>NC_090812.1:147139900-147739900 GCF_000390325.3 Nicotiana tomentosiformis | reverse complement strand
GAGTCATTTTTCTTTTTTCTTAGGGAACTAGAGAGACAAACCGTCACTCTTTCTTACTCATAACAATTATTTTTCTCCTTTTTTCATCATTCCTTGACTTTCATTATTATGTTCTTTGAATCCTTTCAACCTTCTCTTTCTTTTTGGCTTTTCTTCATTTTCTTTGCCCTTCCTTTTCAACAATTTTTTTTTGTTGAACCTTTATCACTTTCAGATTCCTCGTCTCTCCACCAAACTTATGCTTTTGCCAATTATTCATCATGAATGCTAAGAAAATATTGGGTGCCAAGAGAGGGTCATTATAGTACAGATAAAGGCTTGTAATGTGGCTATTGAATGAAAAAGGCTTAGGCTCAAAGGAGTTGACTAGGGATATCATATTGGTAGGCTGCGAAAGCTTTCAAAGTTCAAATTAGACCAAGTAGAGCCTACAATCATTTCTCAAGTCGAGCTACACTTAGAATTTATCCTAGACAAATATTCATGGCAAGTTCTAGACGTATTGGCACGGGACTTGAATTTGCAATTCAATACCCCACCTCTTAAGTTGCTGGATCAAAGAAGAGAACAAAGTCGAGGGCCCACAATAACCATACCTAAGACTGGAAATCACAAATGGCTCAAGGAAACCACTCAATGATTGTTTTAGTCAACGCAAGAGTCTAAAGGTCACAACTAGAGCTAATCTTTGCCAATCAACTTGTCTCTAACCATGAGGTCGAAGGTAAATGTGTTAGTATCAAGTGAAACCTGATTGAGACACTTTTATTCATTACTACTATATATCAAAGCAAAAAGAAAACAGACTCAATTCCTTAAGAAGGGTGTCACGCCATCCATCGTTGGGAAGAGGCACCCAGTTCACACAATATCCACCTTTGGAAAGAATTGTGGCATTAAGAAAATCAAAGGCTTATTGATCACACAGAATATAAAAAGAAGCTAAAAACTAAAAAATAAGCTACTAAAGGAAATAAGAAGCTAAGCCATTAAGGAAAAATACGAAAAAAGTTATGAAGTAAACTACGGAAAGTAAAATGAATATGTACAATAATGGAGTGAAACGAATATATACAAAATGAAAATGAATATATACATCGAATGGTAAAGTTATATATATACCGAAAGTGAATATAACGATAAATAAAGGTAAAGAAAAATAGTATCATAGTTATTACATACCAATGTAATCAAATCATAACCAAATCAAAATGGACCACCCTCCCAAATAAAAGATAGCATTGTCCTCAATGCTAATATCAAAATAAGATCAGGGAACAACTAGAGAGTAAAGAAAACTCCTCATGCGGTCTCTGTCTGCATGGGGTCAGGCACATGAGTGGGGTCCTCGGACTGCATAGGATCATCAACTTCCTCCGGGTCCTCTAACTGGATCTCCAAATACTCTGACCGGGGGACCACAATTCCTCTAACTGGAGCTCTTTCTGCCTCATGCTCTGCTGCCTGTGCTGCTGGGGAAGTCTCCTCCATAAGCAAGTCAAGTGGGATATCTCCAACATAAGTGAACTTCTCTACCTCCCTCTTCAGCTTCTCCACTGACTCATTTGAGGCCTGGGTCTTTCTCATCTTCTTTACCTGCTTGCCCAGACCCTTGATCACCTTTCCATGAGTATCCAAAGTCTCCAGGATCTTCTTTTGGTTGTCCAGGAGCTTCTTCTGGTTGTCCAGAAGCTCCTTCAATGAATCTTTCACTGATGGAGGTACTTGAAGCTGTGCTGGGGTTGACTGTGCTGCTAATGCACTGGATAAGACAGACAACTTCGATGTAACTGCCTGCATCTAGTTGTTGATGCTGGATAAGGTCTGAGAAACCCACAGTGCAGTCTGGGTGTAAGTAGAAGATGAGGGCACAGATGGAAGGTCCCTCTGCTATAGAAGGCTCTGACCCGGTGGCCACTACCCTTGGCTCTTCAGACTGGCCAGTGGAGGCAGTGGCTTTAAACTTTGTTTTAGGTTTGTCCGGTCCTTGGAGGCTATACCAGGAGAAAGGTTTCTTCGGCTTCACCTTCGTGTCATAGTGCCTCCCCTCTACCCGTTGGTCCTCGAGATACATATTGATGAAGCTGGAGTAGGAGTAGGACCTTTCTTCTTTTCCGGTTACTTTGGAGATGTGGTGGGACATGAGGTTTCCCACATTGATTGGATGCCCCGCCATGATGGAAGCTATTTGTATCGCCCGAGAGAGTGGGATGACACTATCATGCTGGCTAGGATCAAACTGGCTGCATATAAATGTGCACCACCCTTTGGCTTCAAAACTGAGGATGTTTCTAGCGATTGGGACTCCAGCTGCGAGCCAAGCCGATGTTGTCCCTGAGATGGCTATTACTTCCGCTAGCCAAGGCCGGGCTACTTCATCTAGGGCCATCTTCTCCAAATACTGTACAACTTTCACATCCTCAAAACCAGCATATTTGTTCAAGGTGTCGCCATCAAACTGTATCTTCAAGTTCCGTACCTTTGTCACAGTGGTGCCCTTTTTGATGTGGGCAACATTTGCGTAGAACTCCTTGACAAGGTACTCATTGGCATCCAGAACCTTGATGGTAAAGTACTTCCACCCTTTTCTCTCCTCAAACTATCTCTTGACATTTGGATTATGAGGAAGGAGATCTTGTTCTATAAATTATCGCTCAAGGGTAAGCGACCTTTGGGGCCACCATTCCCAGAATTTGAGGTATGCTTTCTCGCTCACAAATCTATCCGCCCACACCTCGGACTTTCTTGATCTTGGAAGACCACCCACATTGGTATCACCCCCTCTCCCGTCATCCGAGACCTCGTCATCCTCATCTACATTGATAGGAGCAGCTGTTGAGGCTGGAGTTGCAGCATGTGGGGAAGATGGCTCTGATGCCTCACTACCTCCATCTGAGCCATCAGACGACCCAGAAGAGGAGGTAGCTTCATTGATTAGGCGATAGGGTTGTGATTGGGCCTCTTGTTGAAGTTATGTAGATTCACCCTCAGTAATCTCCCGGGATGGGAGATATTCACTTGTGTCTGATGATTCGACAGGAGGTCTAGTGAGGGTTTGCTTTTTGCTGATGATTCTTTGAGCTGATAAGGGCAAAACCTGCTTTCCTTTGCCCAAGACTCGGGAGGATTCTGCCCTCCCTTTTGAATTGTCTGCTCCTCCACGAGATCGCACCATTTTCTGCAACACACAATTAGTGAAAGATAATTAGAATTGGGGTTCAATCATGCCTTAAAATAGTACAGATGAAATGAACAATAGTGCCTCTCAAAATAGGGCATCGTGGACCGCAAAAAAGTGGATGCGGCCGCGGAATGCCCATCATGGACCGTGAAAATGTGAACGCGGATGCGAAGAGGTCAGGTTCAGACTACCGACTCTCTGATCTTGGACACACGCGGACCGTGAAAAATTAGATGCGGACGCGAATGACCAATCGTGGACAACAAAAAAATGAGCGCGGCCGTGAAAGCAATTAACAGACTCTTTGAAGTTCACAAGCGCGGACCATGAAAACTTGAATGCAGCCGCGAAGGACCAACCGCGGACCGCGTAAAAGTGACTGCAACTGCGAACTCTTAGCAATCACTTAGTAACTAAAAGTTGTGGTAGCGTGGACAGCGAAAAAATGAACGCGGCCGCCTACCCTATCGTAGACCGTGTAAAATGGACCGCAGTCGCGAAATTCAAATAAGATCGGAACTAAGAACACTGATAACTAGGGTTTTCCCTAAGTGTGCAAAGATTAGTTCAATTAACCATGCAAAGTTACTAACCCCAGCCCCCATTAGGCATATAAACACTACCCACAAGTATTTAAGTATCAATTAAGCATTAATTTGAGATCATGACATGCATCTAACCCTAACTAAAAAGAAAAATTAAAACAAAGAGAAAAGAAAAGAAAAAGATAAAATCACATCATGGAATTGAACATACTAGTTGTAAAATTGTAGTAGGAAATGAACTCTTAATGTGAATGAGATGAAAATTGAGAGCAGGATGAGATGAACAATGCTTTTTGTGCGGTGAAACATTAGGGTTCGAAAAATGTAAAATGTTTAAGGAACCCTTATTTATACTAATCAACTGTGGAACCCACCGCCTTACCTGAGTGCGGCCGCGAAATTCTATCGCGGTCCGAATATGTTACCATTTGTAGACCAGCTTCAAGCATATGGCCGCAGTCCGTGGAATATTGGCCGTGGCCGCAAAATTCAATGCGGTCCGCGAAAATTGTAACGCGGCCGCGATCTCTAAGACAATCCAACCTCAGAGAGTTAGCATTTTTCTATTTTCAAGTACGCGTCCTCGGACAAAAATGTGCTGCCGAAAAATGCTCACGCGGACCGCAAAATATTGTGCGCGATCCGTGAACTTCCAACACTTATCCAAAATTTTCCCTGTCAAAATCCTGTACTGCACAACCAGTTCCTACATACACTTCACAACCAGTTAGTCCAAAACAATGCCTAACCTAAGAAGAAAATCAAAAGAAAGAAAAACACATGGATTGCCTCCTAAGAAACGCCTGATTTAACGTCGCGGCACGATGCATGTTACCGTCATCATTTGAAATGGATCAAGGCTACCACGTGGCTATCATCAATCTTGCCAAGGTAATTCTTCACTCGATTCCCATTGACTCTAAATATTTCACCATTTTTGTTTTTCAAATCGAGAGCACCAAACGGAGTTACATGCACCACTTCAAAATGGCCACTCCACTTTGACTTGAGCTTTTCCGGAAATATCCGTAACCGAGAGTTGAATAGAAGAACCAAGTCACCCTCCTTGAATTCTTTGTTTCGGATATATTTGTCATGTACGTACTTCATCTTGTCCTTATACAAGTACGATTTGGAATAAGCATGGAACCGAAACTCATCAAGTTCATTTAGTTGTTCTACCTGGAGATTGGCAGCTATATCCCATTCAAGGTTCAACTTCTTCAGCGCCCACATGGCCTTGTGCTCTAATTCAACCGGAAGATGGCATGCTTTCCCAAATAACAGCCATTACGGAGACATACCAATTGGAGTCTTGTAAGCTATACGATAGGCCAATAAAGCATCGTCAAGTTTCCTTGACCAATCAGTCCGGTTTGCATTAATAGTCTTAGATAGTATGCTCTTGATCTCCCTGTTGGAGACTTCAACCTGTCCACTTATCTGGGGGTGATAGGGGGTAGATACCTTATGATTGACACCATACTTGGAAAGTAAAGTGTCGAAGGCTTTGTTGCAAAAATGAGAACCCCCATCACTAATGATAGCCCTTGGGGTGCTGAACCTTGTGAAGATATTTTTCTTTAAGAAAGACACCAAACTCCGTGCCTCATTGTTGGGCAAAGCCACGGCTTCAACCTATTTAGAAACATAATCCACAACAACAAGAATATAAGTGTTCCCACATGAACTCACAAATGGTCCCATAAAGTCGATGCCCCACATGTCAAAAATATCAATCTCAAGGATGGTGGTGAGAGGAATTTCATTCTTCTTGGAAATTCCACCGGCTCTTTGGCACTCATCACAACGCCAAACGAGCTCGCTAGTGTCTCTGTACAAGGTAGGCCAATAGAATCCACAGCTTAGGACCTTTGTATCAGTTCTCGCTCCACCATGGTGACCACCATAGGGCGTGGAATGGCATGCTTCAAGAATACTCAATTGCTCTTCTTCCGGAACACATCTCCAGATAACACCATCATTGCAAATTTTGAAAAGATATGGCTCGTCCTAATAATAATCCAAGCAGTTCTATTTGAGCTTCTTCCTTTGGTTTGAAGAGAGCTCATTCGGGACAACGCCGGTCACAAGAAAGTTAGCCACATCGGCGAACCAAGGCATCTCATTCAAAGACACGAAGAGGAGTTGTTCATCCGAAAATGAATCATTAATCTCGAGGCCATCATGGGGCCTCCCCTCTCTTCCAAGCAGGACAAGTGGTCCGCCACTTGATTCTCACTCCCTTTTCGATCTATGATTTCAAGGTCAAACTCTTGTAGAAGAAGAACCCATCTCATCAACCTAGACTTAGAGTCCTTTTTGGTCATCAAGTAACATAGTGCCGCGTGATCGGTGTGCACAATCACTTTGGCACCTATAAGGTACGGCCTAAACTTTTCTATGGCGAAGACAATGGCTAATAACTCTTTCTCGGTCACCTTATAGTTGACTTGGGCATCGTTCATTATTTTGCTTGCATAATAAACCGGATGAAATATCTTGTTGATCATTTGCCCCAAAACTGCTCCTACCGCAACGTCTCTAGCATCACACATGAGCTCAAATGGTAAGCTCCAATTGGGTGCAGTAATGATGGAAGTGGTAGTCAATCTATACTTGAGAAGCTCAAAAGCTTTCATGCAATCATCATTGAACATAAACTTTGCATCATTTTCCAACAACTTGCACAAGGGGTTCACCGCTTTTGAGAAATACTTGATGAACCTTCGGTAAAACCACGTGTGACCAAGAAATCTCCTCACTCCCTTGACGGAAGTAGGAGGAGGGAGTTTTGAAATCACTTCAATTTTTGCTTTGTTCACTTCAATACCGTTCTTTGAGATCTTATGGCCGAGGACAATTCCCTCCTCGACCATAAAGTGGCACTTTTCCCAATTAAGCACTAAGTTAGTCTCTTCACATCGGGCCAACACTTTGTCAAGATTATCCAAGAATTCTTCAAATGAATCCCCTACAACACTGAAATCATCCATGAACACTTCGAGGAAGTCCTCCACCATATCCGTAAATATTGCCATCATACACAGCTGAAAGGTAGCCGGTGCATTACACAAACCAAACGGCATCCGTGAGAATGCAAATGTGCCATACGGACTGGTGAAGGTGGCTTTCTCTTGGTCTTCAGGTGCAATGAGAATTTGGTTGTACCCGGAGTATCCATCCAGAAAGAAATAATAAGCACGCCTGGCAAGTCTATCCAACATTTGGTCAAGAAATGGCAATGGAAAATGGTCTTTGCGAGTCACTTTGTTCAGCTTTCTATATCCATGCATACCCTCCAACCGGTGATGGTTCTTATGGGGATCAATTCATTTCTATCATTTGTGATCACAGTCATGCCCCCCTTCTTTGGGACACATTGTACCGGTGAAGTCCATGAACTATCAGAAATGGAGTACACAACCCCTGCATCTAGCCATTTGATGATCTCTTTCTTAAATACCTCTTGCATGGCCTCGTTCAACCTCCTTTGATGTTCCACGGAGGGTTTGGCATCTTCCTCCAATATGATTTTGTGCATACAAAAGGTGGGGCTTATACCCCGAATATGCGCCAATGTCCAACCTATTGCCTTCTTCCTTCTGTGAAGAACCGCAAAGATAGAATCTACCTGTACGTTAGTTAAGCATGAAGAAAGAATAACAGGTGATGTTGAATAAGGGCCTAAGAACTCATACATGAGGTGTGAAGGAAAGGGCTTCAACTCCAATATGGGTGGCTCCTCGATTGAGGGCTTTGTTGGTGGAGTCTTCCGGTTCTCAAGGTCCAAGGAAAGTTTTCGGGGTCCATATGTGTAGGATCTCATTCCTTGAAACGCATTTGCACATTCTACCAAGCCTTCCTTCTCATCCTCATCATGATTCAACAACACAGCTTCCAAAGGGTCTTCCACATTCATCATAGCACTTGTGTCATCAACAATCACCTCTGTCATAAGATCCATAAATAAACATACTTTGTTGCTATTAGGCTGCTTCATTGACTTGCACACGTGGAACACAACTTTATCATCGCCTACCCGGAAGGTGAGATCCCTAGATTCCAAATCAACTAAGGCTTTCCCTATAGCTAGGAAAGGTCTCCCCAATATGATTTACACCTCATACTCAACCTCACAGTCAAGTATCACAAAATCTGTGGGAAGTATAAACTTGTCGACCCGAACTAGCACATCGTCAATTATCCCCAATGGCCTCTTCATTGTTCGGCCCGCCATTTGCAACCTCATGGAAGTAGGCCTTGGTTGCCCAATCCCCAATGTCTTAAACACAGAATATGGCATCAAATTAATGCTCGCTCCCAAATCGCACAAGGCTTTGGCGAAATTGGCACTACCGATAGTGCATGGAATTGTAAAGGCGCCGGGATCTTCTAACTTTGGAGCCATGAAATGCACAATGGCACTCACTTGATGTGTCATTTTGATTGTCGCACAGTTCATTGACCTCTTCTTTGTTACCAAGTCCTTCATGAACTTGGCATATCCCGATATTTGTTCTAGAGCTTCAACCAAAGGTATATTTATGGACAAACTTTTAATCATATCAATGAATTTCTTGAATTAGTTCTCGTTGTTTTTCTTTGCGAGCCTTTGAGGAAATGTTGGAGGAGGCCTTGGCAAAGGAGCCTTGGCTTTGGGCACTACCGGATTCGGTATGTCTATCACGTGTCCCTAGACGGGTTCACATCATCTTGTATCTCCTCCACGTTTTCATCAATGTCTATCCTCACTTCATCATTCACATTCTCATCATTTATTGGCTCATCCTCTTCTTGCACAACCACATCATCATTCATGATCTTTCTTGGATTGGAGGTACTAGCAACTCCACCTCTACCACTTCTTGTAGTCACCACCATAGCATGACCAGTATTGTTTCCACCCTTCGGCTTTACTACCATATCACTTGGTAGTGCCCTCTTAGGGCGAGTATTCAAAGCTTGAGAAATTGACCCATTTGTACTTCCAAGTTGCGGATAGAAGTATTGTGGGAGGCTATTTGGGCATCAGAGTCGGCATTTCTTTCCATCACATACTTTCTATTCGCCCCATCTCATTGTTTAAAGAACTTTTCCCTTGAGACGGATATAGAGGCGGGTTGTTGGGTTTTGATACATCGGGGGTCTTTAAAAGCCCGACCCCCGATTGACATGGTTATTGTTGCTCCAACCCCCTTGGTTTCCATTGCCTCCCCAATTGTTTTTATTGTTGCCACTCCAATTGCTATTATTGTTTCCTCCCCAATTTCCTTGTTGATTACCCCAATTTTGGTTGTTGTTCCCCCAATTATTCAGATTGTTGTTGTTGCCACTATTCCAATTCCCTTGGCCTTGGTTGCCCCAATTTTGATTATTTCCTTGTGATCTCCATTGTTGATTTGGAGCATTGCTCTGTTGACCTTGGTAATTATTGGCATATAAAACTTCCTCACTTTGATCATCATAAGAATTGTCTTGATTGTAGCCACTACAACTCTGCTCAAATTGCTCTTGATTGCTTTGCACTTGTTGACCACGCCGTCTTCTCTTGTTGACCATTAAATTCACTCCTTCCATGGCGTTTACTTGCTTTGGCCCCTGAACCTGCTGATGCTGAGCCTTTGCTAACTGGTTCATAGTAGTTATCAATTCTGCTATGGCTTGTCTGTGATCATAAAGTTCCTTGTAATGTTGGATGACATTAGGGTCACCTTGAGGAACGCTTGCCTGACTTTGCCAAGCTGAGGAGGTGTCTACAATCTCATCTAGAATTTCACATGCTTCTGAATATGGCGTGTTCATGAAGTTACCCCCTGCCAGCTGATTCACCACACACTGGTTGGTTGTGTTGATACCCCTATAAAATGTTTGTTGGATCATTTCTTTAGTCATATCATTGTTGGGGCATTCTTTTACCATTGTCTGGTATCACTCCCAGATTTCATTTAAGGGTTCATTTGTCTCTTGTGTAAAGGCTAAGATCTCATCCCTAAATGTTGCCATATGACCCGAATAGAAAATCTTTGCTATGAACTTCTCAGCCAACTCATCCCTGGTTATGGAATGGTTGAGAAGCCTCTCAAGCCAATCCAAAGCCTTCCTTCAAAGTGAAAATGGGAAAAGCCTCAATCTCAAAGCGTCCTCAGATACATTCATTTGCTGCTCCCCTAGCATGTATCTACAAAACCTTTGAGATGCTTATATGCATTCTGATGTAGAGCTTCGGTGAAGAAACCGCTTTTCTCCAATAGAGTCAGCATGACATTGGTTATTTGAAAATTTCCCGCCCGAATTCAGAGCGGGACAATTGCACTTGCGTAGCCTTCATTGGGTTGCACCGAGTGTGCTGCCCTTGGAGGAGGTGGGGGAGGGTTTGGCACGTTGTCATGAGGCGGGCGACCTCTTCTTTGTACTTGAGGTTCTAGGTTGACCTTACCCACATCATTTTCATCTACCTCCCCCCCTGAGGAATATGTCCGAGAGCTTCATTATGAGCCATTTGGTACCTAAAGCAATTGACACATAAAAATTAGAAAACGGAAGAAAAGAAAAACAAAACACACAAATAGTTAGATAGATAGCTAAAATCGTCTAACTCCCCGGCAACGGCGCCAAAAATTGATCAGTGCCAAACCTACACCACTATTGAGTAGCGAGGATGGTCGATGCAGTTTTACCCAACAAGGTCGGGATCGATTTTCACAGGGAGTTATATGATTTGGAATTAGGTATTTATCTAAATCTAGATGTGTGTGTTATTCCTAATTTCACATCCAAACATGATGGTGTTGATTCTACTTCTATTTCTATTTCTATTGTATGCTAAGATTAAAACTAAGTACAATATTTTTTATGATAGCTTTCAAGTATTTAAAAGGACTAGGGTAGTGACTTCCGCCTAGGTGGATATCTAACGGGTATCAAGAATCTAGGGCGAGTTTGATTTGATTAGGGTCGTAATATAGCAATCACACCCAAGTACTCACTCTATACCTCTTGGTAGTTTGAGTGATTTTGCCCAATTTGGCTTTCTCAATTCCAAATGGGTATTCATGCAATATAAGTGATATTAGCTCAAGTCGGGTATTACTATCTCTAGGTTTAACCCTTTTATTGGGGCTATCAATTTTTTACGTTCACCCCAATTCCTTGTTAGCCTAGTTTTCCTAGACTTAGTCCCTCTTTCTCAAGAAGAGCCTAAGTCACAAAGGCATGAATCAGTGTTTGCAACCACTAATTCTACAATTCTAGCATGAAATAGGCTAAATATCACTAACCCATAAACAATCAAGCCCTAAAATTCAAGACCCATTAAATACTCACACTAGGGTTGGGTCACAACCCTAGCTATAGGTCTAGCTACTTATAATAATAACAGAAATCAAAGATAAAGAGAAGATATAATCCATAATACTAAATTAAAAGATGAAAATCTAATGTTATAAGGTAAATTGTTTACAAAATTGCTCAAAAGGGAAAACTTAGACGTCTCACGTACTCAGCAAAAACATAACATAACCTAAAATTAACAAAAAGATCTATTTATACTAAGCTGAAATTTTCGAACAAAAATACCCTTGCAGAAGTTTCGCGGCCGCATAATTCTGACCGCGGCCATACATTTGCTTTTGCGGCCGCGTAATTCTGATCGCGGTCTGCGTTTCTTCACATCTGGACCTGGGTTGAACCTTGTTTTGCGGACCACAAAATTTCCACCGCGTCCGTGGGAGAGACTTCCCCTACCGCGTAACTTTGACGCGGTCCGCCTTCTCATTTTTGCTTGAATTATGCACTCTCTGAACCTTAGCAATCGCGGTCTGCGGAATTCCCATCACGGCCGCGCTGGTACTTTCGCGGCCGCATCTTCTTGTCGCGGTCTGCGGAATTCCCATCACGGCCGTGCTGGTACTTTCACGGCTGCATCTTCTTGTCGCGGTCCACATTCATGTTTGTGCCCAAAAAACCATCTCTCTGATTCTTCATATCGCGGACCTCAAAATAATGATCGCGCCCGCGTTGATACTTTCGCGGCCGTACTTTTTTGTCGCGATCCGCGTTCCACACCTCTTGGACCAGTCTTGGTTTTTGTTCAAGTTTTGACTCCTTTATGAGTTGATTATGGCTCCTTTGGATCATTTTGAACAATCCCTGCAAGCAAGCATATTAAGTTAGTTTCCAAGAATACCTTCACGCATTTTTGGCCCAAAACATAAGTAAAAGAGAGCAATTAATAGGCTAAAATCCCTACTTATCAGTTACTTCATTCTAAAGTCTCAAAATATATGCACTTTCATAGTTGAAGTGAAACAAGTGGTACAAATACAACATTACTAGTGTGACTTTCCCAACATCAATATACAACCCACACTATGTCTATGGATCCTCTAATAGATACGAAGGAGTATTATGATAGTGTCGGCAACAAGGCTCCGACTATACCAAAAACACAATACACGAGGAACAAAAGATAGAAGACCCTGAAATGAAGTGGGGCTTACCAAATCTGCTGGGAATAGGGTGTACTTATATCACTAATCAACACCCCGTGCTGTGGAACCACCTGCATCCATTAAAGATGTAGCGCCCTCGGCAAAAGGGACGTTAGTACATATGGAGTAATACTAGTATGTATGAATAAAAACTCTCTCATAAGAATAGGTAACAATACAAGAAAGAATAGTCATAAAATCAATGGAAGCCTCAAACAATATTAAAACATCAAGTTAGGAGCAAGCATTGTTTTCAAGTCAATTTCTATTATTTTTGGTTGGGAGATCTTAGCACCGATATACCACTGTGATATTAGCAGGAGTCCGATCACGGCCCGATCGGCTAGGCCGTCTCACCCAAAGACATCAACCACAATCACAATCACTATCACGATTTCAATTATTACCTCAATCATGTGTGCGACATGGCATCCGATCACGACCCGACCGGCTAGGCCGTCTCACCACAATACCGTATGGATCAACATCACCCTTTTCTATTAATCATCTCATCCCAATGAAGAAGAATATTCCCATCACATCAATCACATCCCAAATGAGAGGAATAATCATAATTCACTCATACACCAGCACATGTAGTTTCGGGGTTAGGCTATTCCAACCTACCTTTCCTCAGTGACTAACGATACTCCCAAAGTGTTTATTATTTAAAAGGATTTACAACTCATTTCAACATCTTATACACGTTTCTCAGTTTCATTGGCACTAGGGGCCCACATGTAATATCATTCTTGGCACGTTGGCCGTATTTAATATTTCATGCTCACCTCTTTCACTTTCAAACATTATGACGGATCATCAATGATAAAGAATTTCTATTCAAGACTTTGAGTACACATTTGAGCAAATAAGAGTCTTAAGCACATTGAGATTTTTACACAATTTGGCATAATAGCTTTCATTTGAAACACTACTTGAAGTGATAACCTTTAGATACACAACCCATACTTTGAACACATTCTCAAACAGAAACATAACATGACAAGAGCATTTGGAATACATAATGAACATATATCTTTTGACGCAAAGCTTACTCGGAATAGTCAATTTATAATGAACAACTCGGGACTTACAAGAACATCGTGGGATTCAATTCTAAGAGAGAAGTTTAGCCAACATAGCTCGCTTTGAGCTTCCTTAAATTACTACAATGTTCGAAAATCTGAAATCCTTTGATCTATTTAGAAATATAACAAAATGGAACACAAATTAGGAAGGAGTTCGTGGTTCCAGCTCATTTGAACATTTTATCAAACACTAGGTGGGAATTATGATTTATAGTTTCTCCTATGGTGAATTTCCTTCACCCCACAACCCAAGGTCTACCCATTTGAGCTCAACTACCTTCCCACAACTCATGATTGTTCATTAATGCATAAATACACTCTCACACCCAAAATTCACACTCCCCATTAACCATATTCTACCCAAAATTCGAAATTGAGACTAGGATGTGGAACCTTACATCTTGGACGAAGAACTTGTGAGGTTCTCCTTGTAAATCTTCCAACTTTTGAGCAAGAATCAGTGAACAATTAGCTTAGGAGCTTTCCCTTTCACTCTATGGCACTTCTTCACTCTCAAATATCATATTTGTGCTTCAAAAATGGACCTTTACATCTATATATCGAAATAGGGTCGGGTTATAAAAACAAGAAAATGGAACCTCTGAACACAGCTCTACGGTCACAGAGTTGACCGCATAATGGATATGCGGTCCGCAAAATGGACCGCAGAAGTGATGTTAAGAACTGGGTTGTCCAGGTTAGGTCTGCGGCAGGTTTTTGGTCCACAGACCAGTTCTATGGTCGCATTATGCGTCGCAGAACTCCCCTCCGAAAATCTTCATGTTAGGTCTGGTAGGGATTGTGCGGCCCGCAAAATGGTTATGCGGCCCCATAATGGACCGCTAAAAAACTCCAAAATTGGGCCATTTCTCTGCTTCACTCTGCAGCGGATCTGCGGCATGCAGAAATGCCATGCTCTGCCAAAAAATCTTTTCAATTCCCCAATGCACTGTTCAACCCAAAAAGTCTGTACCTCTCTAAATTCATCAACACATAAGTCTATCTTGTCATAAAAAACCCTAGTTTTTGGGTAAAATCTTACGGGGAATTACATCCTCCCCACTTAAGATCATTCGTCCTCGAATGAGGGTCAAAATCCACCACTAGAAACCAATGTGACTCAGCTGCTATTTCACACACCAGCAGTTCCAAATTTTTGACTAACTTTCTAAATTTCCAAACGTTTCGCCAGAGTCTCTCCTATAATTGGGCCTATCCACCTGCCAGAGAATCCCAAAACCAGTCCTAACAACATAACCACAACACTACGATGTAAAGCAACATGTAAACAACACCGGCCACATTGCCATAAACATTACATTACCAAGAAGGAGTAACCTCAACATAAGTTGTACAAGGGAAACATAATTTGTAGAAATTTTAGCTTTCAACATAATGGACACAATTACGTAGCTATTCAATAAATTAGGGTACTTCTTCTTCATCTTTTCCTCGGCTTGCCTGGTGGTCTCTTCGACTTGTTGGCTTCGCCATAACAATTTCACGGAGGCAATCTCTTTGTTCCTCAACTTTCGAACTTGCCCATCAAGAATGGCAACTGAAATTTCTTCATAAGTCAATTCTTCATTAACCTCAATAGTCTCAACCGGAACAATAAGCGACGGATCTCCAACCACCTTCTTCAACATGGATACATGAAACACTGGGTGCACTAAAGACATATCTGGAGGTGGTTCTAGCCTGTAAGACACCTGACCAATCCTCTGAATCATTTTTTACGGTCCAACACACCTCGGACTCAATTTCCCTTTCTTACCAAATCGCATTATACCCTTCATAGGGGAAACTTACAAGAATACCCAATTATCTTATTTGAACTCCAAATCCCTATGACGAATATATGAATAGGACTTCTGACGACTCTAAGCAGTTTTCAACTGCTCCTTAATGATATTAACCTTTTCCACAGCCTAATGCATGAGGTATGGCCCTACCATATAAAGCCTCAAATGGTGCCATCTGAATGCTAGCATGATAACTGTTGTTGTAGGCAAACTCTATGAGTGGCAAATGATCATCCCAGCCACCCTTGAAGTCAAGAACACAAGTGTGCAACATATCCTCAAGCGTCTGAATAATCCGCTCTGCCTGACCATTGGTTTGTTGATAGAAGGTTGTACTAAGATTTGCCTGAGTACCCAAACCTTGCCAAAATTTCTTCCAAAAATTAGCCATGAACTGTCCCCTTTGATCTGAGATAATAGAAACTGGAGTGCCATGCAACCTGACTATTTCCTTGATATACAACTGAGCATACTATTCTATCACATCGGTAGCCTTAACAGGTAAGAAGTGAGCTGATTTCGTGAGTCGATCCACAATCACCCAAATTGAGTCAACTTTGCGAGGTGTATGAGGCAGTCCTACCACAAAGTCCATATTCATCATCTCCCACTTCCACATCGGAATTTGTATGTTTTGTGTCAACCCACCGGGCCTTTTGTGCTCGGTCTTCAATTGCTGACAATTTGGACATCTTGCCACAAAGTCCGCTACATTCTTCTTCATATCATTCCACCACTAGACTTCCTTAAGATCATGATAAATCTTTTGGAAGCTCCTTTCACAAGCATCTGACCATTGGAACTTAACCGCCTTCAGCGTCAATTTAGTCAATGGAGAGGCAAGAGTATAGTACCTCTCCACAAATTTCCTGTAATATTTAGCTAAGCCCAAGAAATTGCGAATCTCTGTTGGGGTTTTAGGTCAAGGCCAATTCTTCACCGCTGCGATCTTATGAGGCTCAACCTTAATTCCTTCTCTAGAGACAACATGACCAACAATGTGATAGATTCAAGCCAAAATTCATATTTCGAAAACTTCACATACAACTGGTGCTGATACAGAGTCTGTAGAACCGCCCTGAGATGATCAACATTGTCATCTTGACTTCGTGAATATACCAGAATATCGTCAATGAACACTATCAAAAAGGAGCCAAGAAAAGTCTTGAAGACTCGATTCATAAGATCCATGAAAGCTGTCGTGGCATTTGTTAGCCCAAAAGATATTACAAGGAATTCAAAGTGCCTATGCTGGGTCCTGAAAGTTATTTTCGAAATATCCTACTCCTTTATCTTCTATTGATGATACCCGGATCTTAAATAATATTGGACAAGTACTTAGCACCCTGAAAATGGTCAAATAAGTCATTTATCCTTGGCAGTGGGTACTTATTCTTGATCATGACCTTGTTGAGCTGCCGATAGTCGATACACATTCTCAGTGACCCATCCTTCTTCCTTACAAAGAGGTCTGGTGCACCCCAAGGCGACACACTCGGCCGGATGAAACCCTTCTATAACAAATCATTTAATTGTTCCTTTATCTCTTTTAATTTTGTTAGTGCCATTCTGTAGGGTTGAATAGATATAGGCTACATGCCTCGCACCACATCAATCCCAAAATTAATCTCCATGTCTGGTGAGATACCAGGGAGCTAATCCAAAAATACCTCCGAAAATTCATTCACAACTGGTACAGACTCAAGTGTAGGTGCCTCAGTGTCCGTGTAACCCAGACCTCTTCGCACCTTAATCTACAAGAATGATAATAATACTATCGTTAAGTTACGAAAGTTACAACTATCGCACAACGAACGACAAACCTATTTTGTATTAAAACGGGCAGCATCTCCCCTATAATCCTTACTTCCTCCAAATTCAAGATAACACCAACAATACAAGAATAGAACAATAACAATATATATACATCATTTTCCAGCCCTATATACACCATCAAATACTACAAAACAGCCCAACACACCCCAATCTCTTCGTACACAAAACGACCACCGTAGTAGTGTCAAACGACCCGAAAATGTTATGACGAACGACCAGCCAACCACCCTACATTTATATGGAGTTTCTACACCCCCTTCCTCCTCCAAAACTCCACAAAATAGTAGTAAAACACGCAGCCCAACAGCAACACGAAACAGTCCACAAAACAGTCCGCTACAAGTGAATAACTCGAACTCAGGGCTTCCGATCACCCTCCCGTGAGTTCTCACAAGTATAGAACGACTTACCATGAATTTACAGAAGAAAAACTGGATGAAAGAGAGCAGTAAACTCACCTTATTTGTTGGATAACTCAGCTCCTATCTTGGTTCTTCAAACTCTAGGTTTTACCTCCAATTAGAACTTGAAAGGGAGAAAAAATCAATTAGGGTTTGTGGAAAATTTTAAATGGTAAACACACCCTTTGTCGATCATCTTCATGGCCTTAAGGTAAGAAATAATCCCACCCTTCGGCACCACATCATCCCCCTTATTCCATAACTGGCTTATTTGAAAATTCAAACCTAACAGTTCTGGTTCGACAATCAAGCTTAGCAAAAAATGAATAAAGCCAGTCCATCCCCATGATTACATCAATGTCAACCATCCCCAATTCAATGTGATCGGCCATGGTGTCCCGACCACGCACTGTAACAACACAATCCCTATAAACTCGCGTGGCCACAATAGACTCACCAACTAGAGTAGATACAGAGAACCACTCGTGAAGTTGTTCCGGTTCTATCCCAAATTCCATAGCAACATAAAGAGCGATATAGGACAAATTGGAACTGGGATCAATAAGAGCATAATAATCATAATATTGGACAGTCAGTATACCTATGACAACGTCTGGAGAAGCATGTGCACTCTGGCGACCACTCATAGCATAGAAACGGTTGGGTCCTACCAAACTTTGTGAACCGCCCTAGATGCACCATGCCTTGCGAGTGCTGGAGTGCCTCGAGCTAGAGGAGGTGTTGTGGATGTAGTAGATGTAGAACTGGCTGGTTGTGTCATACCTCTGCCTACACTCTGGCGGGATGAACGACAATCTCTCTGGATATGACCCCTCAATCCGCACACGTAGCATATGGGTAGGTCCATGTAGAGACTCCTAAGTGCATCTTCCCGCACCTAGGGCATAGGGGCTCCTCTGTTGCTGGAATCTCCCACCAGGCCGACCCTGCTGGGTAGGATCCCCTGTTGCCTTGACCGGGCCTAAAACAACTCCATTGCTGCTGACTGGGCCCTGACGGCGGTGCACTAACTGAAGACTGAGCAATAGACTGGGATGGCCCTGATGACCCTCCACTGAATTCTTACCTACCACCACCACCACCAAAAGAACCTTTAATATTGCCCGCAGACCGGGCCTTGCTGCTACTCTCTCGCTCCATTCTATTCTTCAATTTATGGTTTTCTGTAGCTTGAGAAAATGCCACCAGTTCATATCATAATTCAAGGCAGTTGTAGAGGCCTCAATAATAACCAAAGGGCTAAAGCCCTGCACAAATCGGCGCACTCTCACCTCCATAATGGGCAGCATGTATACAACATACTTGGACAGGCGCGCGAATCTCATATGGTACTCCCACACACTCAGGCCACCTTGCCTTAAGCTCTCAAACTCTGCGGCACGCGCTATCTTAGTATCGGCAGGCAAGAAATGATCAATGAAAGCATCGGTGAACTCATTCCACCTCTCCGAAGGGCTCTCCTCCTCACGGGACTCCTCTCACAGTTCAAACCAAGAATATTCCACCTCTTTCAGGCGGTAGGAAGCCAACTCCACTGCTTCTATCTCAGTAGCATGCATAACTCCAAGAGTCTTGTGCATCTCATCAATGAAGTCTTGGGGGTCCTTCTCGGGATTAGTACCCGCGAACACTGGAGGATCTAACTGAAGGAACTTGTTTACCCTGGAACTAGAAGAATCCCCTGGCTGACTGGAAGAAGTAGGTGCAACATTCGATCTCTAGGCCTGGGAAGCCATTGTCTGAACCAACATCTGTATGGCTCTCCTAAGATCCCCGTTAGAAATATCGGGATCAGAAGTTGGGACTGGAGGTGGAACTAGAATATCACTTGGAGGGATCGTTGCACCCTCAGTAGGTGCAGGAACTGGTGCAGTCTGACCAGGAGTAGTAGAGTCAGGCAGTGTAGTAGCCATGGGATTATTCTCACCTCTCGAGTGCCTACCCGCATCATCAAGTATAGAATCAACTGCCACTCTTGGGGTGGCATTGGCTCCTTGGCCAATCCTTGCTTTCTTCCTAGGTGCCATATACTAAAAATTAGAGCAATGCACGATTTAGAGGAGGAACAATCTTACAATCAGCTCCATCGCACAATTTAGAACATCAAAGAAGGATATTTCCTAAATGCCCAAGTAGCCTCCTAATTATAGATGTAGGCAACAACACACCGATAAGAAGGACTCTACTAGATATGGCTCCAAAACATCCTAGAACACTTTAAAACCTTAGTCTCTGATACCAAGTTTGTCACTCCCCGTCCTCGGGGAACATGACCGACGCTCAACCGAGATACCCCGACCAAGCAAGCCTGAACAATACCTTCTACCCGAACTTACTCATGAATAAAGAGCAGATCTATTTCATTAATTATACAAGGAGGAGGATCATGTGAACAACACCAATTCATTATCATTAGTTACTTAATTTTAAAGTCTCAAAATAGATGCACTTTCATAGTTGAAGTGAAAAAAGTGGTACAAATGCAACATTACTAGTTTGACTTTCCCATCACCAATATACAACCCACACTGTGTCTATGGATCTTCTAATAGATACAAATGAGTACTATGATACTGTCGGTAATAGGTCCCTGGCTATAGCTCAAACACAGTACACGAGGAACAAAAGACAAAGACCCCAAAATAAAGTGGGGCTCACCAAATCTGCTGGGAAGAGGGTTTACTGCTATCACTAATCAACGCCGCTTATTGTAGAACCACTAGCATCCATTAAAGATGCAGCACCTCCGACAAATAGGACGTTAGTACATATGGAATATTACTAGCATGTATGACTAAACACCCTCTCATAAGAAGATGTAACAATACTAGAAAGAACAATCATAAAATTAATGGAAGCCTCAAACAATACTAAAACATCAAGTTAGGAGCAAGAATTATTTTCAAGTAAATTTCCATTATTTTCGATTGGGAGATCTAAGCACTGATATACTACCGTGATATTAGGAAGGAGTCCAATCACGGCCCGATCGGCTAGGTCGTCTCACCCAAAGACATCAACTTTAATGACAATCACTATGACAATTTCAATCATTACCTCAATCACAAATTCAAGCACCACCACCACCATATGTCCGGCATGGCCGTGTGGATTGACATCACTCTTTTATAGCGATCATTTCATCCCAATAAAGGGGATTCCCATCACATCAATCACATCCTAAATGAGGGGAATAATCATAATTCACTCCTACACCAGCACGTATAGTTTCGGGGTTAGGCTATTCCAACCTACCCTTCCTCGGTAACTAATGATACTCTCAAAGTGTTTATTTTTTAAAAGGATTTACAACGTATTTAAACATCTTATACATGTTTCTCAGTTTCATTGGCACTAGGGGCCCACATGTAATATCATTCTTGGCACGTTGGCCGTATTTCATATTTTATGCTCACCTCTTTCAATTTCAAACATTATCATGGATCATCAATAACAAAATATTTCTATTCAAGATTTTGAGTACACATGTGAGCAAATAAGAGTCTTATGCACATTGAGATTTCTACACAATTTAGCATAATAACTTTCATTTGAAACACAACCTAAAGTAATAACCTTTAGATACGCAACCCATACTTTGAACACATTCTCAAATAGCAACATAACATGACAAGAGCATTTGGAATACATAATGAAAATATATCGTTTGACTTACTCGGAATAGTCAATTTATAGTGAACAACTCGGTACTTACAAGGGCATCGTGGGATTCAATTCTAAGAGAGAAATTTTACCAACATAGCTCGCTTTGAGCTTCCTTAAAATTACTACAATGTTCGGAAATCTGAAACCCTTCGATCTATTTAGAAATATAACAAAATGGAACACAAATTAGGAAGGAGTTCGTGGTTCCAGCTCATTTGAGCATTTTATCAAACACTAGGTAGGCATTATGATTTCTAGTTTCTCCTATGATGGATTTCCTTTACCCCACAACCTAAGGTCTACCTATTTGAGCTCAACTACCTTCCCACAAGTCATGATTGTACATGCATGCATAGATACACTCTCACATCGAAATATCACACTCCTCATTAACCATCTTCTATCCAAAATTCGAAATTGATACTAGGATGTGGAACCTTACATCTTAGATGGAGAACTTGTGAGGTTTTCCTTGCAAATCTTCCAACTTTTGAGCAAGAATTGGTGAAAAATTAGTTTAGGAGCTTTCCCTCTCACTCTATGGCACTTCCTCACTCTCAAATATCAGATCTTTGCTTCAAGAAAGCTATAGTGGAGTATGTAGCTCGGTGCCTAAATTGTCAGCAGGTGAAGTATGAGCATCAGAGGCCGAGCAGTTTGCTTTAGGCACTTGAGATTCCTGAGTGGAAATTGGAGTGTGTAACCATGGATTTCATTGTTTTGCTCCTACAGACTCATAAGAAATTTGATGCGGTATGGGTGATTATGCACAGGTTGACCAAGTTGGCTCATTTCATTTCGGTAGTGACTAACTATTCTTCAGAGCAGCTGGCTCAGATCTATATCTGGGAGATTGTCTGACTTTATGGCATACCGGTATCAATCATCTCTGACCGAGGTACACAGTTCACATCGCACTTATGGAGAGCTGTCCGGCATGCACTAGGCACACGGGTTGAGTTGAGTACATCATTTCACCCCAGACGGACGGACATTTTGAGCTCACCATTCAGATATTGAAGGATATGCTTCGTACTTGTGTTATGGATTTCGAGGGTTCTTGGGATCCGTTCTTACCGCTTATGGAGTTTTCCTACAACAACAACTACCAATAGAGTATTCAGATGGCTCCTTATGAGGCCCTATATGGGAAATAATATCGTTCTCTAGTTGGTTGGTTTGAGCCGGGAGAGGCTAAATTATTAGGAACACATTTGGTTTGAGATGAATTGAAGAAGGTCAGTTGATCCAGGATCAGCTTCACACAACCCAATCTAGACAGAAGAGTTATGCGAATCGGAATGTTCGCGATGTTGTATTCATGGTTGGAGAACGAATCATGATCCAGGTTTCACCCATGATGGGTGTGATGAGTTTTAGGAAGAAGGTTAAGTTGAGCCCTAGGTATAACAGACAATTTTGAGATCATTGAGAGGATTGGTGAGGTGTCCTACAAGCTTGCATTGCCACCTAGTTTATCTATAGTTCATCCAGTGTCCCATGTTTCTATGCTCCGGAAGTATTATGGTGATCTGTCTCATGGTTTAGACTTCAGCACAGTCCAATTAGATAAGGATTTGACTTATATTGAGGAGTCGGTGGCTACCTTGGACAGACAGGTCCAAACGTTGAGATCGAAGAGCATTGCTTCAGTGAAGATTAAATGGAGGGGTCATCCAGTCAAGGAGGCGACCTGGGAGACCGAGCACGACATGCGGAGTCGTTATCCTCATCTATTCATCACTTCATGTATGTCCTTATGCACGTTCGAGGATGAACGTTTATTTTAAGAAAGGGAGAATGTAACGACACGATCAGTTGTTTTGTGTAATTGTGCCCCGTTATAACTTTTTATGATTCACACATGTGTGTTTATGGTTTAATGACTTGCGGGGTTGGTTGGTTTCGTTCTAGGAAGCTTTCGGGTTGATTAAGACCATTTGATTATTGGCTTCGAAGCATATATTAAAAATATTAACCAAACTTTGACTTTTGTGTAAACGGCACCAGAACGGTGTTTTTATAGTTCCGATAGCTTCGTATCGTGATTTCGGACTTGGGTATATGTTCGGAATTTATTTTGGAAGTTCATAGGTTAATTTGTGTTGTTTGCCAAAATTTGACAGTTTGAAGTTAAAAAGTTTAACCGTAGGTTGACTTTTAGCTATCGAGTTTTGAATGTGATTTAGGGACTTAGAAAGAGTCCGTTATGGTATTTAGAACTTGTCTGAAAAATTTGGTATCATTTGGAGTTGATTTGATAGGATATTGACGTCTAGTTGTAATTCTAGATATTCTTGAACTTTACTTTGGAATTCATGCGTTTTAGAGTTTGATTCATAGTTCTAGATGTTATGTTTTTGTTCTGATCACATGAGCGAGTTCGTATGATGTTTTCAGACTCGTGTGGATGTTAGGTTTGGAGCTCCAAGGGCTCGGATGAGTTTCGGATATGTATGGAATGGTTTTGAACTGAAAATGTGTTATTGATGTTGGCTGGTGCTCAGTTATCGCAATTGCGAAGGTGACAGTGGGGGCTCAAATATTGCAATTGCGACTACATCTTCACATTTGTGAAGATAGCAGGAGTTTAGGTTGGATGGCATTTGCGAACAATGGTTTGCTTTTGCGAGGATGTCCAATTCGCAATTGTGAAGCCTCTTCTCGCAATTGCGATGATGCATGAGGCTATCAGGGTTAGCAAATGTGAGCCCTGGTCTGCAGTTGCGAGGGTTCGCACTGCGTCGCAAATGCGCCAACTGGAGCTAGTACAAAGGGCTGGGAGAGGGGATTTTCAACACATTCTCTCATTTTAGTAAGCTAGACTCGGTAGGAGACGATTTGGAGCTGGGATTTTCACCAACAAATGTTGGGTAAGTGATTATAATCTATTTCTAATCATCGTCCATCAATATATCTTATATTTTAACATCAAAATCATGTGAATCATAGTGAAAATTTATGAAATTTTGCCACATTTTTGAAAAATAAGAATTTGAGTTTTGAGACTTGATTTGGACTCGAATTTTGAAACTAATCATATATATGGACTTGTATGCTCATGGATAGTCGGAATTTACCATTGGACCCGGGTTTTGATCGGACAGGCCCCGAATTGACTTTGGTTGACTTTTTAGGAAAAGTTTAAAGATCAAAGCTTTATTTATTGTAATTGTTTTCTCTTACATTGGTTGATGATATTAAGTCAGTTTCAGTTAGATTTGAGCCGTGTGGAGGCGAGTTTTAAGGAAAAAGCAATTTACGAGGGTTGGATCGGCCTCGTTGAGGTAAGTATCTTGCCTAACTTTGCGTGGGGGAAACTACCCCCTTATGATTGGTATTGATTGATTCATTTGTGCTATATGAAAGCTGTGTATGCAAGGTGACGAGTGGGTACACAGGTTGTACGTGGTATTTGACCGGTTTAGGCTACTTAGACTCTTTCCATGCTTTAATTGAATTTTCATATCATGTTCTAAATTCCCATAGTCAATCTATTCTTACTTGTGTTAGTCTATCCTTACATGCCTTAAATGACTTGTTTAAAACTTGTTCTACATCTTACTTGATAAATTGCTCTCATGCTTTAGTCGAAATTGTTGCCCCTCTTAATGTTTCATGTTATCTCTTTCATTGTTGATTATCACTACTTGAAGTCATTGTATGTGTTATTTGTTTCATTGTGATTATCGTTATTTCAAGTTATTGTTACAAGTTATCTCTTTCGTCGCTATTATTCTTATTTAAAGTCATGTTATCTATTCCATTGTGAGTTATTTGTATTTAGTTCGTGGTTACACATTATCTTTTTCACTGTTGAGTTATTGGTGTTGAAGTTGTGAAAGCCGTATCACTTTGAGGCGAAGTTGATAATTGTTGAGATATCTTTCTTTTTGAGAATTTTACATTCATTCTTATTGTTGATATTCTTGTATACGTTGTGGTGGGCCATAGGCTATTGTTGTAGAAACGTTGATATTTTTTATTGTTGGCAGGTTGTGATATATGAGCACTTGTGGTGCGAGTTATTGTTGTGATGTGATATTGACGCGCATGCGGCAGTATAAGGCTTGGGTTAACGTGCATATGATGGTATAAGGAGGGACTAATGTGCGTATTACTTGTAGAGGAAATACGTGAAGCCACGCGATGTCATAAGGTGGGATAAAGTGAGTATAGCTATTTCGGAAAAACTGTTTTCAAAACTATTTTAATGTAAGGCTCATGTGGTGGTATAAGAAAATATTGTGATTGAGTTTGTGAATTGTAAATACTAGGCGGTATCTCGGTTGTGATTCTTGATATATACACTTGGTGTTACCTCGGTTGTGATTCTTATTGTACACGAGGGTGTACCTCATTGTGGTCCTTGTTGTTTATTCTTGTTGCCAAGAGTTTTGGTGGGAACTCTTCTTGATGTTTTGTTCTTCCTTATCCTTGTTTACCAAACTTGTTTTAGTATTTTATTACTTATATCTGTCAAGTTATTATCAAATGTTAGGCTTACCTAGTCGTAGAGACTAGGTGCCATCACGACATCCTACCGAGGAAAATTAGGGTCGTGACAATAAAAATTAATTAGTAATATGATAAAAATAATAACTAACCTGCTATATCAAAGGTTAAAATTCATTGAAATGGTAAAAAAACACATCACACTCTCAATGTATGCAAATTAGTCATTATATCCTTCTATTTAACTAATGTCTTCATGTCACACAAAAGGCAAATATAAAAGAACAGATGTATACGATCAATGAATATCGGATTTCATAATTCTGGACTGGTATAAGTGACATACTAAGATGTATGCATGTGAAAATGTGATATGATAGCTCAAATCAGGTAAATACATCACAAAAATAGCAATTATCAGGTCCAATAAGGTAATTAACCTCTATGTAACCTCAAACATAGCTCAAATAGCTCATAATATGGTTACAAATATAAAAAACATCACAACACGAGTATTACCAATAAATTCAAGGCATATCATAGTCTAAATACTACCCCCCCAAGCATGAATAAGTACCCCGGTGCATGCACATGGGCTCAACCCTGCACATGTGCGCCACCCATAGCACGTAGCTATCACAAATAATTCAGGAAACTAGTGCCTCAACCAAGTGTAGGTAAGATTCTTACCTCAATCAAGCCAAAACAATACTGTAGAAATGCCATCCTGCGCAAATTGACCTCCGAACAGCTCAAAACTAGCCAAAAACAACTCAAAAATATCAAATAGTGCCATAGGAATCAAACTCAAACGATAAAGGTCAAATCTTTAATCAAATACTCAAAGTCAACCAAAATGTCAACCCGGGTCCGCACCTTGGAACCCAACAAAACTCAAATATTCCGATAACCCATTTGAATACGAGTCCAATCATACTAGTTTCACTTAAATCCAACACCAAATCGATGTTCAAAACTCAATTATTCACGTTAGAAAAGTTTTGACAACCCCCCTTCTATTCTCCAATCAAAACATGGTTAATTCACAAATGAATTAGTCATATTAAAATACAAATATTAAGCTAAGATATTGACCCCCATGAAAAGAGGAGAAGACTCCACAAAAATCACCTCAATGGGAGCTCTAGAACTCAAGATATGCTCAAAATATCAAATGAACACAGTTTGACATTTTAAAACACAGAGATTCTGCTTTTGCGCCCAAAAAATGGCACCTGGGTTTTCCAGCTATTATTTTCGCTTTTACAGACCATTTTTTGCAGATGCGGACCCCACTTCACATCTACGAAGCACCCGCACCAATTTTCTTCTCCGACACTAAAATTGGCATAACTCCCTCATACGATGTCCAAATTCGATGATTCTTTTTTCTATTATTTCGTAATTACGATATGGATCTAATGCTTCAATCAAAAATAATTTAGAGCTCATTTTATTAATATGGTACCATTTATTCTTGAAGAAATGACATTGAAACATCATATACGAGCGCAACACAACCCAAACCTATCTGAAACTCACTCGAGCCCCTTGGACCCCGTCCGAACATACCAATAAGTCCCAAAATATAAAACGGATCTGCTCGAGGCCTCAAATCCCATATAACAACATCAAAACTATGAATTGTACCTCATGTCAATCTTAATGAACTATTTCCAAATTCTAAATTCAAAACCATAAGTTTTTCTAGAGATGTATCACCGTACTCTCTGGACCATGGGTATTGTGGAGGTGAGTTGAGTTGCTTTTACTACATTTCAACTATCGGGAATAGAGTATCAGTGGTGGAAGGTTTATGAGGATGGTAGAGTAGCTGATGCAGTACCACCCACTAGGACTCAGTTTTCAAAGATATATTTAGGGAGTTTGTTCCCTAGACCCTCCGGGATGCGTTGCAAACAGAGTTGGAGCAACTGCGATAGGGCACCATGACAGTGTCAGAGTATGCCATCAGGTTCAGTGAGGTATCTCGTCATGCACCTTCTTTGGTTCCTACAGTCATAACGAAAGCCTGCATATATATATATATATATATATATATATATATATATATATATATATATATATATATATATATGTAAACGTTTAAAATCATACGCCTCTGTGGGCATCATCATCATCAGTATCATACCCGGCCTCAAAGAGGACTCGGTAAAAACATACCCGGCCATCATAAGGCTCGGTAGAATCATACTCTGCCACGTGGATCTCGGTAAAATCCAACTGATCAAGGGTTGCACAATAGGTGTCATACCCGATCGACTATAGCGCGGCTGGGTAGAGCAAAATAGCTACATATATATAATGCATATTGGACTCATGGAATCACGTTCTAAACCTTTCGGAGTGATGTAAGTTCGTTGCACCTTCTATTAACGTTATGTACATTATACCATCAATGTGAACCTCAATAGGATTCAAGCATCATACATACATGCTTAGAATAACTTCATAAGAAAAGAACAACATGGACATCCTTAGTTTCTAGGAGAAGATCCGTTCTGAAATAGCATATTGTATACGTTCATTTCACTTTAGATCATACCAAAAGAAAGAAGGAAGTGTCTTAAGATACCTTTGCAATCTTCTCTCAAATCATCAACCAAACTCAATATGATCTTCTTATGTCTCCATGAGAAAACTGACTTGGTCGTCATCACATAAGCATTGTAACTCTCATATATCAAAACTAATATTCTACAAAAAAATGGATAGCACATACCGTATTTGTACTACATCCAACAAGTTACTAAAAGTCACCCAACAGCCCAAACAACAATCAGTAGATATATAGAACACAACCAGCGCAATAACACATCGAGCGGCAAGCTTGGTTCATGTCTAATAACATTATATTTTGAACTCTTTATCTCTTATTTGTATTCAGAAATTTTTTTATAATAACAAAACAATATAATCAGGTTATTCCATAAATTTTCCAGCCATAAAACGCTGCAAGAACACCTCCCAAACAGTCCAACAATCAACAATATTACTAACAAACCTTTCGATCGATATCTCACAGGTTCTACCTTCAACATCTTAGCCGTATCTTGGATAAGATTAAATACATGTAGATTAAAAGGTTCCTTACATTAAAAATATATAACAACTCCAATTTGAGCTTAGTTCACCGCAAAATATTCTTCCAACGCAGCCACAAGAATAAGGAAGCAAAATTACCAATCAATTCGAGTTTCTCATGACTAGAATCACTTTGGAAGACTTGAAATCATCTAGGGTTGATATGAAAACCTTAGAAGAGTATTTTACAGAACTTAAATCACTTTAAACAACTCCCCACATGAGCTGGAACCACACCAAAATCAGTAACCACAAGAAGAACAAGAAACTCACTGCCGCCACGGGATTCCTGACACTTGATTTGTGTTGTTTGCCCTTGGTTTGGGTCTTGGATGGTGAGAGAACGTTGAGAGAAAGTTTTTACGTGTATAGTGTCTAAAGAGAGTGAAAATTAATGAGTTAAAATGGGTATTAGGCATCACATGTATATCAAAACATCTCAATTGCCTAAGTGGATCCCATAGGGATCTGCTTGCGTAATCTCGCAAAAACGTGAATATATCTCTACTCTAATGTCGTATTGGAAAACAGTTTAATGTTTTGGAACGTAGACTCATTGACCTTCAATTTGATATGTGGATCAACCCGTAATTCTTACTATATTGAGAGAAAAGCTCTGCTACATTTGACCTAATGTTCAGCATATTTATGAATGTAACTTGTGATGATCATTGGTAACTTTTGTTCCATAACTCGTTTGACTTCAAAATATAATACACGACTATCATATGACTAAAATAACTCATAACACAACCTCTTTATCATGTGAAGAACCCTAGTCTCACCCCAAAAGTACATGTAACATTCCCAACTTGTCGACGTTCAACGAAACTTATTTTCTTCAATTCATTTTGCTTCTAAGCCTTCCAACCCTCTTGGTACTTGTTATTCATGATATTAAATATTTGTAACCTCAGAGGTAACATGATTAACTTACTTTATGTACCTTCAAAGATGATCTCATTTTTTTCACTCACATCAATTGACTTATGACATACTCTTATGTACGAAAACATGGGGTGTAACATAATTTTTCCCCTTGGAACATTCGTCCTCGAATGTTGACTGATGCGCCTATTAGTCTCATAACCTATAGCTTTTATAAATATTTTAATATTGTCCTTGCCATCTAGGCAACTGTTCTGTGAATAAATCCAAAGACTAGGGCATTCCCCCATTTAGCCTCTTTCTCACACCATTACTTGTGGTTGGAATTCTTCCAATCTCTTAACTGTTGCTACCTTCTGTCATGCAGCATGTATGACTCTGAATTTGTATGTGTGCATGTGTGACTCTTTTCCCCTTTTCTCCTCCAGCTTTTAGCCAATCTCTAGTCCTTACTTTGTGAAGATATACATAACTATGACAAGATGTCCCTCTAGGCATCTATAGGTGTACTGAAGTTCTTCGCTCGATACTTTGTCAAACTTACGACTATTGCTATATTTTGTTCCATAGCCTCAGTTATCTATAATTAAGGCTTTACTACATCTAGGTAGGTCATACTATGTCATAACTCTTACTTTAGATTATTATTACCGAGGCCTGCTACCCTACTCCAGGCTACTCTCGCTGCTTATTCATGCTACACTTGTTGCATGAATACTTGGCTTATCTTAATTCCCACACATATTGAAATTCCATGCGACCCATATGATCTCGAATATTACTTTTGATTTTACTTCCCATTCATTAGTTACGGTAGGTGCCATTTTCTTATGGAGTGCATACGATGTTGTAGTGACACTGTTGTATGTTCCTATATAATAGCCAGGAAAATCTCCATGTAATTCATGATTTTCTTGTAGTGTCTCTATAAACACATACATACATGATAGAAACTATATACATATATAGTTTAATTATAATAAATAATTAATTAAGAAATAACCTTGGAATGAGAATCCTTGTTTAATTTAACCTCCGGGATGACCTATGCTTTCTTGTTTGATTTAGCAACGCCATCCATCTTACTCTTTTTTTGTTGCTTTCAATAGACTTATTTTCTTTCTTGAAAGTTGTGATCATTAAATTGAATTTCCTTACCCTTCCTTTTAGCAACTGTACCTTCGGAAATTGCTATATTTTGCCTATCATACTCCATTCTAGTCCTGTTCTCGGCCCTAAATTCACGGGGCGTAAAAGGCAAAATTTTCTCAGTTGCAACAACTCTAGATTTTAACATTCTGTTCGGCTCCTCTTTGGTAAAATCACCTAGATGATTTCACGATATTTCTCAAGGGTTTTCTTTGCTGAAATTCTCCTACCCATTATTACTGTAAAATTAGAAAATTAAAGTTTAGATGAACAAAATCTTCACAATACGATACTATTTTTACTTCGATACTGCTGAAATCGCTAAAGAGCAAAAGAAATGCTAACATTTTAGAGAGAAAATCGGCTAAAATTTTTATAGAGAGGGAAGGGGTTTTAAAACTTTTTTAAATTGAGAAGAATATGACTAACAAGATTAGTGAGGTGGAATAGACGTAGGGGAGGGTGGATAAGAAGCTTATGGAGTACACAACTATTACATATTTTAATGCCTATAATTACGGGATCTTATTTTTTAAAGAATTTGAATATAAACTATAAATATAAATATATTACTATATATTTCAGACAGAACCTCTATAAAAATGATAAATAAGTTTACGGTTGAGTATTATCTACATAAAATTCTAATATTAAGTAGGCATGAGGTCCCGTGCGACCTCGTCTAAAATAAGCCCACTAGCAATCTAAATCACTTGCTGTTGTTGGTGTTTAGAACTGAATTAATTGACAACAGAAGCCTCAGATACAAGTACAACTTACATACCTGGTTTTGATTAAAAAGTTAAATGTCCTTATCAAAGGTAAAACTTACATAAGTTACACGTCATCAATGACACATTTAAACAATATTTATATGAAATTAAAAAAATAAAACAAAGAATATATGAAATTAAAAATAATATTTAAAAATTGAAATTTGCATGTAAGTATAAACTTCACTTTAAAAAAAAAATATTTGTGAAACAAAATATTATTTAACCAAATACTTTTAGGACAAGCTTTTTAATTTTTTAAATACAAAATTTAAATTTATGTGTATATATTAATAGACGAACTAAGTACTTTGTTTCAGTTTATGTATCTAATTCTCTTTTAAAGTCTGATAAAAAGAATCACTTTCTATATTTAATAACTCTTTAATTTCAAGATTTCACATGACATTTTTTAAAACCATAAAATTCACATAACATTTTGGTACTTAAAATCTAGGGAGTACTTGGGTCAAAATATTATCTACATACTTTATCTTTGTGGAAATCCCTATAATCCCACAAAACTTTTTTTTTTCTTCTATTCTTCTTTTCTCTTATTTGAGCAAGTGGCATTTCCCCCATTTTGCTGCTAATCTTCTTCCTCTCTCACACGCACAAAATACTCTCAAGAAAATGTTACTCTAAACCCACCCATATTTGTAGAGAAAATCATAATATTGCATAACAGAAAAACCTTCTCCTCGCCGACAATAATGGAATCCTTGATATTCCAAATCGAAATGACTACAACTTGTCTATTTTGTTAGCACAACTCCATCGGGTAAAGTGTAAAAAAAAAAAAAAAAAAAAAAAAACAGAAGGAACCCAATAATTTTTCATTTCTCTTGGATTGTCAATGGCGGGCAAATCTTTGGAATGCTTAGGGTGAAGTTTCAGTTGATTTAGAAGTGGAAATAAAGAATGAAAATAAAAGACAAAACGATCATTTGGTTGAGGCATTCAATAGAGAATTTGCTGCCACTAGTCAGTTGGAGCCTTGGAGGAGAGGAAGAAAAAACAAAGGAGGAAAAAATTAAAGCGATAAATAATGTGTCACGCGCGTATACTACATTGCTCAATACAAATGTGGCTGAGATGTTTTAAGGGGGTGTTTATTACAATTTAAAATATAGTATAGGGAGCAATAGGACCTTCACAAATAAAAAAGTATGCAATTAGCATTTCCGCATAAGTACAAGGGGTGTTCATGCTTTTATCCCTTAAATCTAGCTTTAATGGAGGATCAGAATCATCTTATTTCCTGTACCTAATCGAATGATACACAATATTCACTCTTTTTTAATTTAGATAAGATAGTTTGACTTGTTACAAAGATTAAAAAAAAAAAAAAACTTAAAAAATTATAGGATAAAAACTTTATGTATCATGATATTTGTGTAATTATAAAAAATTCTTATTAAAGATAAAATAGGTAAAATAAAAAATTTAAAATTAAATTATTTTTAAATTTAAAAATTTATCATTTATTTTAGAACACACTAAGAAAAAAAATAGTACTCCCTCTGTTTCAATTTATATGATTTTAATCCGTGCCAAACAGAATGAATTCTTTTTCTATTTGAAAATAATTTACTTTTATATAATAATTTATAATCACAATATATATGCCCCATTTTACGCCACAAGTTCTAAAGTCTTGTTCCTTTTCTTAAACATCAGTCAAATAGGTACATATAAATTAAAACGAAGAATGTACTATTTATAACGGAATATATAAGTAAAAAAAGGAGAAGCCACCCTCATATAAATAATAGAAAGGCTCGAAAAGACAAAAAAGAGCTACAATCAACTGGCCCACTTTCCATTTTCTTTAGACTTTTGTGACCATCCACATAGTTGATGGTGATATATTACCACATGGATCTCATCGTGGGAGTTGCAAAAGAGTACAAATTAAACACATTAACCACACAAAATTCTAAAATAAATTAGAAAAAGAGAATTATAAAAAAATAGAAAAATTAATTTTTTTTGACGTGTGAAGAAAATTTAATTAAAGAAAAGAAAAAATGGCTTTCCACTAACTTATAATAACTTCAATGACAATAATACCCTCATTTCTTTATCAAATTTTACAACACAAACCCACCCCCACCACACATCATTCATTCTCCTCATCCACCCTACCTAAACCACCCACCCCAGTAACCCCCCTCCCCCTTCATACCTTGACGAGTTTCGCTGCTCTCACAACTGGATTTTCTCTAGCAATAGCTTCACGACCAGCTGCTTTGTAATCGTAACTACAGCTGTGTCGATCGGAATATCGATGCTCGTAGCAAAATACCTCACCGCACCGGCACCGGAATCCGATCAATCCGACTTTCCTCCGGCAACCAATTCCCGAGCACCGATTAGCTTCCTCCCTCAGCCGCTTCATCGATCGACGGTTATTATCCTCGCCAGCGGGCTTTTTCTCCGGCTGTGGCTGAGAAACTAGATCGGATCTAGGTCTTGACCCGTTGAAGTTAGGGAGTTTCGGATCTGATGCATGGGTCGGGTCGTCGGTACCCGTAATAGTCGGAGTACGTAAAGGTATGGTTTCTGGAACCTTCAACTCCGTCTCTTCTTTCTCTCTCTTCTGTGCCATGTTTTGTTAGCTTTGGTTTTACTTTCTAGAGAGAAAAAATTGAGTAATTTTTGATTTGTTGAGTTGATGAGCTGAAATGGAAATGATGGAAAATGGGGAGAGGGGGATAAGGGAGTGTTTGGATGAGGGGCTTTGTGAGAGAGAAAAATGAAAAAGTTAAAGGGTGTATTTTTAAAGGGGGATCTTATTTTATTTTATTATTAAAGATAAGTCGTTAAAGGGTAGGGGAATATGGGCCTCAATAGAACAAGCATCATACGTTTCTTTTTGTGGAGATTGAAATGCCAATTATGCCCCTATGACATGAATTATATGACAGTAATATCCGTATAACTATCAGCCCTGACGTGTTGCTTCGTAGACGGGGTAAAGATTAGGATGTCCTTTTTTGGCCATTCAGCACAACATGAGCCACAAACAAACAGCAGTGGCAAACGAGCGAGTCGGGTCGAAAACGGGTAATGAAAGATAGATAAATTATCCGATTCGATCCATATTTAATACGGATAAAAAATGAGTTAACCAACGGATAATATGAGTAACCATATTATCCAACTCATATTATCCATGTTTTCTTTAGTATGCTTACTTTTGGAGAATTTCTAGTCTCCCAAACTTAATGAACCCCCAATTTGATATTTTACAAATGTAAAAGTTAAACTCATTAGTTATCCATTGGTTATCTATATTTTAAATGGATAATATGGTTCTTATCTATATTTGATCCGTTTTGAAAAATTTTCATTATCCAACCTATTTTTTAATGAATAATATGGGTGATTAACTATTTTCTTTTAATAATTTTGCCCCCACTAGCCACAAATGCTCTGCCCAAAAAAAAGAAACAATTTGTCCTTTTAATAAAAGAAACAGTTTAGACTTATAAAGTGAAAACAAAAATGTTTTCCAGAAAAAGAAACAATTTAAAAATAGTTTGTCACGAAAACTAAAGCAGATATTCTCCAAAAATAAATTAATTATATAAACCTAAATTACTTATGAGCAAAATTATTTTATGAAAATTACTTTTCAAAATATTTGATTTTAGAAGTTTAGCCAAACAGACCTGGTGTTTCATGCACTAGTTGAACCAAACCCCAGCTAAAATGCCAATGATCTTCGTTGTAGTCGGGGCGAATTTATATGGCGAAATTATGGGGCACGTGAACATATAGTCTTTTCGTAAAAGTAGATATTTTATATATATATATATATATATATATATATATATTTTTTTTTTAAATTGAAATAATATTCACTCTTGACACCTATCTTCCAAGAAGGCTGAATTGTGCACTTGGTTGAAGGTTGAATTATATACCAAGAAGTATATGGATCAATTCATGCTTAATACATTTTTTTCTTTTTTTAGTAATTCACACATGTATTAGAAATCTTAGATTCGCATCTGGTTGTTAGTGGCCAAATTTTGTATAAGGTCAGGCCGATCAGCAGCGCTAGATCCCGACCAAACAACTGGCATAGCCAGGAATTCGCCCAAGGATGGTCACACTTTAAAGAAGTCAATAATTTTTTTATCGATGAATGGTGTACCAAAATTTTTAAATCAAACTACGCAATATTTAGCTAATTAACAAAACTTTTAATAGCACTATAATTTTATAAATCAAAATTAAAATAGCAAAAGGACAACATTAGAAATTTTACTAATAAAGTAAGTATAAAACCAAAGGAAAGAGAGAGTCGAGAGGATTTGTAGTTTGTAGAGAGCTTTTGGAAGAAATTTTTATAGAGCTTGATTTTTAAATCATAGTGATATTTATTTAAAAAATAACTTTTAGATAAAAAAAAATTACTTTTAAGATTATTTGTTTATTTCTACACAAATTTTAAGTTTTAATAGTTATTTTATTAGAAAATTTTCAGATTGAAAAAGAATCAAATAGACCTCACATGGTGGTATCCGTTTAATTTTGGCAAACAAAATGGGCAGAACTTTAAACCCTTGAACAACACGTCATTTTGAACACCCTGAGCCGCTGAACTGTCTCACTCAACTGTGTTAAGGGTGTTCAAAATATATAATCATATAACGTAATATTTAACGTATATACGTATTACTATAATTTTTTGACATTACTATAATTTTTCGACAAAAGGGTATTCACTTGACCATCCTTCGTTTGGTGTACGCTACTGCTAACAAGCAGACTAATTGGCATCAAATGGAATGACAGGACGCTCCATCATTCATGCACCACACGTACTATTATGTTAACACCATCGTCCAGCTAAGTTGATTACGTTGATAATCAAATTAAAACTCAATAGCCATACATTCGCATCAACTACAGAATGGACCATATAATATGTCGTGACGAGGTTCCGCTCCCATCTAACCACTTTATGCTCTTTATCCGGATGGAGTATAAAAAGATAAAGAGCATAACGTGGTTAAGTAACCATCCGATAACTCTATTTGGCACCTGTGTTAGATTAGGATTGCCATTTATCTTCTTTCTCCTTTTTTTTGGCAATTCTTTCTTTAATCCTCTCATTCATTCTATATAATTGTTTTTTTTAAATAAAGTCTCACTCACATATTTAATAGCCCACTAAGCAATAAATCAAAAGGTCATTGTAACTGTTGAAAGTTACAAAAAATTTTAACGCTTGAATGTTATTCTTTTGAAACCTTTAATCTTCCATCTAAACACTATATATTCTAAACAGTAAATTTTTGTGAGAATAAATAGAAATAAGCTTATGAGAAGAAACGTGATAACTTGGAAAATAAAAAGTGCAGATCCATGAAGGTGTGCTGGAGGTATCATTTGTTATGAAATCCTAATTTGTCTTTTCATTTCACATCTAGAGATTTTATCGTTTCATGAACTATATATATTTTCATTTACTTCAATTGAATGACTACTAACTTTATTTTTCAACTTCTTCAAAGGCTTTGAGTAGTTTTTTTTTTCTATATTATCTCCTCTTTGTCTTTTGGGGAAGAACGGGTGCAGTCTTTATGGAGAAGGAAGTGCATAAACAAAAACGAGGAGTGAAATGGTAAGTGTTTTAGGTAATTTCTAATACGTATATCGGTATATGTATAAAATTAGGATATTTTTGTACAAATGTATAAAACTGAGATACTCCACTGCTTCTTGGGTAAATATATGCAAGAGGAGCAGGAATACTTAAAGGAGCAACTTGATATATTATGCTTACAATGGTTGGCTATCTCTATGCCAAAGGCTATGAGGTGGAAAAGAAAAATTACACAACAGAAAAAGAAAAGAAAAATACACTAAAAGTATGACTAAAATTCTATTGTTTTTTTCTTGGACATGGTAAATGCATAAATGTACTATGATATTGATAAAATAAGGTATAATGTAGCAATAGCTTTTGAGAAAGGATAACGGGTCAGTTTACGAAATGTAGTAGTTAAAATTTTATTGTTATATATGTCGTAGATAACTGAAAACTTATATCGGCTATTTTAGTTTTGCTTCTGTTGCTCTACGTTGTCGTACAAGTAATAAAATGATAAGTCGAGTGTCAAACCCACATAGACTTGTATTAACTACCCACTAATTTCATTAAGATTGTTATTCAGTCGAGCCAATTCGAGTTTAAAGGTGTGATTATATTAAACAAAAATTACAACTAGTAACTAAATTATCAAGTAGCAAAATGGTTATTGTGTATTCAGTAGAGACAAATATTCCAGGGTTGTGATCGATTCACCAATCCTATTATGTTTTAGTTAACTCTCCCTTTCATACAATTCACTCATGGTTGCTAATTAATCGAACAATTGCTCTTGTAGCCTTCTCCCGAAGTACTACTCGTCTATTCAAAATAGATTAACGATTATATTCCTATGAAATAAATCTATTAAGAACGCATTAAGATTACGATATTTAATTAAGCACGGTGACTAGGTGTATTACTATCCTAGCCACAAATCCGCCCCCCAACCCCCAACCTCTCAGAGTTAAGATCGTGCTCTCTTCAATTCTTCTATAATCTAAACATGGCTTTCCCAAGCATAGCACAGATAGTAAATAGAACTTAATTGCTGGCCAGACAATTAAGCAATTAATCATAAAATTGAAGAAACAATCATATATTAGTGAATTGTAATCAAGGTTAAGTCAACATTAAACAACAATATTCATGGCTAAATCACAACCCCAGAACTATGGGTTTTAGCCACTCATGATAATAGCAAACAATTTCCCAAGTGTTGAATAATTGAAAATACTAAGAAAAAATGAAGAAAACTGAGATCTCCTCGCTCTCGGATGTTCCTCGTGTGTATTCTCTCTTCAAAGTGGTGTCTCCCCTCCAAAAATAAGCTTATTCTTGCTTTTATACACGTTGGGTAGGTCTAGGGCCGAAATAACCTTATCCAGGGTAAGCTTGGACAATTTTCCCGTTACCAGCGTCTAGCCCAGTGCCCCACACTGGCCCTGGCACTGGCTTATCAAACTTTCTGCCACTGGCGCCACAGGTGGCGTGGAGAGCTGCATGTGGCGCCGAAAATCCAACTTTTACCGTTTTCCTCCGTTTTGGCTCTAATCTCGCACCTTTCGCCCCAAGTGCTTCCGGATGATTCTTACACATATAAACATCCCGAATTAATATAAATCAATACATTTCACATCCGAAATCTACGAAACACGAGTAAAGCATGAGGCGATATACATATAAATATATATACTTTAAGCTAAATATCAACACCCCACACTTAGACTCTTTCTCGTCCTCGATCAATGGGATTAACAACTCTATCCCAACTACATACAAATCTTAACTAGAGAGGAGCACTTCATTTTTTAATCATACACTCTACCCTTAACTATGATCAATACCGGCAATCAAGCATGAACATACAAAATTCACATTCTTCCCATTTTAAACATGCCCAACTATAACAATTTCAATTCAATCAATTCAAACAACCTATCCGTAACCACTCAACCTCAAGAGTCGACTCGTTATCACTAAGCACCCTCAACTCGCGCACTCACATAACAAGAGACGTTTACAACATTGCCAATTATTCATGAGATCATATGCTCTCACCACAAACAAAAGAGTGAATATAGAATAGTCCACACATTCAAGTATGCTTTTGAATATAAATTAAGGACATCACGCAATTGAACAAAATTCGCTAGAATTCATGTGCATCTCGTGGTCGTACCATAAGCTTGCCCGTAGTGTACATCTCTACTAATTTAAGATAGCCAAAACTAGGATCAATTAGGACTTTAAGGTTTTAATATAGGCTAATGAACGGGTAGGATACATTTAGGAATAGTGACTAACCCTTCTAAGTATTTTAATACACTACACTCACAAATCGAGCATATATTCTTCTCAACCAATTCACTTGCCACAAACCATATATAACATAGCCCTTATTTTCATTAAGCACTTCTATACTCCCACTAGCACAAATTAGTAAGATTAGGAGGCGTGTGTGTTTTTCTACATTATTTCATTTTTTTTCTTGCAATTTGTCTTTTTCTTTCTCTTTTTTTTTTCTTTTCTCTTCTACCCATACTCTAAACATTAAAATTCATCGGCTAGTGACTTTTGATTTCAACTTTAGTGCACCGCCCTGATAATATCATTAGCAACCCGTAGCACACCGATAGCCACCCGTAGCACTCCGTATAATAGTCACATGTATCACTCCGCACAATCAACAACGGTGATATACCACCCTTATGCCCCGCATAACAACAACAATGGGATGCCACCCTTATGCTCCACATAACAACAACCAAACCACATAACAATTCACATGTGCTAACATCACAACAACACGACATATCAACTCGTTCCACAAGCGCCCATAGGCCAAAAACTTTCATAAAGAACCAACAATATCAATATTTTCATAACAAATAGCCCATGGCTCAAACACAATGTGTATAGAATCTTAGTAACTCAACTATGAAAATAAAATAAAGGCAGAGTCTATAAACTTGGAGTACAACCATCCTCCAGTCGTCCAACCGCATTATTTAGTAGCACTTCTACGTTACCAGAAGCAATTGAGACTATGTGGACCCAAATTAATGAATTGTCGCAACAATAGAACATTGCTCAAGAAACATTAAGTCTAATGCAGACATTCATGCAAAATCATGGCAATCAATGTACAATGGAGGAATCTAACAATGAGGAGACTGAAACAGATGAGTAGTATTATTTGAAATGTGTAATATGATATTTGGACTCGGTTGATTGCGACTTAGTTTTTAGACTTGGTTGCATGTGAAAGTTATTTGCTTAATGTGTTTTAGACTTGATTGTCATTTTGGTTGAAACTTTTAGACTTTAATGTGGTTACATAGAATTTACACTTGCTAGGTGGTTTTGTAATGTTTCAACTAGTTTGATATTTGATGTTTTGGGTTCAATTTCTTGAGCAATTGCAATATTAAGTTGAATGATATTAGCTGTTTGATTTTGGCGGGGGAGGGGGGGGTATATGTTAAAATACCACAGAATTTTGCTAAATTTTACCAAATGTGCGTCTAATGTTCGACCACTGTAGCCCAAATTTTTAATTGGAACTTCCCGGATTTTCGACTAAAGTAGTCAGAAATTTAATTATTTATGAAATTAATTTTAATATTTCCTACCGATTCGGTCAAAAATTTTGAATTTAATTATAATCAGTTACTAATAATAACGGCCAAATCGATCGAAAAAGTAATAATTTAATTAATATATATTTTTAATTTGCGACCAAATCGGTCGCAAATTTACTGAACAAAGCAATCAAAACTTTTAATTTTATTATATCAACTGGAATCCTATTTGCGACCAAAATGATCAGAAGTTTCTAACCAATTCGGTCGCAAATATTTTACAACAATCAATTTTCCAACCTGTAACGACTCGACCGGCCGTTTTGAGCATTTGCGTTCAGTTTGATGGTTTAAGGTCATGAGTAGCTTCACATGATGTCTTATGACTTGCGTATATGGCCAATTGTGATTTTCGAGTTGGCGGGATTGATTTGAAAAAAAAGATTCTCAACTTGGAAGCTTTAAATTAGAAGAGTTGGCCAAATTTGACTTTTGTATATTTGGCCTCGGATTGGAGCTTTTGATGTTCTATTAGGCCCAGATGGCGATTTTAGACTTGGGCGTATGCCCGGATTTGCATTTGGATGTTTCTATAAGGTTTTGGCTCTAATTGGTGGAGGTTGGCAATTTAAAGGTTAGGAAAGTTCATAGGTTTGACCGGGAGTTGACTTTGATATTATTGGGTTCAAATTGTATCCTCTAGAAGTTGGATGAGTTTTCTATGTCATTTAGAACTTGTGTGCAAATTTTGAAGTGATTCCGAGTTGTTTAGACATCCGGTAGTTGTGCCACTGAAAGTAGGTGGACTATACCTCTTGAACTGTTCAAGCCTTTTTTGCTCCTCCTCGAATGCCCCTGGCTTATCCTCATGCTGAACTGGAATAACAGACTGTACCGGCACCACACCTGGTGTATGACCAAAATGTGCATGCTGCTCTGGAGTACGGGCAGTGGGAGTTTGAGCTCCTGCCCCAATCTGTGAAGTAGTTGGTGTAACGGAGATCAATCTCGCCTGAGCCAATGTACCAAACATGCTCAGGAACTGCGCTAAAGTGTCCTAAAGTCTGGGGGTAACAACAGGCTACTCCAGTGCCTGTCCCCCAACCGGATATACTGGCGGCTTCTCAACTGCTGCTCTAGAAGGTGCCCTAGATGTGTTATGTACATCTCCTCATCCTCTACCTCGGCCCCGTCCTCTCGCAGCTCTAGCAGGGGGCGCGAGTGCCTGTTCGGCTGATCCGATAGTGTGTGTCCTCCCCATCTGTGAGAGAATAGAGATACAGAGGCTCAAACATCAAAATCAACAACTCCGCACGGCACGACTGAAAGAAGTGGAATTTTCCTAATAGTTCTGTAGCCTCTCAAAGATAAGTACAGACGACTCCGTACCGATTCGCAAGACTACTAAACTTGCTCATGACTCGTAGAACCTATGAACCTAGAGCTCTGATATCAACTTGTCACGACCCAAATTCCCACCACAGGTGTCGTGATGGCACCTAGTTTAAAAGACTAGGTAAGCCGCTTACTTACAACAACTAAGCTAGTTTAACAATGATAATTTATAACAGTATTTAATATGAATACTGAAACAAAAACAAAATGAGCCTACGCGGCAATAATCATAACAACCTTCCAAGACTAGGTAATACAGAGTTACAAACTCTAGCTAAATACATGGAAGGATCTCAAAGATCGAAATACAATATTGTTCAAATGACAAGCTCACAGTACAATGAAAGGAAAGGACTCCAAGGGACTGCAATGACCAAGCAGTTCTACCTTGAATCCTCGCAATCAATATGCTAACTCTACTCGAGTTCGATATCTCCAATACCTGGATCTACACAGAAATGTACAGAAGTATAGCATGAGAACACCACGGTCGGTACCTAGAAAGTATCAAGACTAACCTCGGTGGAGTAATGACGAGGTACAAGTCAAGACACTTACTAGTCAAAATACCATGTGTAGTATAAAGGTATAAAGCTAATAATGAAAGTAGGAATCGGTAAATGGCAACAAGAATCAACATATCATTTAAACATTTAAAGTAACATAACACCGTCAAAGTACCAGCAAAAACATATAAGGGGAATAGATGTCAACCAACAAGCAAGTCGTTCCATCACGTCTCACAACGAATTACTCCGAGATACCTCATCTCATAACCACAAGTCACGAGTCTCAAACCATAAATCATATGCTCACAGCACCTTGTGCCCACTTGTCTAGTCACAACCGCATGGACAAGTCACATGCCAATATCACAATCCGCCCGGCATGATCACAGGCTCATATACCAATCCGCTCGGCTTGGTCACATGCTCAATATCACAATTCACCCAGCATGACCACAACTCAATATCAATATGAAAGTAGTTAATAAAAGAATACATGGGCATGATCATTAAATATTAAGTTTCATACTCCTGAACCGGTATAAGTGGCATGCTACGGTTTATGCTTGTGCGAGAGTGCTATTACATCCCAAGTCAACAAGTAATATCAAAGACATTGAGTAGCTTATTAAAAGCAACACAACAAGTCATTTAAGGTGTATGACATACACAAGGAGAATCACGCTAACAGACGAATATCATCAACATAATACCCTTAGGCCATCACACATCATCCTTGACATTGCCACCCTTATCTCTTCGATAGCCACCCGAATCACTCCGCCCTGACAATATCATTAGCCACTCGTATCACTCCGATATCCACCCGTATCACTTCTCACAATCAACAACAGCGAGATGCCACCCTTATGCCCTGCATAATAACAACAATAAGATGTCACCCTTATGCTCTGCATAACAACAACCAAACCACACAACAATTTAAATTTGCTAACATCACAACAACACGACATATCAACGCATACCACAAGTGCCCATAGGACACAATCTTTTCAAAAGAACCAACAATTTAAATATTTCCACAAAAATTATCCCACGGCTCAAACACAATATGTATAGAATCTCTATAACAACAAAATGAATGGGAAAGTAACTCAACTATGAACAACAACCCCTATAAACAAAACTTCAATTAAAATAGATTAATGACTTTCAATAGCTTAAACTTTAATTAATTTCTTAAGGATCAACTCGATGATAAAGGTATTTCCATAAAATGGCAAACTTTGAATTCTAGTGTATGAAATAGGTTAAAAATGAAAGAGATGGCACGAACTAGAAACTATGTCTAAATGCATGAGAATGACCCGGCAACAAAAGGATATCATGTAAAAACAACTTCAATTAAGAGTAACTCAACAATAAAAGAAGTCACATAATAAAAAAAAGAGGTAACAACTTCAAATAAAGTATATAAGAGTAAACTTGACAAGTAAAGGATGTGACATGTAACAACAACTTCAAATAAAGCATGTGAAAGTAAACATGACGAATAAAAGATATAGCATGTGCAGACAATACTAAATAAATGTATGAAATAAGCCTAAGAGTCTAAACCGGTCAATTTCTACATATAAGCATGAGTACACACTCATCACCTCGCGTATACGGCTTCCACATAACACAAATAGCACGAACAACTCGAATCCTAAGGGGTAGTTCTCCACACAAAGTTAGGCAAGATACTTACCTCAATGAAGCTAAATCAATACTCTAAAATGACCTTCTCATGTGAAACAAACCTCCGAACAACTCAAATCTTGCCAAAATAACTCAATATCATAAATAAAAATCATAGGAAATAATTCCGGATAATAATGCTTCGATATTTAATGAACTAAAAGTCAACCCCGGGTATGCACCTTGGAACCCGACAAAATTCACAAAATTAGAATACCCATTCTGATACGAGTACAACCATACCAAAATAATCTAATTCTGATATCAAATCGGCCTTAAAATCCTCAGTTTATATTTTTGAAACTTTTTTCAAAATTTTCATTTTCTCCAATTCAAATCACTAAATTAATGATAAAAACAAATATGGAATTATAAAATATAATTAATTAAATCTGGGTAAAGAACACATACCCCAACCCAAAGTTTGAAAATCTCCTTCAAAATCGCCCAAATCTAAGCTCCATAGCTCAAAATATGATAAAATGACCAAGACCTTCGTAATAGAGTACTTTAAACACTGCTCCAAAGGTATCCTTTGTGATCGCGGTCACCAACCTCGCGATCACGATTCAAAAACCTTCCAACTCATATTTTACTCTTCGCAATCGCAATCATTTCTCCGCGATCGTGATGAACAAATTTCCATTACCTTTCCTAAACTCTTCTCAGACAGCCTATATTATATCAGCCATAGCTTTTCGTACGAAACTCCAAATGACAAAACACAATGGGCTTTCTGGAAACTAATCACAAAGGGCTATAACTTTAATTCTAGGATCATCTCCAAATTCCTTATAGATTGCAAGTATAAGCTTCCGAAGTCAATACTGTGACAACAGAATTTTCTTCTATGCGATTGCGAAAAAGCTTGTGAGATCGCGATTCACAGTGCCCCAAACAATAATTTGTTCTTTGTGAACGCGGCCCAAAGTTTGCGATCGCGATGCACAACCCCGTGGCCAAACAACAGCAACTAAAAATGGCTTAAAAATTGTCCGAAACCACCCCGAAACTCACCCGATCCCCACGGGACCCCGTTCGGACATACCAACATGTCCCATAACATAACGCAGACCTAATTGAGGCCTCAAATCACATAAAACAGCATAAAAACAGCGAATCGCACCTCAAAACGAACTTAATGAACTTATAAACTTCCAAATTCTACAACTCGTGCTAAATCATATTAAATCAACTCGGAATGACGTCAAATTTTACATGCAAGTCCCAAATGTCACAATGGAGCTATACCAACTTCCGAAATCAAAATTCGAACCCGATATCAACCTAGTCAACTCCCGGTCAAACCTCTCAACCTTCCAAACTTTTAACTTTTCAATTTTTGCCAAAATGTACCAAATTAATCTATGGACTTTCAAATCCAAATACGGACATACGCCTGACACCAAAATCACCATACATAGTTATTGGAATCATCAAAACATCATTTCATAGTTGTCTACATAAAAGTCAAACTTCGGTCAACTCTAGCCACTTAGGCTTCTGAAACAAGAATAATTCTTCCAAATAAATCCCAAATCATCCGAAAATCGAACCCGTCCACACACACAAATAATGATACACAATACAAAGCTTCTCGAAATCTTAAGTCACCGAATGGAATGCTAGTTCTCAAAATAATCGGTCGGGTCGTTATATTGTCCCCTTCTGAAGTCATTCCGAAGTCATCAACTCACTGAATGTACTCATCATACATATACTCGCGGGTGATCCCTCATCACCCCAATTTACATGGGTCCGACAACTCCATCTCAACTGAAGAATACTCCATCTCAACTGAAGTCCCACCCACGCTGATAAGCATTAGAACCAAAATTTTCACCATCTGATCATTTCCCAAAGACCCGATTCCCACATAAATACACTGTACAACCCTCAACCAGCTGCCACAGCTCGTGCATACACCCACAAGGTGTGACCACCCGACATAATAAATCACCCATATGCCTATACCAACATCTCTGTCCACAATAGCTGCCCACAATCAAATCCAACACTTGTAAATAACCTCATAACAACTAAAACATTGTCCCAAACCTTCACAATGCTGATAGAGATGTAAGAAACGTGAAGATCTCATAACCACTCATCCAAATCAACAAGTCACACCCAACGCCACTCGGGCACATACCCCCAAGCTAAAACTAATAAGCACAACACGAATATGACTGAATATGAAAGAGAAACACATGAGAGAACTATCATACGAGTCCGACAGACACAACTCCCTATCAATACCATACTAATAATTTGTTCCACAAGGGAGAAACAAAATATATGAACTAATCACAAGGATCTTATTCTAATATAATTCCACTATGACACATAACCCGGTTCCAACATATCAAACCACATGAAAATATAAGGATCCCATCCTCAGCTCTAAATCACAAGTAGAATACACATCACACCAACCAAAAATTTCCACTAACTCAATTCCATAAAACAAAATAACAACATGTAACGTACTTCCCATACCGGTCGAGCACCTAAATCACAAATCATAACAAAACCACCCAGACATAACATCAAAATCTACCATACTGAGTAATAGAAAGTTCATTGTAAACATATAAGTAGAGTAAAAGAATCACAAAACTCACCCATATATGAAGCAAGATCTGAGGACTCACCCCGATAAACAGAGCCGAATCTAAATAAGAAAGATATTCCTCTATAACAAATTGAAACCATAATTATAATGACACCTTCTGGTGTAGCAATCTCAGCCCTACCATGGAAAACATATCAGCGGGCCAGGACTCCCTCCATAGGGAACCATCTACCCGCGTGTCCTCCACCCCTAACTGGCTGTGGAGGTAGAGTATCAAATAAAATGGAGCCTGTAGCCTGAGTGTTCGGATGAAATCCACCTCCCCTAAGTCTGGGATAATCTCTCATGATGTGCCTAGTAACACCACACTCATAACAACCCATATGCGGGTGTGGCTGCTTATACTGAGTCTATGCCAAATAACTGGAATAACCGTTGTAGAAACCCCGTATAGGTGGTGCACTAAAAGATGACTGTCCCATATGATTACCCTGACTAACTAGAGAACCACGAGTAGTCTGAAGTGCAGACTGGACTAGCCGACTGCTAGATCCTCTGCCATGATGGGTCATAGCTGAAGCATAGAATCCACTGAATCCTCCAAAACCTCGAGACCTCTTGGCCTCCTTATCCTCCCTATCCTCACCCCGGATACGCTCTAATTTCCAGGTAATCTCTAAACCTGCTAAAATGGAGTATCAGTCTCCAACTCCTGAGTCATGCTGAATCTAAGACCATAACTAAGCCCCTCGATAAATCTTCAGAATTTATCTATAATAGTAGGAACCAAAGTAGGCGCATGATGAGATAACTCACTAAACCTGATGGCATACTCTGACGTTGTCATGGTGCACTATCGCAGCTGCTCTAACTCTATGTGCAACGCATCCCGGAGGGTCTAGGGACCAAACTCCCTAAAAACATCTCTGAAAATTGAGCCTAAGTGGGTGGTGTTGTATCAGCTAATATACCCTCATAAACATCCCACCACTAATACGATGCTCCCGACAGCTGAAATGTAGTAAGAGAAACTCCGCTTACCTCCACAATACCCATTGTCCGGAGAATACATTGATACTTCTCTAGAAAACCCTGTGCATCTGGCAGCTATGCCACTAAAAGTAGGTGGACTATACCTCTTTAACCTCTCAAGCCTCTTCTGCTCCTCCTCTGATGCCCCTAGTCAATCCTGAGGCTGAACTGGAATAACAAGTTGTACCGGCACTACACCCGGAGTATGACCAAAATGAGCCTGCTGCTTTGGAGTACGGGCGGTGGGAGTCTGAGCTCCTCCCCCAATCTGTAAAGTAGTTGGTCTAACAGAGATCAATCCTGCCTGAGGCAATGTATCAAACATGCTCAGGAGCTATGCTAAAATCTCCTAAAGTCAGGGGTAACAACAGGCGCCTCTAATGTCTGTCCCCAACCGGAGCTACTGGCGGCTCCTCAACTACTCCTCTGACAGGTACTCTAGCTGCAGCACATGCCTATCCTCGTCCTCCACCCCGACCCTAGCCCCGACCTCTCGCAACTCTAGTAGGGGGCACGGGTGCCTGCTCGACTGATCCGGTATTGCGTGTTCTCATCTATGAGAGAATAGAGATACAAAGGCTCAAACTTCAAAATCCACAAATCCACATGTTAGGAATGAAAGAAGTGTAATTTTCCTAATATTTCTGTAGCCTCTCGAAGATAAGTATAGACATCTCCGTACTTATCCGCAAGACTCTACTAAACTTTCTCGTGACTCGTAGAACCTATGAACCTAGAGCTCTGATACCAACTTGTCACGACCCAAAATCCCACCACAGGCGTCGTGATTGTACCTAGTCTCAAAGACTAGGTAACCTGATTACTTACAACAATTAAGAAAGTTTAACAATGATAATTTAGAACATAGTTTAATATAAATACTGAAATAAAAGCGAAATGAGCCTACGCGGCAATAATCATAACAACCTCCCAAGACTAGGTAATGCAGAGTCACGAACTCTAGTTGAATACATGGAAAGATCTTAAAGATCGAAATACAATATTATTCAAATGACAAGCAACCAGTACAATGAAAGGAAAAGACTCCAAGGGACTGCGACGACCAAGCAGCTTTATCTTGATTCCTCGCGATCAATAAGCTATCTTTGCCCGAGTTCGTTATCTCTAATACCTGGATATGCACACAAATGTGCATAAGTGTAGCATGAGTACACCACGGTCGGTACCCAATAAGTATCAAAACTAACCTCGGTGGAGTAGTGATGAGGTACAAGTCAAGACACCTACTAATCAAAATAATCTGTGCAATATAAAAGTATAAAGCTAATAATGAAAGCATGAATTAGTAAATGGAAACAAGAATAAACATATGATATAAACATTTAAAATAACAGAACACACGTTAAACCACCAGCGAGAACATATAAGGTAAATAGGTGCCAACTGACAAGCAAGTCATTCCATTACAAGTCTCATAGCTAATTACTCCAAGATACCTCATCTCAAACCGCAAATCCTATGCTCACGGCTCCTTGTGCCCACATGTCTAGTCTTAACCGCATGGACAACTCACGTGCCAATATCCCAATCCGCCCGGCATTATCACAGGCTCACAATCGCAATCCATCCAGCATGGTCACAGGCTCAATATCACAATCCTCCCGGCATAACCACAACTCAATATCAACATGAAAGAATATAATACAAGAATACATGGGCATGATCAATAAATATTAAGTTTAAAACTCCTAAACATGTAAAAATGGCATGCTACGATGTATGCTTGTGCGAGTATACTATTACAGCCTAAGTCAACAAGTAATATCAAAGACATCGAGTAGCTCATTGAATTCATCTCAACAAGTCACGTAAGGTGTATGACATACTCAAGGAGAATCACACTAACATACAAATATCGTCAACATAATACCCCCAGGCCATCATACATCATCCCTAACATTGCCATCACTATATCCACGATAGCCACCCGTATCACTACGCCTAAAAAATACTATTAGCCACCTATATCACTCCGATAGCCTCCCATATCACTCCGTATAATAGCCACATGTATCAATCTGCACAATCAACAACGGTGAGATGCCACCCTTATGCCCCACACAATAACAACAGTGAGATGCCACCCTTATGCACCGCATAACACACAACCAAACCACATAATAATTCATATGTGCGAACATCACAACAACACAACATATCAACTCGTACCACAAATGCCGATAGGTCACAACCTTTCCAACAGAACCAACAATATCTATATTTCCACAACCAATAGCCCACAGCTCAAACACAATGTGTATAACAAAATGATTAGGAAAGTAACTCAACTATGAACAACATCCCCTTCAAACATAACTTCAATCAAACTAGATTAATGATTTTCAATAACTTCAACTTAAATTAATTGCTTATGGATCAACTCGATGATGAAGATATTTCCCTGAAATGGCAAACTTCAAATTCTAGTGTACCAAATAGGCTAACAATGAAAGAGATGGCACGAACTAGAAACTACGTCAAAATGCATGAGAATGACCCGACAACAAAAGGATATCATGTAACAACCACTTCAATTAAGAGTAACTCAACAATAAAAGAAGTCACATAATAAAAAAAAAGGTAACAACTTCAAATAAAGGATATAAGAGTAAACTTGACAAGTAAAGGATGTGACATGTAACGACAACTTCAAATAAAGTATGTGATAGTAAACATGACGAATAATAGATATAACATGTGCTAACAATTCCAAATAAATATATGAAATAAGCCTAAGAGTCTAAACCGGTCAATTTTCATATATAAGCCCCAGTACGTACTCGTCACCTCACGTACACGGCTTCCACATAACACAAATAACACGAACAACTCAAATCCTAAGGGGTAGTTCTCCCACACAAAGTTAGGCAAGATACTTACCTCAAGGAAGCCAAATCAATACTTTAAAATGACTTTCTCGTGTGAAACAAACCTCTGAACGGCTCAAATCTAGCCAAAATGACTCGAAATCATAAATACAAATCATAGAAAACAATTGCGAATAATAAAACTTCGATCTTTAATGAAAACTAAAAAGTCAACCCCGGACCGCACCTTGGAACCCGACAAATTTTAAAAAATCAGAACACCCATTCCGATATGAGTCCAACCATACCAAAATTATCCAATTCCGACATCAAATCGGCCTTCAAATACTCATTTTATATTTTTGAATGTTTTTACAAAAATTCTCATTTTCTCCAATTTAAATCACTAATTTAATGATACAAATAAATATGGAATCATAAAATATAATCAAATACAGATAAAGAATATTTACCCCAACCCAAAGTGTGAAAATCCTCTTCAAAAGCGCCCAAATCTGAGCTCCATAGCTTAAAGTATGATAAAATGACCAAGACCTTTGAAATAGAGTACTTTAAACACTGCTCCAAAGGTACCCTTTGCGATTGAGGTCACCAACCATGTGATCGCGATTATAAAATTTCCACCACATTTTACCCATCGCGATCGCGGTCATTTCTCCGTGATTGCGATGAACAAATTTTCTTTACCCTTCCCAAACTCTTCTCAGATAGTCTGTAGTATATCATCCATAACTTTTTGTACAAACTCTAAATGACAAATGATTTTGGTTTTCTGGAAAATAGATACAAAGTGCTACAACTTTTATTTTTGGATCATCTTTAAATTCCTTATAGATTGCAAGATATAAGCTTCCGAAGCTAGTCCTTTGGCAGCAGATTTTTTGTCTACGCGATCGCGAAAAGGCTGCCACGATCGCGATTCATAGTTCCCCAAACAGAAATTTGCACTTTGCGAACGCGACCCAAAGTCCACGATCGCGATGCACACCCCTATGGCAAAAAACAACAACTGAAAATGGCCTAGAATTGGTCCGAAACCACCCCGAAACTCACTTGAACCCCTCGGTATCCCGTCCGAACATACCAAAAAGCACCATAACATAATGCGGACCTACTCGAGGCCTAAAATCACATTAGATAGAATCAAAACTACGGATCGCAAATCACATTAGATAGAATCAAAACTACGGATCGCACCTCAAATCGAACTTAATAAGCTTATGAACTACCAACTTCTACAACTTGTGCCGAATCATATCAATTCAAGCCGGAATGACGTCAAATTTTGCATGCATGTTTCAAATGACACAAAGGAGCTATACCACCTCCCGAAATCGAATTCCGTACCCGATATCAACCTAGTCAACTCCCGGTCAAACCTCTCAACCTTCCAAACCTTTAACTTTTCAATTCTTTTCGAAAATGCATCAAAACAACCTACGGACCTCCAAATCCAAACATACGTCTAATTCCCAAATCACCATACGAATCTATTAGAATCATCAAAATACCATTCCAGAGTTGTCTACACAAAAGTCAAACTTCGGTCAACTCTAGCCACTTAGGCTTCTAAAACAAGAATCTTCCAAATCAATCCTAAATCATCCGAAAATCGAACCCGACCATACACGCAAGTCATGATATACAATACGAAGCTACTCTAAACCTTAAGCCACCAAACACAATGCTAATTCTCACAACAACCGGTCGGGTTGTTACATTCTCCCCCTCTTAAACAAACGTTCGTCCTCGAACGTCCTAAGAACAGTTTTGAAGTCATCAAATCACTGAATCTACTCATCATATGTATACTCGCGGGTGATCCCACGTCACCCCAATCTACATAGGCCCGACAACACCATCTCAACTGAAGATTTTTCCTGCCACCCATACCTATAAGCCTTAGAACCAAAGATTTCACCATCTGATCATTTCCTAAAGACGCGATTCCCACATAAACACACAGTACCAACCTCAACCAGCTGCCACAACTTATGCATACACCTACAAGGTGTGACCGCCAGATGTAATACATCACTCACATGCCCATACCAACATCTCTGCCCACAATAGCTGCCCATAATCAAATCCAACATCGGCAAATAACCTCATAACAACTAAAATCTTGTCCCAAACCTTCACAACACTGATATCGATGCAAGAAAGCTGAAGATCTCATAACCACTCATCCAAATCAACAAGTCACACCCAACGCTACCTAGCCACATACCTCGCAAGCTAAATCCAATAAGCACAACACGAATATGACTTAATATGGAAAGAGAAACAAATGAGAGAGATATCACACAAGTCCGACAAACAGAACCCCTTATCAGTACCATATTACTAATTCGTTCCATAAGGGAGAAAAAAAACATATTAACTAATCACAAGGATCTTATTATAATATAACTGCATCGCAGCGCATTGCCTAGTTCGAATAGAATACATATCATACTAACCGAAAACTTCCACTACCTCAATTCTGCAAAACAAAATCACAATGCGTAACGGACCTCCCATACTGGTAGAGCACCTAAATCACAAATCATAACCAAACCACCTAGAAATCACATCAAAACCTACTGTAATGAGTAACATAAAGTTCATTCTAGTCTTATAGCTCTCAATAGTGAACAAACCAAGACGATAGACACGGGCTACCACTATAGAATCTCCCAACAGGGGTAAACACATAAGTAGAGTATAAGAATAACGAAACTCATCTATATATGAAGCAAGATAGGAGGACTCTCCCCGATAAACAGAACCAAATCAAAAGAAGAATGACGCTCCCTTATAACAAATCGAAACAATACCTGTAATGACACTATCTGATGTAGCAGCCTCAGTCCTACCATGGAAAGTATATCAACGGGCCAGGACTCCCCCTTTAGGGTGCCCTCTACCCGCCTATCCTCCACCCCTAGTTGGCTGTGCATATGGAGTAGCAACTGGAATGGATCCCGTAGCCTGCGTGATCTGATAAAATTTGCCCCTCCTGAGTCTGGAACAATCTCTCATGATGTGCTTAGTATCACCACACTTATAACAATCCCAATGCGGGCGTGGTTGTTCATACTGAGTTTGTGCCAGATAACTGGAATAACCGTTGTAGGAACCTCGTGCAGGTGGTGCACTAAAAGATGACTGCCCTATATGAGTACCTTGACTAACTAGAGCACCACGAATAGTCTAAATTATGGACTAGACTGGCCGACTACCAGAGCCTCCGCCATGATGGGTTATAACTGAAGAGTAGAATCCACTAAATCCTCCAGAAACTCGAGACCTCTTGGCCTCCTTATCCTCCATCTCCTCACCCCGAATACGCTCTAATATCCTAGTAATGTCCATAACCTACTAAAATGGAGTATCAGTCTCCAAATCCCGAGCCATGCTGAATCTAAGACCATAACTGAGCCCCTCGATTAATTTGCGGAATATTTAAATGTAGGAACCAAAGTAGGTTCATGACGGGATAACTCACTAAACTTGATGGCATACTCTGACACCATCATGGTGCCCAGATGCAGTTGCTCAAACTCTGTGTTCCATGCATCCCGGAGGGTCTAGGGAACAAACTTTCTCAAAAATATCTTTTAAAACTGAGCCCAAGTGGGTGGTGATGCATCGACTGGTCAACCCTCCTCATAAACCTACCACCACTGATACGCTTCTCCCGACAACCGAAATGTAGTAAAAGCAACTCCGCTCACCTCCATAATACCTATGGTGCAGAGAATACAGTGACACTTCTCTAGAAAACCCTGTACATCCGGGGGTAACAACAGGCGCCTGAAAAGTGGGGATTTTGACTACTTATTAGCGCCTTTTAGCTTTCATTTTAGTCCAAAAGCGTTTAATTTTGTTCCCAAAAACTGATGAAATATGCTTAATTGCAGGAATATTGGAAAATGAGCCTCCAAGATGAAATCCTACTCAAGAAGGAGTGATCTGAATTCAAGGACAAAAACAGACACAGAAGCTTATAGTGCGGACCGCAAAATATCATCTGCGGTCGCAGATTGTGCAGAAGAACTTATCAAATATCTTTAAGAATGTCCGCACATGAAAGGTATGCCCGCTGAAGCTAGGCAAGAGCAAAAGTATAGAGAACCTGTCAACGAACGTGCGGACCGCATAATTATTGTGCGGCCTCAGAAGATCAGCTGCGCGGCCGCAATTGCATTTGTGCGGTCCGCAAAAGAGCCATGTGCGGCCGCACTCAGAAATGTGCGGACCGCAGAAAGAGAGAGATGCGGACGCGGTTCAGAATTGTGCGGCCGCATGATTCCAATCTTGTTAGCTTGAAGTAAAAGTGCGGACCGCATATGGAATTGTGCGGCCAAAGAACCTCCAAAGGGCATTTTTGTCTGAAAATTCCAGCTCTGTATAAGTAGAAGAGTTTCACTTTTTTAGGTCAAGTTTTTGACATCAGCAGATACACTAGCCATTTTTCTTTACTATCTTTAGTAGATTTTTCCATTTTGAACTTTTTTAACGTAGATTTCTTTATTCTAATTATCAATATGGATTTAATTATCACTTATTCTTCTTTCTCTTCTAATTTAAGCATGAGTAGCTAGATTCTCACTAGGGTTATGACCCAAACCTAGTGTGTTAACTTAATGGGTATTTGATTTATTGCTTATTTATGGTTGGGTGTTGATTATCTAGCCTAGTTCTTTCTTTAATTTGAAGCATTAATAGTAGCAAATATTATTTCATGCCTATTCGACTTGGTCTTTACTTGAGAAAGAGAGATTTAGTTTAGAAAAACTTGGCTAGCAAGAAATTGGGTCAATCGAGAGATTGATAAGCCCAATTAAAGGGTTGAACATAGAGATAGTAAAACCCAACTTGATCTTATTATCAACTGCTTTGTTCAAAACCCATTTGGACTTGAGAAAACCAAATTGGGCAAAATCACTCTTTGACCGAGAAGTATCAAGTGAGTACTTGAGTGTTGATATCTATAATACACCCCGACCAATAATACAAGTTTTAAGGCTTACAACACATTAAACGAACACCTAGATGAAGGTCATAGCCCTAGGCCTTTTATATCATTTGAAAAACAACCAAAAATAATTTCCTAGTTTAAATTCTTAGTTTGTAATCTTAGTTTAAATTAAACCTAGAAACAACCCACGTTTGTGGAAGTGCAATTTGAGATAATTCATACTCATACACTGCAATTTATACTCTTAAATTTGACGTATAGTTACCTGTGGAATTTGACCCCGATTGCTTGTTGGGTATTACTATTGCAATCGATAATCTTGAATTGAGGTGTGAACTTAGACGAGATCAATTTTTGGCACCGTTGTCGGGTAGCATAAAAACAGATTTAGCTATATATTTCGTTTTGTGTGTGAATTGTCTTTTTTTCCTTCCTTGTTACTAATTTGTGTGAATCAATTTTAGGTACCATAATGGCAAACAACAACGATCAACTCGGAAACATGCCTTTGGGGGATGTACACGTTGAAGATGACCAAGTTGAAGAGGTTCCTCTTGAACCTCAAGCAAATAGAAGAGGCTGGGCACCTCAAGACAACGTCCCAGTTCCACCTCCAGCTCTACCAAGAGAAGCTCCACACCGGGTGTTGCCGAATGAAGGGTATGCAAGTTCCATTGTTCCATACCGCATTAGGGTGGGCAACTTTCAAACCACGAATGTAATGCTTATATTGTTAGAGCAATGATGATTCTTCACCGGGGCTCCGAGTCAAAATGCATACAAACATTTGAAGAGGTTTGTGGACACTTGTTGGTGGAGTAAACAGACAAATGCCTCCAAGGATGCTTTAAGGTTGAGGCTATTTCTTTTCTCTCTACAGGGAAAAGCCTTGGATTGGCTAGAAAGATTGCCAAATCACTCCATCCATGCATGGGATGAATTGGCGAAGAAATATATTTCCAAGTTATTTTATCCCGGGCGTATGGCTACTCTTAGAGACGAGATTCTAGCATTCAATCAAGAGCCCAATGAGCTATTGCATGAAATATGGGAGATGTACTGAACTATGGTCAAAGAGTGCCCAAATATTTACATGACGGAGGCTATGATTCAACAACTTTCTATCGGGGGATCAATTCTACAAATCAGTGCGTGGTTAATCAACTTGCCGATGGAAATTTCATGATAACGTTGTATGCGGAAGCTTGTGAGATTTTAGATGAAATGGAGGATACTTCTTCGGCATGGCAAAGTAGAGAAAATGTTCCTCAAGGTGATCCGAACGTGATTCACCTACATAATGAATTACATGACCATGGGTAAGACATTGCCGAGTTGACAACCACAATGAATCAATTAGCCAAAGCTCAACTTCAACAAGTGCAAAATCCTAAGCAAGCTAATGCCATGGAATAGTAGCAACAATCAAGGAAATTGGAGTGGTGGTAATAACCAAGGCAATTGGAGTGGCAATAATCAAGGATATTGGGGAGGCAACAATCAAGGGGGATGGAATAATAATCAAGGCAACCGGGGGTCGGGTTTTCAAAGGCCCCCGATGTATCAACAACCGAGCAACCCTCCTCTTTATCCTTCCCAAGGTCCAAATTATTCTAACAATGAGATGGGACGAATTGAAAACATGTTTAACCAAATGATGGAGAAAAATGCCGAACTCTAATGCCCAACTTGCCTCTCACAATACATCTATCTGAAACTTGGAAGTCCAAATGGGGAAAATCTCTCAAGCCCTAAACACTCGTCCTAAGGGGCATTACCAAGTGACACGGCGGTGAACCCAAAGGGTGGAAATAACACGGGACATGCCATGGCCGTTACTACAAGGAGTGGAAAAGGTGGGGATGCACCCATCTCGAATCAACAAAAGCTTGTGGATGATGAGAAAATGGTTCAAGAAGATGAGATCTCAGACAATGTGGTGAAAGCAAATGAGGAAGTACAGATTGATATTGATGACAATGTAGAGGAATCTCAAGAGGAAGTGAACCCGTCTAGGGATCACATTGTTGACGTACCATAACCGGTAGTGCAAAAGGTTAAGGCACCAATGCCTAGGCCTCCTCCTCTATATACTCAAAGGCTCACCAAGCAAAATGGCGAGAATTAATTTAAAACATTCATTGACATGATGAAGAGCCTATCTATCAATGTGCCATTGGTTGAAGCCTTGGAGAAAATGCCCGGTTATGAAATATTTATGAAGGACTTAGTGACAAAGAAGACATCAATGAATTTTGAAACTATAAAAATGACTCATCAAGTGAGTGCAATTGTGCATTCAATGGATCTCAAGTTGGAGGATCCCGGCGCTTTCACGATTCCTTGTACCATTGGAAGTACCTAGTTTACAAAAGCTCTTTGTGATCTAGGGGAAAGTATCAATTTGATGCCCTATTCAGTTTTCAAGACTTTGGGAATTGGGCAACCAAGGCCCAAATCTATGATATTACAAATGGCTGATCGTACCATGAAGAGACCATTGGGAGTGATTGAAGTTGCATTGGTTCGTGTTGATAAATTCATTCTTCCAGCGGATTTTGTCATACTTGATTGTGAAGGGGACTATGAGGTGCCGATTATTCTTGGTAGACCTTTCCTTGCAACGGGAAAGGCTCTTGTTGATGTGGAAGCCTGTGAACTCACTTTTCGGGTGGGTGATGAAAAGGTGGTGTTCCACGTGTGCAAATCTATAAGGCAATTGAATAGAAATGAAGTGTGTTCGTTAGTGGACTTGGTGACCAATGTAATTATTGATGATACAAGTGCCACGATTAATGTGGGTGACATGTTAGAGGCCATTTTGCTAAATATTGATGATGATAAAATGGATGGCTTCATGGAAAGTGTCAATTCTTTGCAAGGGATGGGGTCATACAATTATACACCTCAGAAACTTTTCTTGGATCTCGAAAATAGGAAAACTCCTCCAACAGAGACTTCATTTGAAGAGCCTCCTATCTTGGAGTTGAAGCCATTGCCTCCACATCTCACATATGAATTCCTTGGCCCTTCCTCTACTTTACCGGTTATTCTTTCCTTTTGTTTGACTAACATGCAGGTTGACTCTACATTGGCGGAGCTCCACAAGAGGAAGAAAGCTATTGGGTGGAATTTTGGCGGATATTTAAGGAATAAGACCCGCATTTTGCATGCACAAGATTAACTTGGAGGAGGATTCCAAACCCTTCATTGAACACCAAAGGAGACTAAATGAAGCCATGCAAGAGGTGGTCAAAAAGGAGATCACAAAATTGGTTAGATGCCGGGGTTGTCTACCCCATTTCTGACAGTTCGTGGACTTCTCCGGTGCAATGTGTTCCGAAGAATGGGGGCATAACTGTGGTCACCGATGATAAGAACGAGTTGATTCCAATAAGAACGATGACCGGGTGAAGAGTGTGTATGGACTATCGTATTCTAAACAAAGTCACAAGGAAAGTCCATTTTCCACTACCTTTTCTTGACCAAATGCTTGATAGGTTTGCCGGTCGGGCGTTCTATTGCTTTCTAGATAGATATTCGGGCTACAATCAAATCCTTATTTCCCTGGAAGATTAAGAGAAAATAATCTTCACTTGTCCCTATGGCACTTTCGCTTTCAAGTGGATGCAATTTGGCTTATGATATGCACCGATAAATTTTCAATGGTGTATGATAGTGTTCTTTATGGATATGGTAGAGGAGTACCTTGAAGTATTCATGGATGACTTTTCGGTAGTCGGGGATTTCTTTGATGATTGCTTGGAAAGTTTGGATAAGGTGTTGGAAAGGTATGAAGAAACGAACTTGGTGTTGAATTGGGAGAAATGCCATTTCATGGTCGAGGAGGGTATTTTCCTTGGCCACAAAATTCAAAGAAGGGAATAGAGGTCGACAAGGCAAAAATAGAAGTTATTTTTAAACTTCCACCTCCAACATTCGTGAAGGGCGTAAGACGTTTCTTGGGTCACGCGGGGTTCTTTCAGCGTTTCATAAAGGATTTTTCCAAGGTGAGAACCCCTTGTGCAAGATTTTGGATAAAGATACTAAATTTCAATTCAATGATGATTGCATGAGAGCATTTGAATTGCTCAATTTCAAGTTCACAACTACTCCCATTATCACCGCCCCGAATTGGAGCATTCCTTTTGAGCTCATGTATGATGCTAGTGATATGGAGGTTGGAGCAGGTTTGGGGCAACATATTAACAAGATATTTCATCCGATCTATTATGCTAGTAAGACCATGAATTATGCCCAAGTCAATTACAGGGTGACCGAAAAAGAGCTCATTTCCATTATCTTTGCTATGGAGAAGTTTTGCCCGTACTTGATGGGTGCAAAAGTCATTGTCCACACGGATCATGCGGCACTTAGCTATCTTATGAGCAAGAAAGATTCCAAAGCCGGGTTGATGATATGGGTACTTTTGTTGCAAGATTTTGACATAGACATCCAAGACAGGAAAGGAAGTGAAAACCAAGTGGCGGACCACTAGTCTTGTTTATAGGAGGAGGCGAGGCCGCATGATGGCCTTATAATCAATGACTCCTTCCCTGATGAGAAATTCTTAGCCATTTCATGGAAAGAGGTGCCATGGTTCGCGGATCTAGCAAATTGTCTTGTAAGTGGTATCATCCTGAATGAGTTCTCTTCAAACCAAAGGAAGAAGCTCAAACGGGATTGTCAAGACTATTATTGGGAAGAACCATACCTTTTCCAGATTTGTACGTGGAGTGATTAGATGATGTGTACCGGAGGAGGAACAAGATGAAATTCTTGGGTCTTGTCATGCTTCGCCATATGGTGGTCACCATGGTGGAGCAAGAATGGCGGCCAAAGTGCTAAATTGCGGTTTCTATTGGCCCACTCTTTACAAGGATGCAAATGGTGTAGTCAAGAATTGTGATGAATGTCAAAGGGCCGGTGGAATCTCAAAAAAAAATAAAATTGCCCTCACCACCATTTTGGAAATTGATATTGTCGATGTGTGGGGTATTGACTTCATGGGACCTTTTGTGAGTTCTTGTAGAAACACCTACATCTTGGTCGCGATTGATTATGTGTCTAAATGGGTTGAGGCCGTTGTTCTACCAAACAATGAAGCAAGAAGTGTGGTGGCATTTTTGAAGAAGAACATCTTCACAAGATTTGGTACTCCCAGGGCTATCATAAGTGAAGGGGGATCACATTTTTGCCACAAAGATTGTAACACCTTAATCACTAAGTATGGTGTCACTCATAAAGTCACAACTCCCTATCATCCATAAGTAAGCGGTCAAGTGGAAGTCTCCCTATCATTCATAGTTTTGTCCAAAACTATGAATGCTAACCAGACGGATTGGTTCAAGAAACTTGATGATGCTTTATAGGCTTATAGGACGACTTACAAAACACCTATCAGAATGTCTCCATAACGGTTGGTGTTCGGAAAAGCCTGTCATCTTCCAGTGGAACTTGAGCACAAAGCCATGTGGCCTTTAAATAAGTTGAATCTTGAGTGGGATGTCACCTCCAACTTAAGGGTGGCACATTTGAATGAGTTGGATGAGTTCTGATATCATACATACACAAGTTCATCCTTATACAAAGGGAAGACAGAATATCTTCATGACAAGTGCATTTGGAACAAAGAGTTTAAAGAGGGTGATCTTGTGTTATTGTTCAATTCGCGGTTACGGATGTTTTCCGGAAAGTTAAAGTCTAAATGGAGTGGCCCATTTGAGATTAAGGGTGTGACACCCTTTGGTGCTTTGGAATTAAAGAATAAAAATGATGAGGTACTTAGAGTCAATGGTCACCGGGTAAAGCATTATCTGGGAAAAGTTGGTGATGGCCACGTCGTGGCGGTAATTCATTTCAAATGATGGTAATTTGCATCGTGCCACGACGTTAAATCAGGCGCTTCTTGGGAGGCAACCCATGTTTCTTTTTCTTTAGATAGGTCTTATTTTGTGCTAACTGGTTTTGAAGTGTGTTGCAGGAACTGTGCTTAGAAGCATTGGCGTGAGGACCACACAATTTTGAATGATATAGCAGAAGTTAATTGCGGCCGCACAAACTGAAATGGAAAATTACAAACCTTGTGAAGTTTGTCTATCAGAGAAATGGTCAAAGTGCGGCCGTATAAGTAAATCTGCGGTCCGCACCAAAACTTGCGGTCCTACACATAATTCTGCGGACCGCAGATCAACAGAGGGAAATTGAACAATAGGTGACAGAGTGCCGACTGCATAAGGTATTCTGCGGCCGCTCTCATCTCTTGAACCCTTAGCCAATCCCGTATAGCATAAATAGTATCCCTAAGGCTACTGTTGAGAATTTACACTCTCTAAGAAATTAAAACAAAGGCTAAAATCTTGCACACTACTGAGTCAATTATCTGCCACTTAATTGAGCATCTTTGATCATTCCTTAACACCACTTCATCACTGGTATGTTCAAATCATTTTTAGGATTCTTCAATTTTCTTGGTTTAGTTTACAATTTGATAGTTATTTTAGACCATTTGTCAATTTCATATCTATGTGGGGTGTGACTTTTGTTGGGTAAACTCCTAGTTGCTATTTGGGGTATGGGTATTTGGTTTTTCATGTTTAAGTGATACTACAATGTCCAATTTGTGCATAAAATCGAAACCCTAAGAATTCTGCCCTATTAAGTTTTGAAATGTGCGGCCCCACAAGGAATTGTGCGGTCCACAGAAATATAGATTAGGGCTTTGGTGAAGCAAGATTGTGCATGCCGCACTTGAAATTATGCGATCCGAAGAAATTCAATCGCGGTCGCAGAAACGTGTGTGCGGCCGCAGATCAGGGCATTCTCTGTCCTCAGAGAGTTGCCATTTTTAGGCACCCATTGTGTGGACACATTTATAAAAGTACGGACCGCACTTCAACGTTGCGACCGCACTTTTAAAATTGTGCGGTCCACACAACCCAACCCGCGGCATGTTTTGTTCTGTGACTTTCTGTTTATCTGCAATTGAATTAGAACTGACTCCTGCTGCTGTTTGTTACATAAAATGGTTAGATCCTGTGGTCGTGGTGATACATCAAAGGGGAGGGGTGAACCTTCCAGAGGCAGAGGCAGAGGCAAAAGCAATTTACCCCTCGCCCTCCAAAGAGTAATCAGCAAGAAAGCCACAACAGACCGACGAAGACAGTCTGAGCTCTTCGAGTCAAGTTCATATGCACCGTCTAGGGAAGCATCGAAGGGCAACTCAGTGCAAGAGCGGCCTGCTGTGCAATCACAGCCAGAACCGCTTCAGGACAGATACCAACTGAGAAACGAGCCTACCTCTTCTGAGAGCATTTTTGAGGGGTCAGAAGGTAATAGTCAGGCTTTGGAGCCTTCATCTACACTTGCCCCCGACACACCAGCTACTATAGTAAATGTGGATGAGATCACGAATGATGGCCGAGGGGGTGATACCAGAGTACCCGGCCTTGAGAGGTCGAAGAAGAAAGAAATTTGGGATGATAGGTTCGTTCGTCTTGCAACCTTCTCTCGTTTTAGATAGTGGTGGCCGTCGAGATCGCTCACTCTTGAGCATCAGTTCTTGTTAAAGACCTTGATAAATACAACCTGGCGGTGTCGAGAAAGTTTCGGGAGCGAAAGGGGTGGACATGGTTCACTAAAAGTGTGTTAGATGCCAAAGAGTACTTGGTATGGTAATTTTACGCCAATGTGGCGTACATAAAGAAGGGGACCAAAGTGACAAAAGTGAGGAACCTGAAAGTGAGGATTGATTAGAATACCTTGAAAACCTACTTGGGGTTTGAGGATGTTGAGCCAATGCAATATTTGGAAACGCTAGATGTGGGTGATGCAGCTCGCCCATGGCTAGCTGAGATTCTGGCAACTCCAGGACCACCACCACTATGGATCACAAATGGGATTCATATTCATAGGAACACCATAAACTTCAAATCAAAGGGATGGAAGACGTTTGTATGCAGCAGGCTAGACCCATTCCAGAATGAGACAAATCTTCTAATTCATCGGGCAGTGCTAGTTGCCTCTATCATGGTCGGGTACCCAAACAATGTGGGTGTCGGGATGTCGGCCAACATGTCTTTGATCGCTAGGCAAGGTGACACCTCCTACCCATATCCCAACACTATCACTGAGTACCTTACAGATTTTGGGGTAGAGACGCGGGATTTTGATACCAAGGTGCGGACGAAGAAGCCCTTCTCATGGTATTCTTTGACAGGTGGTGGAAACCTAAAGAAAAAAGGGCCAACCGACTACTACCGTAGGCCAGTCTGATGAGCCTTCGATGGTAGCTGCAGAGTCAACCGACATGCCTTCTACTTTAGCAGTGCCTTCTACAAGTACAACTGCCATGCCTCCACCTCCTTCATCAGAGCCTTCAGCATCAGTTCCCCCTATCTCGACTTTAAGGCCGGTGCCTATGCCCACTCATCCACTATTTGCGCTGCGAGTCTCCCAGACACTAGCGAGCCTCAACAGCTGGATGCAGATTACTACTATAAAACTGTCTGACTTATCCAGTGCTATTGCAGCACAGTCATCCACCTCGTCACCCCTGATTCCTCCAACAGTGGAGGATACATTGAAGAAGATTTTGTATAATCAGCAGACAATCATGAACACTTTAGTAGAACATGGAGCAGTGCTTGAGGAGATTGGGAAGTAGGTAAAGAAGATAAAGAAATCCAGGCATCCAAAAAATCATTAGACAAACTAAGGAGAGAGGTCACCAAGATAGCAGCCGCTGGGGACCTCCCAATTGATATGCTGATGGAGACAGATCTAGCAGCACCAGTAGCACCATCACCAACAGTGGCACTAGTTGGCCAGTCTGAGGAGACGGACATGGCTGCCGACACTGCTGAGGCGGTGCGCCAGATGTTCACCCACCCAGTTACTCCCAGAACCTAGGATGTTGAGATCCAATTAGAGGAGACTGAGGGCGGTGACGCTGCTATGGACACAACCACATAGGGAGTCCTTTTCACTCTTACCCTTCTTTATTCTTATTTTGTTAAGCACTGGGGAAAATGCTGATTTTTATTCGGGGGGTGGAGTTTATTTGATATTTGGATGATTTGACAATTGGTTTGTCATAACTGATAACATTTTCCTTTTTTGTTTTTATCATGCATAGATTCTCCTCTTTATCTCTCTATTGATGTATATATTTTCTCTTTTCCTCCCTCATTATGTATATTCATTATACTTGTTGTAGCTTGCTTTGTAGCTTTTTTATTTATTTTTCTTATTAGTTAATGTTTAATTCAGTAGCTTCTTTTTAATTTAGTAGCTTCTTTTTAATTTAGTAGCTTCTTTTTATGTTTGAGTGGACAATAAGCCTTTGGTTTTCGTAATGCCAAGGTTCTTATCAAAGGTAGTTTTGTGTGAACCGGGTGACTCTTCCCAATGATGGATGACATGACAACCTTCTGAAGGGATTAGGGCCATTTTTGATTTTTAGGTAAGAATAATAGTAATAAGGAATAAAAAGACCTAATTGAGTAAGGCTCGAAGAGTCAAACATGCTTCACTTGGTACCAACACACATAACTACGTGCTTATGATTAAAAACAAGTTTTTTTGGAAAGCAATAGCTCTAGTTAGTGACCTTCTAACTCTTGTGTTGACTTAAGCAAACATCGAGTGGTTTAGTCGAACCATAGTGATTTTCAATCTTGAATATGGTCATTGTGGGCTCTCGACTCTATCCTCTTTAACATTCTAGTTGTGTGAGAGGTGAGATGTTTTCGTTGCAAGTCCAAGTACCCATGCAAATGGTCTAGAACTTGCCTCGAATGTGTTTCTAGGCGAAATTTTAAGTTTTTTTTAGCTTGAGAAGTGATTGTAGGCTCTCCTTGACCCGCTTGAAATTTTTCATGGCCTACCAATGCTGTTATCCCTAGCCAACCAATTTGAGCCTAAAACCTTTCTCATTTGATCATCATGTTACAAGCCTTTACCCATTTTGTCGTGACACTCTCTTGGCACCCGGACTTTCCTTAACACTCTTGTAAAACAAGTGGCTAAAATCATAAATTTGGGAGAGAGACGAGGAGTTTGAAAAATGTATGAAGGCACAAAAATAGAAAAGAAATGAAAAGAAGAAAAGGCAAGAAAATAAAAAAGAAGAACAAAAAGAAAATGCAAAAAGAAAGTGAATAAGTTGAAGAGTTGAAGGGATTTCAAAGAATAGTAATGATGCAAAGCATGGAGAAAACAAAGAAGGAGAAAATGAATATCATGACCAAGAAAGAGTGATATTAAGTCTCTCTAGTTCCCCTAAGGAAAATAAAATACCTCAAAGAGTTGGCAAAACATGAGCCGATAAGAGGAAGTGGAGTGTTTAACGAAAGATGAACCTGTTCTATTACAATATATCCAACCTTAGTCCAAAAGCCTTCATTACATTTCGAAAAAGGCCTACGTGATTTTCAAGCCGCGTGAACTTACATTAGTGGTGATCTACATAAAGGGCAAGTATATGGTACTTAGAGTCATACTTGTAATATTCCTTTGAGAGAGATGAGCGGACCTTTCACAAATTTTTGAATTGAGTGCTACATTCTTTAGTGAGTTATGCTAACAGAGAGTAGAGGAGGAGGAGTTTGGGATCCACAATGACCTACTTGAAAGAGATATTCCTTGATGAATAAAGTCAACTCTTGATACTCAAGTGTCACATTAGAACTATTTGTGCTTAAATGCTCAACTCATCGCCTTGTTGATAATTCATAAGTGTTTGGGTAATTGTTGGTCCTAGTTGATGTGTGATTGATGTATCTTTTATTAGCTGGAATAGCTCTTAACTTGTGGGGATGGGAAATACTTTATTTGCTTGAGGACAAACAAAAGCTTAAGTTTGGGGGGAGCTGATAAATGGGGATTTTAACTACTTATTAGCGCCTTTTAGCTTTCGTTTTAGTCCAAAAATATTTAATTGTGTTCCTAAACACTGATGAAATCTGCTTAATTGTAGGAATATTAGAAAATGAGCCTCCAAGATGAAATCCTACTCAAGAAGGAGTGATCTGAATTCAAGGACAAAAAACAGACGCAAAAGCTTAAAGTGCGGACCGCAAAATATCATTTGCGACCATATATTGTGCAGAAGAACTTATCATAGATTTGTGAGAAGTGCGGTCCGCACATGAAATATTCTGCCACAGAAGCTAGGCAAGAGCAAAAGTTCATAGAACCTGTCAATGGAAATGCGGACCGCACAATTATTGTGCGGTTGCAGAAGATCAGCTAAGCGACCGCAGTTGCATCTGTGCGGTCCGCAAAAAATCCATGTGCGACCGCACTCAGAAATGTGCGGACCGCAGAAAGAGAGAGATGCGGTCGCGGTTCAGAATTTTGCAGCCACAAGATTCCAATTATGTTAGGTTGAAGCAAAAGTGCGGACCGCACATGGAATTGTGCGGCCGCAGAACCTCTGAAAGGGCATTTTTGTCCAAAAATTAGATCTCTGTATAAATAGAAGAGTTTCACTTTTTTGGGTCAAGTTTTTACATCAACAGATACACTAGCCGTTTTTCTTTACTCTCTTTAGTAGTTTTTGCCATTTTGAGCTTTATGAACATAGGTTTCTTTATTCTAATTATCAATATGGGTTTAATTATCACTTCTTCTTTCTCTTCCAATTTAAGCATGAGTAGCTAGATTCTCACTAGGGTTATGACCCAACCCTAGTGTGTTAACTTAATGGGTGTTTGATTTATTGCTTGTTTATGGTTGGGTATTGATTATCTAGCCTAGTTCTTGGTTTAATTTGAAGAATTAATGGTTGCAAACATTATTTCATGCCTATTCGACTTGGTCTCTACTTGATAAAGAGAGATTTAGTCTAGGAAAACTTGGCTAGCAAGAAATTGGGTCAATCGAGAGATTGATAAGCTCAATTAAAGAGTTGAACCTAGAGATAGTAAAACCTGACTTGAGCTTATTATCAACTGCTTTGTTCAATACCTATTTGAGCTTGAGAAACCCAAATTGAGAAAAATCACTCTTTGACCAAGAGGTATCGAGCGAGTACTTGAGTGTTGATAGCTATAATACACCCCGACCAATAAAATAATTTTCAAGGCTTGCAACCCATTAAGCGAATACCTAGGTGAAGGTCATAGCCCTAAGCCTTTTATATCATTTGAAAAATAACCAAAAACAATTTCCTAGTTTAAATACTTAGTTTTTAATCTTAGTTTAAATTAGACCTAGAAACAACCCAAGTTTGTGGAAGTGCAATTTGAGATAGTTCATACTTATACACTGCAATTTATAATCCTAAATCCGACGTATAGCTCCCTTTGGAATTCGACCCCGACTCCTTGTTGGGTATTACTATATCAATCTACTATTTAATAACCTTGAATTGAGGTGTGAACTTGGATGAGATCAATTTTTGAAATCTCACAAGCTTCCTCAAAAACATCTCTAAAAACTGAGCCCAAGTGGGTGGTGAAGCATCGGCTGGTCTACCCTCCTCATAAACCTACCACCACTGATACGCTGCTCCCAACAATAGAAATATAGTAAAAGCAACTCCGCTCACCTCCACAATACCCATGGTGCAGAGAATATGGTGACACTTCTCTAGAAAATCGTGTATATCCGGGGGTAACAACATGTGCCTCCGCTGCGTGTTCCCCAACCGGAGCTACTGGCGGCTTCTCAAGTGCTTCTCTGGTAGGTGCTCTAGCTGCGGCACATGACTCTCCTCATCCTCTACCTTGGTCCCGGCCTCTCGCAGGTCTAGTATGGACCGGGGTGCTTGCTTGGCTGATCCGGTAGTACATGTCCTCACTATCTGTGAGAGAATAGATATACAAAGGCTCAAACTTTGAAATCAACAAATCCGCATGGCAGGAATGAAAGAATTTAGATTGTCCTAATAGTTCCATAGACTCTCGAATATAAGTACAGATATCTCCGTACCCATTCACAAGAATTTACTAAACTTACTCGTGACTCATAGAACCTATGAACCTAGAGCTCTGATACCAACTTGTGATGACCTAAAATCCCACCACATACGTCGTGATGGTACCTAGTCCCTAAGACTAGGTATGCCGATTACGTACAATAACTAGGCCAGTTTAATAATGATAATTTAGAACATAGTTTAATATGAATACCGAAAAAAGTGAAATGAGTCTACCTGGCAATAATCATAACAATCTCCCAAGACTAGGTAATACAGAGTCACGAACTCTAGCTGAATACATGGAAAGATCAAAATACAATACTGTATAAATGACAAGCTGGCAGTACAATGAAAGGAAAGGACTTCAAGGAACTGTGACGACCAAGCAGCTCTACCTTGAATCCTCGCGATCAATAAGCTAACTCTACCCGAGTTCGATATCTTCAATAGTTGGTTCTGCATAAAAAATGTACATAAGAGTAGCATGAGTACACCACGGTTCATACCCAGTAGTATCAAGACTAGCCTCGGTGGAGTAGTGACGAGGTACATGTCAAGACATCTACTAGTCAAAATAACTTGTGTAGTATAAAAGTATAAAGCTAATAATAAATGCAGGAATTAGTAAATGGATACAAGAATCAACATATGATTTAAACATTTAAAGTAACATAAAACTGTTAAAGTACCAGCGAGAACATATAAGGGAAATAGATGTCAACCAACAAGTAAGTCGTTCCAACACAGGTCTCACAACGAATTACTCCGAGATACCTCATCTCATAACCACAAGTCACGAGCCTCGAACCACAAATCATATGCTCACGGCACCTTGTGCCCACATGTCTAGTCACAACCGCATGGACAACTCACGTGCCAATATCCCAATCCACCCGTATGATCACAGGCTCACAATCACAATCCGCCCGGTATGGTCACAAGCTCAATATCATAATCCGCCTGGCATGGCCATGACTCAATATCAACATAAAAGAAGATAATACAAGAATACATGGGCATGATAAATAAATATTAAATTTAAACTCCTGAACCAGTATAAGTGGCATACTACAATGTATGCTTGTGCGAGTGTACTATTACAACCCAAGTCAACAAGTAATATCAAAGACATAGAGTAGTTGATTGAAAGTAACACAACAAGTCACGTAAGGTGTATGACATACACAATGTGAATCACGCTAATACACGAATATCATCAATATAGGGCCCTTCCATGGTTCCCCACTCAAAAACGACTCCCCAATCTCTCACCTTACTTCTTTTAGCGACTAAATGCCTTAGGAGGTAAAGGTTCAACAATCTTAAATTAAGAACAAAATAGGGGTACGACTTGTAATGTGGGTGCCAAAAGAAAGGTCTATAGCTCAAATGGAATAGCAACGGAAACTTTTATCTTCAAGTGACGAGCATATCTATGCTCAAGCAAGAAATGCCTACGTTATCTCCTAGATTAGCACAGTTTAACAATTTCACTTCGATTAACACACGGGGCAAGTTCTAGACTACACATGATAGCACAGAGAATTATAATTCCTCACACACACATTGCACATGACTCAATAAAGACGGTTCTATTCAACTCTCAAGTCAAGCAAGCACATATAATTGAGAAATTTAAGCATTAACACACTATGTAGCATACAAGTCGAACAACTGAGAAAAGACGTCACAAAATAGGCTATTTACTTTACTCAGGATCACAATTCAACTCAAATGTACGGGAATATAGAATGGATGTCATAACCTAATGTTCCAACACCAAACATGTCACTAGGTATCTCAGAGCAACTCAGTTTCTTCCTACCCTTCTCCTAAAAAAAAAAAATACAGTACCCGGTTCGAGCTACACCCTTGGAGCGCCCAAAGAAAAACCAAGGGATACTACCTAACTATCCTAAAAAATCTTTTTGGTATTTTTTTTAATCGGACTTTAATCCCTCAAGAAAATTGTCCAAAAGATCCATCGTCGGGAAAAGGCCTAGCTTTTTCTGAATTTTTTCTTTCTATTTCTTTTTCATTTTTTTTGTTTTTTATTTTTTTTAGAACCTAGACTATGTCTACTACGAGTTCTAAAATAAAAACTAATAAAAAAATAGTTTTATACAATTACACTTCAGAAAGTAGTTTTTCCACCCCACACTTATATTATGCATAGTCTACGATGCATGATCACAGAGAAAAATATTAAAACAAGGGTGAGAAATACTCCCTGAGACCCTCTCTGGCCTAGTTCGGACATGATTCTCAATATTAAGGGTCGGGACGACCCCACACTTAAGCTCAAACATGCTTCTCAGTTTCAGTTTCGGGTACTCAGACTTCCCCTACTCTGCAAAATAAAAATAACACAAAACTTGACACTAAAAAAAATAAAACATAAATAAAAAATACATGTTGTGTTGCCTCCCAACAAGCACCTTATTTATAGTCGTGGCACGACTCTACTACTCTGCTCAGGCTGGGCGCTTTCTCTTCTTTTTTCTCTCATGAAGTCTAGCCTTTTTGCACGCTTTCAAAAGATCTCCTCTTTCATCTATGGCTCTTTTCTCAATCATCTTTACACACTCAGCTTGAAACACCACCTCCTCTAACCCAATTGTCCCATCTGGATCACTACAATTCACATAAGAACTCTGCTCTATCCCCTTCAATTCGACCACATTAATCATGCACAAGTCCTCATAATGCTTAGGGAGCTTAAGTGCCTTGTACACATTAAAAGTGACTTCCTCATCGTAAACTCTTATCTTCAACTTCCCTTCCTTCACATTAATAATCGCTCCACCAGTAGCTAAAAATGGTCGCCCCAAAATAATGGCCACTTCCTCATCTGTCTCATAATCAAGAACAATAAAATCAGCAGGAAGAATAAACTTTCCCACTCGAACTAACACATCCTCAATAATTCCTTCTGGCATAACTAGTGACCTATCTGTTAACTGTAAAGTAATTGTAGTAGGTCTAAGCATCCCCAATCCGAGTTGCTTAAACAAAGAGAATGGCATCAAATTTATACTAGCCCCTAAATCATACAGGGCTCTACCAACTTCTTGTTTTCCAAGAGACAGAAGAATTGTGAAACTCCCAGGATCCTTCAACTTAGGAGTAAGTTTATTCTAAACTCTAGCACTGCACTCTTCAGTAAGTGCAACTGTTTCATACTCTGTATCTCTGAGATACCTTGCATACTTAGGCACTTTCTACAAAATTTCCACCAAAGGCAATTTCACACGCACTTGGCTCGAAATATCTAAGAATTTCTTGTACTTAGCATCATCTTTTTGCTTCTGCAGTCTTTGTGGAAACGGAGTTGGTGGCCTTGTCACAATTACTGGCTCTGATCCTTTGTTCTCTTTCTCATTCTCCTCAATCGGCTTGGGAACTAATTCTCCTTCAGGACTAGCCGTATACTTCTTTTTCTTTAGAACTTCTTCTAACACTCTTCCATTTCTCAAGGTAACCGCATTGACTTGAGCTTTAGGATTAGACTCGGTATCACTAGGAAGAGCCCCATCTGGTCGAGTATTTTGGGCACTGGCAAGTTGTCCCATTTGTCGTTCCAAATTTCTCATCATTGTTTCTTGGGCCTGCTGGTTAGCCATCACTTTCTTCATCATTTCTGCTGTTTGGGCATGCTGGTCAGCCATCAATTTCTTCATCATTTCCTTAAGGTGACTTGTCGAATTTGCATGTTATTCAGCCTGAGGTAGTCTATATTATTGTTGAGGTGCTTGTGGCATGTACTAATTCTGAGCACCTTGGTTTCCATCCCAAGAGAAGTTTGGGTGGTTCCTGTTGTTAGGATTGTAAGTTTCCCTATAGTGATTTTCCTAGCCTCGATTTGCATTACCCACAAAATATACAGACTCTGGATTGTCTGGGCATAGATTGCTCATGTGACCTTCTCCACAGACTTCACAAAATATCTGGACTTGTTGCACTGGCCGAGCTTGTTGCTTGTTAATAACCAAGGTCATCTGATTGACTTGGTTGGTCAATGTGGAAATTCGCGCTGATAATGCCGAGATGACATCTAACTCGAGAACCCCTGAATATTTTTGCACTATGTATCTGCTCATCTCTCATTGCCAATCAGGATTGCTTTTGGAGAATTTGTTCAATAACGCATATATCTCATCAAATCTTTTCTCCAACACTTGACCTCCAACTGCAACATCTACCACAATCGTTGTCTCATGATGTAGCCCTTCTATGAAAGTGTGAGCTAACACTTTGTTTGTTTGATTGTGATGCGGACAGTCTATGAGCAGCCCTTTGAACCTCTCCCAAGATGAGTATAAAGACTCCCCCACCTTCTGTTTGAAGGCGACTATCGCATGTCTGATCTTTGTAGTTTTGCATGAAGGGAAAAACCTTGCTAGATCATTCCATGATGTAATAGAATTAGCTGGTTCTGCCTTCAGCCATCGCCTTGCTTCGCCCAATAGAGAGAATGGGAAAGTGTGAGCCTCACATAGTCTAGGGTGACTCTGTTAGTGATATAAGTATCACTAATCTCCAATAAATTCAGGATATGCTGTTGTGGATCCTCGTGTGGAAGACCCATAAACTGCCCATTCGCATGAAGTAGCTGGATCACGCTTTGTTTCAACTCAAAGTGCCCAGTGATTCTGGGCTTCACAATGCTGGAGGTGACATTAGCAATGTTGGGCATCGCCACCTCCTGAACAACCATATGTTGCTCCTCTGCCATGTTCACATGAAATTGAACAAATGCCTGAAGATTATTTGTATCCCATGTTTCCCTCAACCTCCTATGAAATGTTCTCTTAGGTTCGGGGTCAAAGCCTTGAAGTCTGTCTTGGCTTCTGACCCTACGCATTCAATCAAAGTTCCTGAGATCAGAGTAACAATCGAGTAACGTTAGACTTGACGAAATAAACAATTAAAGTGAAAACTAGAAAGTAGTCAATATACAAGTCCCCGGCAACGACGCCAACAACTTGTTGCTCCCAAACGCACACGCAAGTATACGTGGTCGTACAAGTAGTAAAATGATAAGTCGAGTGTCGAACCCACAAAAACTTATATTAAATACTCACTAAATTCACTAAGATTGTTAGTCAGTCGAGCAAATTCGAGTTTAAAGGTGTGATTATACGAAACAAAAATTACAAGTAGTAACTAAATTATCAAGCAGCAAAATGGTTATTGTGTATTCAGTAGAGACAAATATTCCAGGGTTGTGATCGATTCACCAATCCTATTGTATTCTAGTTAACTCTCCCTTTCATACAATTCACTCATGGTTGGTAATTAATAGAATAATTGCTCTCGTATCCTTCTTCCGAAGTACTATTCGCTTATTCAAAAATATATTAACACCTATAATCCTATAAAATTAATCTATTAAGAATGCATTAAGATTACGATATTTAATTAAGCACGGTGACTAGGTATATTCCTATCCTAGCCACAAATCTGCCCCTCCCTCCCCCCATAGTTAAGATCGCGCTCTCTTCAATTCTTCTCTAATCTAAACATAGCTTTCCCAAGCATAGCATAGATAGTAAATAGAACCTAACTGCTGGCCAGACAATTAACCAATTAATCGCAGAATTGAAGAAACAACCATATATTAGTGAATTATAATCAAGGTTAAGTCAACATTAAACAATAATATTCATGGCTAAATCACAACCACAGAACTATGAGTTTTAGACACTCATGATAATAGCAAACAATTTTCTATGTGTTGGATAATTGAACATACTAAGAAAAGATGAAGAAAACTGAGATCTTCTCGCTCCCGGATGTTCCTCGTGCGTATTCTCTCTTTAAAGTGGCGTCTCCCCTCCAAAAATATGCTTATTCTTGCTTTTATACGCGTTGGGTAGGTCAAGGACCGAAATAACCTTGTCCTGGGGAAACTTGGACAATTTTTCCGTCACCAGCGTCCAGTTCAGCGCCCCATGCTGGTCCTGGCGTTGGCTTATCAAACTTTCTGCCATTGGCGCAACAGGTGGCGTGGAGCGCTGCCTGTGACGCTGAAAATCCAACTTTTCTCGTTTTCCTCCGTTTTGGCTCTAATCTCGCACCTTTCGCCCCCAATTGCTTCTGGATGATTCCTACACATAAAAACACCCCGAATTAATAAAAATTAATACATTTCACATTCGAAATTCACGAAACACGAGTAAAGCATGAGGTGATATATATATATATATATATATATATATATATATATATATATATATATTTCGAAATTCACGAAACACGAGTAAAGCATGAGGTGATATATATATATATATATATATATATATATATATATATATATATATATATATATATATATATATATACACTTTAAGCTAAATATCAGCTTCCTTATCTTCTTTGAAGTCCATTCTATTACTTCCTTCGTTTCACTTTGATTGATTTTTTGTTTTTTACATCGGCTATTTTAGTTTTTTGTCTTGAGTCACGTAACTTCTATTTCCTTCTGATTTCAAAGGAGATTGGGATTTCTGATAGTTCATTCTCAATTTCTTTCTTTTTGTTTGTTTTGAGTGGGATGCAGACTTTTCTTATTTATTTCAAAATTGTAGGCAACGGTTTTTTGTGCATATTCCCCTTTTAATCTTTTTATGTGCTTGCTATTTTATGCGTTTGATTTTTCTCTCATTGGTGTTTAGGGAATAAGAGAGAATTAAAGAGGTGAGAGTACCCTTCTTATACGAAATGATAATAACTACTAATGCTTTCTATGTCTTTCAATAACCTTCCTAAAAAAGGATTCTTATTTTTCTTATTTTTTTGCCCTTCCATATTTTTTTTTTGTAGTTTTATTTTAAAAAATCACATCAATAATGCTTTGTGTCTCTTTAGTTACATACCATTATTATGCCTATGAATCTCACTGGTTACATAACGTTATTATTCATGAGGTTCTTTGGTTACTTACTATGTTTATTTGTGAGAAACTAGAGAAGAAGAACAAGGAGTTTTGTATTTTCTTTTTTTCTAAATAAAAGCGTAAGGATTAATAAAAGAAAAGGGAAATAGAAGAAAAAAGTAACTGAAATGGAAAAGGGAAGCCAAAAACTAAAGAAAATATTTGTAAAATTTGATTCCATTAATTTGTGCCACAGATTTGATTTTACCCTTTTTCTTTTAATTTCTTTCATTCTATGTTATTATTTTGTCTTGGGTAAGTCAAGAAGATTAAAAACTCATAAATGGTGGAATACCAGAAAAAAGTCATAAAACTAATTTGTCAAATCAAAGATGGATTAAGAACTTGAAGTTTAATCTATTGGATTTGGAAAAAAATAGTTGTCCTTTTCCCTTTATTTTCTTTTTTGAAAAATGAACGGGTAAGGATGTAAGAAACGAAAAAGAAACAGAGAAAAGAAATAGAAGAAAAAGAAAAATGGAATTGAAAAGGGAGGGGAAAAATTCGAGAAAATATTTGTAAATTTGATTTCGTTTATTTGTGGATATATTTGATTTTACCCTTTTTCTTTTAATTTCTTTCATTTTGTGTTGTTATTATCGTTATATTGGGGAGGTCTAGAAGACTAGAAACACATAACTGATGGAAAATTAGAAAGAGGTTTTAAAACTAATTTGTTAGATAAAAGATGGATTAAAATTTGAAACTTAATCTATTGGGTTGGAAAACTGTATGAATCTTTAACATATTCGAATACTAGTATAAGGATTATTTTGTATGTCGAATAAAGTTTTTAATAACCGTGTGAAGCGCAAGCAAATTTACTTGTTTAGAATAAATGGTGAATAACTTATTATAACAGATTAAGAGCACAAGGTGGTTAGGAAGATTCAAATCTAACCGGGTATTTAGTGTGGTGTTCTATTTCATGACCGTAAAAAAAAAACTACTCTTTGTGGCGACCAAGTAGTGCGCAAATCAATATATCGCTCCCTTGCTTCCCTTCCAATTGAGGGACTTGGTTGACCTACACACTGAGGGATATACTAGGGTGGAGTTACCATAGAAGTTACAAGTTCGATTGAACACAATAATTTTAGCTCAAATCTTGTATATGCATAAAAAATTTACTTAATATATATAAATAATCTATTTCCAGAAGATCTGCCTATTGGAGAGCATACCATTGCTCCGGTATGGGTCCTCCTTCCTGATTTACCTTTTCATATGCACACATGGAACTATGCTAAACAAGTGGTGAGTACAATTGGTACTCCCCTTGAAATAGATTTGGCTACTAGAGGAAGAACGAGGCCTAGCATGGCAAAAGTCAGAGTCGAAATCGACCTGCTTAAAACCAGCCAGAATATGTTCATATGGGACTGACATATGATAATGCTCCTCAGAAAGCTTTTGTGCAAAAATTAGAATTCGAAGGCGTGCCAAAATACTGTAAATTTTGTCGAAAACTGGGACACAATATGATCAACTGTAGAGCTCTAGAAAGGAAGAAATCTGTTGAAATTAGAGAATTGGAAGCTCACAAAACTGTGGCAAATCAGAGTGATGAAACAAAAGAAAATGAAAATGATAACAAACAGGAAGTTTCTGAAAATGGCAGTGCTATAAATAATGCTCAAAATAGTGACAATAGGATACAAAATCAAGTGGAACAAAAGAGTGGTACTGAAATGGAGAATCACTCTCAAAAGCCTTCAAGCAATATCAAAGATAGAACCAGCAAAAAAGTTAAGAAACGCAAACAGAAAAAATTGCCCAAGAAGAAGTCTAAAGTTATTTTCAAGCCTATGATCAATCTGTCTGATTTTACAAACAGGGGTAAGAACAACAACAAATAGATCACCATGGCTTTACAAAATATGAATCAGGAAAGTGAACATGAAGAGGCAAAGAATGATCAGAGGCAGTCGAGCAACATTAGAAAGGGGGATCACACTGGATCTACCAATAGTCAAGATACTTCTATTAAAAATCCAAGCAGTAAGGATCATACTGGATCTTCCAATAACAGTGAAGCCAAAGAAGCTTATCAGGAATCGATACAAAAAAATGATCAAAATGAAAATGGAGATCAAGAGAAAAGACAAGAAGGAAAGAAAGCTCTTACAATGAGAGATTATATCAATGAATCAATAAGTGTTCCTTCAGAGATTAGAAATCTTTCTGGGATCGATGTGGTAGTTGATCTCAATATAAAATCCAATCCAAAACAAGACAAATATATTATAAGCCAACAAATTGAAGTGACCTCCCCTAATAGGGTGACAATCCTGATTCCAAAAGACCAACTCCAAACAGACTCGAATGAAGGATCCTTTCAGGTCATATGAGGTAAAGAAAAGGGGAATAAAAAAGGAAAAAAGAACAAAAATAAAGATACTACACCTCCTAAAGGATGAAACTCATGCTAACTTGATTTTTGTTTCCATGATAAGTGCAATATTTTGAAACATTAGGGGAGTCAATACCAATAAAGCCTTGCCAAGACTAAAAAAACTGATTACCATCTATAAGGTGGAACTTGTTGCCATTCTGGAACCTTTTGTCAGTATCAATCAAATTGAAAGGTGCAGGAGATTCCTTGGCTATCAACATTGTGTCTCCAATACTAATGGTCAGATTTGGATCATGTGGTCAGGCAACAACATAACCACTGTTTTGAGCAATCATGAGCAATAACTTACAATCAAATTGCATTATGGGGATGCTAATAGTGATCTCTATATCACAACAATGTATGTTAAATGCACTCTTAAAAAAAGGAGAGAACTGTGGAGTATCTTAGAGTTTACTAATCTCCAGGTGAATGATCCATGGTGCATTGGGGATTATTTCAATGTCATTCTAGATCTAGATGAAAAAAAGGTGGCAGACCACATAGAATGAGTAAACGTCTTGAATTCAGTACTTGTATGGATAACTGTGGAATGATGGATTTGGGTTTGGTTGGGCCAAAATACACATGGTGTAACAATTGGGAACCTAGAAGAAGAATATGGAAGAGGCTTGACAGAGCGTTTATCAATGATCAATGGTCTCGGGTTTTTCAAAACAGCACAGTCAATCACTTGGCTAGAATTGGATCTGATCATAGACCTATTCTAATTCAATGCCATGATTCTAACCAATGGGGGCCTAAATATTTCAAGTTTTTAAATTTCTGGACTAATCAACCATCTTTTTTGCAGGTAGTAGAAGAAGTCTGGAATAATCAAGTTCATGAAAATTCTTTGTGGAGGCTTCAACAAAAACTTAAAATACTTAGTAGAAGACTGACTCAATGGTCTAAAGAAGACAATGCAATGTTTTTGATCAAGTCCAATATTGGAAAAACAAAATGCAAGACCTTGAACAGAGTGATCTTATTAACAATAATGATATCTCTAGGACTGAACTGAATAAAGGTCAAGCAGAATACATTAGGTGGATGGGGATGCAGGATGGCATTCTCAGGCAGAAAGCTAAGGTGAACTGGTTCGAAGAAGGTGATGCTAACACTAAATATTTTCATAGCACCATCAGAGATAGAGGAGAAGACTACAAATACACAAAATTAAAGACCACAAAGGTCACTGGATTGAAGGAGATTCTAACATTGGCAAAGCAGATGTTCACCATTTCCAATAGTTCTTTAATATCAAACACCACTTCAATAATCAAAATATCATCAATTGTATCCCTAAGTGTGTTAATGATGATGAAAATGAAACCCTCACTGCCATTCCTGACACTGAAGAGATTAGAGATATTGTATTCAACATGAGTCCTACTAGTGCAGCTGGGCCGGATGGATATAATAGAAAATTTTTCCAAACTTGCTGGGATATCATTAAAGAGGATATTACTGATTTTGTTCAAGATGTCTTCAATGGTAAGAGACTTTCTAAGTTTTTTTCTCATACTTGTCTTGTTCTTATTCCTAAAGTGGACTCTCCTAGTAGTTTTTCAGATTTTAGACCTATTATTTTGAGTAACTTTACGGCCAAGATTATCTCCAAAATCCTTTCTAGAAGATTGAATCCTATCCTAGGGAAGCTCATATCCGTAAATCAGAGTGGCTTTGTTAAAGGTAAATTGATCACTAAAAACATTCTGCTAGCCCAGGAGATTGCTCAATATGTGAACAAGAAGAACAGAGGAGGAAATGTTATTATAAAACTCGACATGGCAAAAGCCTATAACAGAATTTCATGGATTTTCCTGATGGTAGTAATGAGGAAATTTGGCTTCTCCGAAAATTGGATTGACCTTATCTGGGGGCTCTTACAAGGAATCTGGTACTCTATCATCATCAATAGGGTAATGACTGATTTTTTCACATCTACTCAGGGCCTCAAACAAGGAGATCTCTTATCCCCTTCTTTGTTTATTATCGGAGTTGAGGTTCTTTCCAAATCTCTCAATGAGATGAATGGTTTTATTAGCTTCACTCCTTTTAGCATGGATCACAGAGGTCCAATAATCAATCATTTAGCTTATGCCGATGATATTGTTATTTTCTGTGGAGGCAACAATATGACTATCAAGCTTATCAAAAAGGTTATTGACAGATATGAAAAGGCTTATGCGTAGGAAGTTAACAATGACAAGAGTTTCTTTATCACAACCCCTCACACCTGTGCTATAAGAATCAATAGAATCTGAAATTCTACTGGTTATATGGATAAGTCTTTCCCATTCTCTTATCTGGGGTGCCATATATATTATGGGAGAAAGATAAGCAATCTCTTTGATGGTATGCTCTCCAAAATTATCAAAAAACTCAATAGATGGCAGGCCAATATGTTGTCTTCTGGGAAAGAATAATTTTGATCAAATATGTTCTGCAGTCCCTTCCCACATATATTTTGTCTGCTATGAATCCTCCTAAAGGAATTGCCAAGCTCATGGAGAAACACTTTGCAAATTTTTTCTAGGGCACCAATGATGGTAAAAATAAATATCATTGGTCTTCATGGAACAATCTATGTCTCCCTAAAGATGAGGGAGGAGTTGGTGTCAGGAAAATGGAGGACATTATTGATACACTTAGCATTAAAAGGTGGTGGAGATTCATAACTCAACCTTCCCTCTGGGCCAACTTTCTCAAGAGTAAATATTTCAAAAGAGTTCATCCGGTGAACAAAGGTATTAATCCAACTGTTTCTCATATTTGGAGAAACATGTTAAAAATCAGGAACAAAGCGGAGAATAACATTAGATGGGAAGTTCAGAAAGGTAATTGTAACTTCTTGTGGGACAACTAGACTGGCAAAGGTGCTTTAACTAATCTTTTACAAGGAGGTGGGAAGTATTCTAAAGTACAAGTGAAATATTTATTGGATAATGGAGAATGAAATATTGGCAAACTTAATGGATTTTTCCTTGATCATATTACTGATAGCATTTTTCATCTAGAAATTGGGGATCCAAATGAAGATGACTTCCCATTTGGATTATTTCTAATGATGGAAACTTTTCTTCTAATTCAGCATGGCACTCTATTAGATTCAAAAAGCAAAAGAATAATTTTATATATATAATCTGGCATAATTCTATCCCTTTCAAAATGTCTTTTATCACTTGGAGAATTTTTAAAAATAGGTTGTCATTTGATGATGTTATTTGCAGATTTGGTACTAATATCATTTCCAGATGTTCCTGTTGTTCTTCTGCACAGGTAGAAACAGTGCAACATGTCTTTAACAGTAGTGATGCTGCAAACTTCATATGGAATTCCATTGGGAATGCACTTGGAATCAAGCACCAACATGAACCTGTTATTGCTACCTTCAAGAGATGGTGGGAGACAAGCTCCAACAATAAAGTACATAATCAAATCCTACAGATAGCTCCCACGATCATATGTTGGGAACTTTGAAAGCAAAGGAATGCGTATAGATATAGAAAACAGAAGAAGTTTCAGTTAAACACTATGCGACATCAAAGCATTTAGACCCTAAAAGCAGCTATCTCTAACCTTGTTCCTGGTGACTCTACTCAGATGGGATGGCCCTTATTATGTGATAAAATTGAGAGACTCGGACCATCCCAAAAATGGATGCAAGTTACATGGGAACCCCCTCTACTAGGAACTGTCAAAGTTAATACTGATGATAGTTTTAGCAAGGAAAGTGGAAAAGCAGGCATTGGAGGGGTGGTCAGGGACTGCCACGAGGATCTTATTATGGCATTTTCTATACCTATCAATTGTGATAGTAATACCATGGCGGAGGCTAAAGCAGCTAAGTTTGGAGGGAAATGGTGTAGCCAAAATAGATACACTAATTTTTCTCTCGAACTGGACTCAATGGTCATCGCAGATATGCTCGTAGAAAGAGACACCAACAATTTGAAGATCAAGATGGTGACTGATAGAGCTTCCTACATTGTTAAACATGCTAGAGTTAATGTCAAGCACTATTTCAGAGCAGTGTTTTAAAAAGCGTGGGTATAAGGCGAAGCGTTTTACATATACTTCAATGGGACGTAAGCCCCGAGGCGTGGGGCGTAAGCCCAATAGGTATTTAGTTTTTAATATTTTATAAAATAATATAATGAAAATAAATATTTATAAACAGGTAAAATTATATAAATATTGAAGAAAACTATATATATGTGTGCTCCATCCCCATAAAAAATTAATCAAAATAATCTATTATACGTTACTTACAAGCACAAGTAGTTTGAGTCAAAGAATAAAGTTTTCTATATTGAGGAACAAAAAGGATGATTAACCTGCAATTTGAACTTTGAATTTGTTGTTATGAAAAAAAATATAGTTCTCTTTGTATTTGTAAAAAAAAATTAAATATTCGTTGCTTTTGGGAGATATTAGCAGACTAACGGATAAAATAAAAAATTGAGAAAACCATGAATTAGGGCTTAAATCAATAAAAAGGTCTTTACTTTTAAATTTAATACTTTTGAGTTCCTTTTTAAACCTTTTGAGTAATTACAAAACTGACTTTTGAGAAATTGGGTATTATATGAAGGACTAATTCAACAAATTTTGTTTTAATTTGAAAACGTCTCTGGGGCTTGCTCCTTACTAAAAATAACGCGCCCCGAACGCCCGGGCGTACGCCCCAAATTGTGGGGCGTACGCCTCTTGAGACTTTCGCCCCACACCATTGCCCCGGGGAGTTTTTGGTACGCGCCCCGGGGCTCGCCCCAGAAACGCCTTTTAAAACAGAGTTTCAGAGAAAGTAATCAGGTAGCGGATTGTCTTGCAAAATTGGCTACCACCACAAATCAGAGGAGACTGTTTCATTCATTCCAACAAATGCCCAACAATGCAAAAGGACCTTTCCTCCTAGATAAATGGTAGCTTCCTAGTATAAGGACAATGTATGAAAAATCTAATTTATTTGTAAGCTAATTTGCTCATAGGTTCTCAGGAAGGAGGGTGTATATATGAACCTCATTTTCCTGTTATTTTTGGAGTGATGGTATCACCGTTGTTGTATTTTTTGAGGTAAGGTCTAGTCCCCCTCTTGTACTTTTTTGAATACAACACAACCTAGACGGCTGTCTAGGAAACTTATTTTAAAAAAGAAATTGTATCTCAAACAAGTAGTCGATGTGAGAATAGTTCTACAAATGTAAATATATGGTCAGAGGCGGATTCGAGGATTTGAAGTCTAGGGGTTCTACACTTTCCATCGAATCCATAGCTCGTTTAAGTTACTCACTTCGTAATTAAATATTTATACATATTTATGGATTTCCTAACAGAAATACAGGATCTATGCAAAGGTTACAAGGTTTGTCCAAACCGATAACTAGTATTGCAGCTCTTGTATTCTTCCATTGTAAACATCGTGAATGACGCAGCTACATAAAGATCTTTCCTTTACCCATCTTATTGTGTTTTTCTACATGTCTTTTCATTTCAAAACAATTAGTACATGCAGCAAGGAAAATCAACGGTAACAGGCTCAGAAATAGAAATCAGAGACAAACAAAATTTATTAAACAATTAAGACTTCCACCAATCGTGTCAAAGTGAAAGAAAGCCAAAGAAAAGGTAGGAATACATTGGAAATGCCCATATAAAATAGCTGCCTTGCTAGTTAAGGTCCCTTGAGCATTCTGTCAGCCATATGCTTAATGTAAATCTTAAATATAGAATAGGGAATCCGGGTGGGGGGGGGGGGGGGGGAATTATTTTCTCTCTCTAAAAATATTTTTATCTCCGTACAATTAGCCGTTAATACCCAAAAGACGGTAGCTTAGGTGCGTCTCTATTACGCGCCACCTCATGGCATTGTCGGATGTAGCTTCCCAAGCGCGTACTACTAATAAAAATGATCTCCCAATGTCAGTGAACCCATCTACTGAAGCAATTTCAAAGAATCCCACATATGCCAACACTATCACTGCTGCTTCCCCTACTCCGGCCACCAATACACATCATCCCAAAAAAACAGTCATTGCTAGATATACCACCACAATGGTATTCCAGCGGTGATATTCAAAGCCAAGGATTATTACAAAATCATAGTTGATGAATGTAAACTCACCATTGTTGGGACATTTCTGAAAACTAGGCCCCGAATTTAAAAACTAAGATTCATATTCAGAGAGAGATTTTCAGTCAACGGCAGAGCCAAAATTGGAGTATATGAAAACTATAACGTCTTCCTGGACTTCACAAATGAAGATGACTTCAATTCGGTGTGGTATAGAAGAATAGTGAAAATCGATGGTCTTCAAATGTGGCTGTAAAAGTGGACGCCGGACTTCAAACCGGATGAGGATATTCCAATAGTGTCGGTATGGGTATTACTTCATGGCTTACCTTTTAATGTGCACACATGGCACTATGCTAAACAAATATGTAGTGACCCTAGCGCTAGATGTTGCGACAGTTGGTAAAACCAGATTGAGTATGGCTAAAGTTAGGGTGAAAATTGATCTTCTTAAACCTCTAGTTCACAGTATATCTATGGGATCAGAGGATGAAAATACTCCTTTGAAGGGATTCACCCAAAAAATTGAGTATGAAAATATTCATAAATATTGTAGACAATGCAAAAAACTTGGGCATAACTTAATGAATTGTAGAGTTATAAAAAAGAAATGGGCAGTAGAAACAGATAAAAACAATAAAGAAGAAGAGCAAAAACATTTTGAAGAGGGAACTAGTGGAACACAAAAGGAGAAGGAGGAGGAAGAAGAAGGGTAAAATAAAGAAGGAGTTACCAGGAAATGTGAGTAGTAATGAGAATGAGGGTCGACAGCAAAACAGTCACAAGAACAAGAGCTTGAATTGTGAGGAAGTTAAAGAATGGACAGACCAAAATACTCCAAACAAGAATCAACATAGATTTTAGACTGAACAAGACAACAAGACTCCCTTGGCTATAGAAGATAATCAAGCTAATATAGCAAGATGAAATAGAAAGAAGAAGAAGAAAAGAAATCAGCAAAAGAGAATGCCAAAAAAGAAGAGTAAGGTTATCTTCAAACTTGTACTACTACAAAGGAGTAGCAGGCAAAATACTATAACCAAAACTTCTACATCCCAGAACCATATTGACATATCATAAGGTATGAGCAGGAGTGACAATAATAAGGAGGTGGAGCAGAACAATGATGAGGAGATACAGGTGACAAACAACAACAATATGAATGAGAAACAGGATCTCAACAACCAATCCGACTCAATGGTTAAAGAGAGTTCATTAAATGAACTTATGTAGGAAAATCCTAATTATGAAAGAGAGGATACTACTATCAATAAGGATCCTTGTGGTAAGAATACAGAGAAGCAGGGTATAGTTGCAATTCATAGCTTAGAGGAAATTGGGGATTAAAACTTCGAGTTGGAGAAGGAATACAAAGGAAATGAAAGGACTATGGATTCTAGTTCTTGTTCAACATGTCTGCCAATAAACATTATTGAGCAACCTGGTATTTAGTTAATGGTAGAATTATATGCAGATCAAGAACAACCACTCAAAAGTAATACACTCAAGACAGTTGACCACCTAATGCAAAACTCTTCACTACATCAAAGTACATAGAGAACTGAGCAAAGTGAAGAGAGAAACCAAGACAAAGGCAACTATGAATAAGACGAGTATCTCCTAACAGGAAGGGGTAGAAGTAGAGCAAGAAACTCAAGCAAGGGTAACAAAAATAGATATGCTACCTCTGTGAAGAGGAAACAAAAGAAAGATACTCCCTCCCTAAATATCTCATGATTAATACAATCTTTTGGAATATTAGGGGAGTGAGGTCAAAAAAGGCCATTCATAGGCTAAAACAACTAAAAGACATTAACAACATTCTTTACACTTCAATCATGGAACCCATGGTTGGCAAGGAAAACATTGAAGGGTACAGAAAATTCTCGGGCTATCAAGAATTCATTTCCAATGATAATGGGAAGATATGGTGCTTCTGGAAGAATATCAGTAATACCTTTATTATTGCAAATGATGAGCAACAAATTTCTATTAAAGTTGAAGATGGTTCAGACAACCACCCATCATCATCACTGCTATATATGCCAAATGTACTACTATGGAAAGAAGAGATCTATGGAGCAGCCTGGAGAACATCAGCCTAACTATTAATGGTCCTTGGTTCATTGGAGGTTACTTCAATGTTATTCTAGACCTTAGAGAGAAGCTAGGTGGTAAACCTCATAGGATGCACAGAAGTCTGGAATTTCAAAATTGTATGGATAACTGTGGTACTACAGATATTGGCTATACATGTCCTAAGTTCACCTGGTGTAATAATAGAGGGACAAGGAAAAGAATTTGAAAGAGGATTGATAGAGTCTTTATTAATAATAAATGGGCTCAGAAATTTCAAAATACTACTGTGAGACATTTGGTGAGGACTGGTTCAGATCACAGGACTTTACTCATGAAATCTACAAACTCTACTAACTCTCACTTTAAATTCTTCAAATTCCTTAACTTCTGGACTTCATAGGAGGGTTTTCACAATCTAGTTAAGGAAGTTTGGAGTACTAAGATCAATAGTAATAGCATGTGGAGACTTCAGTCCAAATTAAAGCTCTTTGGCAAGAGATTGAGTAAATGGTCTAGAGAAGAAATTGGAGACATTAATGAGCATGTTGCCAAGTGGGAAGAAAAGATCCAGAACTTAGAAGAAATTGAAATCTCTAACAACACTGACATCGACAAGGAATAAACCAACAAGGCACATGCTGAATACATCAGATGGATGGCTATGCAAGACTCTCTACTTACCTAAAACGCTAATTCCAAATGGTTTGAGGAGGGCGACATAAACACCAATTATTTCCATAGTATGGTGTTGCGACCAAACACACTCACGCAAGTATACGCGGTCGTCAAGTAATAAAGTGACTAAAAGTCGGATGTCGAACCCACGAGGACTTATGATTAACTATTAACTAAATTAGACTATCCTAATTATCTAAACAAGAATTAAATCTAAAAATATTTTATTCCAACTAATTAAATAAGAAAAATATAAATAATAAACTTTGAACAGAGAAAGAGCAGATTTTAATGATATCAATGTAATTAAAACGATCTAGGGTTATGGTCTATCTAACAATCCTATTGTATTCTTCAATTGAATTGACCGACTAATTTATCTAGCTTATTGGTTGACAGGGTTAATGCTCATAAGAATCTGTCGAGTTCTTACTTGCCTATTCAAGCTAACCTAACGCCTATATGTCTATGGAGTTAGAATCAACAAGAACGCATTTATAATTCCTGTAAATTAACCAAGCAAGGCAATTAGGTATATGTCTATCCTAACTACGAATCCGTTCCCCGATGCCCGAGTTCAAGAACTTGCCCTACTCAATCCTATATGCAATATAGAATTCCCACTTTCGAGTTCAATTCTAGATTCGTAGATAGTATTCAATTGGTGATCAAGCAATTAAATAATTAAGCGCAAGATTGAATAAATAAACTAATATGATAAATCAAGAAGTCAAAATCAATATCCGAATAACAATAGTCATGAAAGAACCACAACCCTAGAACGTGAAGTTTAGCTCCACATAGATATGGTAGCCAAACAACAAATCATATAAAGAAACATAAAGATTACTAAGTTTGGTGGGAGAAAGAAGAAACTTGATGAATTCCGGCCTCCACAGCTTTGTCGTGGCTTTTTCCCTCTTCCCAATATGTTAGATGACCTAAAAGAGGCGTTTTTGGCTTATATATTGCGTACCAAAGTCGTGGGCCAAAGTTCTCCTATTTCTAATCCAAATCAGCTTCAGGGATTGATGCTAGGGTGGATGCGTCGCATCCACCTCGTCCTCCACTTCTCAGCTTCGGATGCTACGGTGGATGCTTCGCATCCACCTCGTCCTCCACTTCTCAGCTTCGGATGCTACGGTGGACGCTATGGGCCGACTTCACTGCTAAGGGTGCACGAAATCTGATCTTTTTCTAGATTGGATGCGACGCATCCAATCTCTCTTCCTCTACCTAGAGCACCTTTTATTCATATTTTTGCACTCCAAACACCCTAATTCACCACACACAACTCAATTAGTCATAAAACCAATAATTAAACCATGTTGGGCATTTTAAAGATCAAATAACATCAAGAAGCGGTTAAAACATGGGTAAAGTAACATCAACACATATCGAAATATGCCAAACATCACTACCCCACACTTAAACCTTTGTTCGTCCTCGAACAAACCATCATATAGTAGACGAAACAAAATTAAGCTCTTATCATTCAAAGCACACTGCACCTATGACCATGGTTATTTGCAACAATTAGGCTCTAGACTATGCATCACATACACTTCCCTTTACTTATGCCCTTCTTTAAACATATTCGAACAAAGACAACATGCTCACAACAATCCTAACCTCAAAAACCGACTCAATGTCACTATGCACTCATGGCTTGAACACCCAACATCATAGAGAAGTCTAATAACGTTACCTATCCCTCGTGAAACCATGTGCCCTCACAACAAGAACAAGAGAGCGAGTTCAATCCACACATTCGAATCTCATGATCACAAAGAAAATCGCTCACTCTCACAAAAGAAGTCACATGCATGTAGTTGGTACCATATGCTTGCCCTTAATGTAAATCTCTACTAATGTAAGCTCGCTCGATCTAAAATCAATTAGGACTTTTTCATGGTTTTAATGTGGGCTAAGGGACGGGTAGGATATATTTAAGGAATAGTGATTCACCCTCCTAAGCACTTTAACACATCATCAAATAACTTAAGCGCAAATTCTTCAACACCACTTCAATTTCACAAATAATATCACCCCAACAATATTTCCTCTTTCTTTAAGCACTACTTTAATTCATACCCACTAGCAAGAACAAGACAATAATTTATTCATCTATATTTTTCTTTTCTTTTTTTTTCTTTTTTTTCTTTTTTTTTCTTTCAATTTTCGCTAGTGGCGTATTATTTTACAAAATAAGTGCACCCTTCTTTCTTTCATTGGTTCCACTCAAAAGTCACCCCACACTTAGTCCCTTCTTACTTCTTTTAGCGCTCATCTAACAATTAAAGTGCTTTAAGAAGTAAAAGGATCAAAACAATGTCAATTAAGAATAAAAAGGGCATAGGCTTGTAATGTGGGTACCAAATAAAAGGTCTACAGGCTCAAAAGGTTTAACTAGGGATAGATTTTATTTGTGATAAGCAATAAGCTCAAAAAGATCAAAGAAAGCCTAAAATCATTTTTCAAACCGAGCATCACCTAAAATTTCGCTTCAACTCACATACCGGGCAAGTTCTAGACACAAGTACACTACATGGACTACACAAAAACCTCACCACACATGGCACATGACTCACTAAGGACGATCACATTCCGACTCTCAAACAATGCAAGTATTCACGGAGCAACGAGATATTAAGCATTAAGCGCAAAGTGAACATAAGTCATGTAAACGAGACATAGGCGCCACAAAACATGCTATCCATTTTAACAAGGCATCATCATTCTTCCTCCTTTTATTCCCTACATTCCTACTCTACTCTAAAAGAAAAAAACTACCCGGTTCAAACTACATCCCATGGAAAAGAACCGAGGCAAAAAGAAAAACCACAGGGGATTATTACTACCTAAAGAAAGCTAAAAGACATATTTTGAATTTTTGTTTAGACTTTAATCCCTCAAGAAAACTGTCTAGGAGATCAATCGTCGGGAAAAGTCTAATTTTTCTACTTTTTCGTTTTTTTTTTTTCACAAAAGCTACTACACTTAAGAATGAGTACTACAACTAAGCTAAAATAGCACAGAAACTTATCCAAACGATCTCCTCACCCCACACTTAAAATTTTGCAATGTCCTCAATGCACATTATAAATAATAAGAGGGTAAACGAGACTCCCTGGTAGGCCAAAGGCCGAAGCAATAGCGGCTCACGAGGTACTCAGACTTCCCCCAGGCATCGTCCTTTGTGTGGGCACCCCACACTTAGTCCTCACCATCTAGCTCGCTTTTGCACTCTTCTAATGGCTTTGCTTCCTATGCTCATAATCCTACAAAACAAAAATAAATACTACAAAATAATAAAAATAAAATAAAATAAAAAGTAAACAAAAATAAAAGAAAGCAGTAACGCTGGGTTGCCTCCCAACAAGCGCCTGATTTAACGTAGCGGCACGACGTGAACCACTTTTTGCCTCCACCTCGAACTTATGAATTGAGCCCCTAACATGGCATCCAGTTTGCGGCTATGCTCCAGTGGTGGGGCTACAAAGATAACCAGGCCAAGTAATAAATTTTTCACTCTACACTTCTCGGCCTTTAGATGAGGAATGTATTTTTTGCTTTTTGGCATGACAAATTCAAAAATATAGGCATCATGTTCCTCTTCCATTGACTCCTCCAAAGGCTTAGATGACTCGATTTCCATGTCATCATCCAAATACAATGTCAAAAAATATTTAGAATGAGGACCAACACGCCCCAACTTTAGAATTGTATTACTATTTATATCCTCATATGTGCACACATTAGAGTCTTCAAATATAACATTATCTGCTACCTCGCATGGCTCTAGTGTACTTTTCTCAACATGGGCATCATCAACAGAAATATGCTCGAATGATTGGCTCTCCACTTTTAGCTCCTCAATTTGGCGTATAAGCTCCTTTTCAGCTTCTGACAACTCATTACTATTTTGTTGGGCGATAGACGCAACAACCTTTGCATTTAATTTATCTTGCAAGTCGTGAATAGTAGTGACAAATTTATAGATCCCTTGTCCCAGTTTAGATCTTCCCTCTATAAAGTGTCTCATCCCATCAGTAAGTTCCTCATGTTGAGCTTCATATATTTCTAACTTTTCAGCCTGTTCTGCCAGCCAAGTTTGGCTCAAAATCTCCTCTTTTTCAAAAATTTTCTCTTGCTGGCACTCGCTCTCTTCATTCAATTCTTCCATATTGGCCTTCATTCTTGTGATTGCTGCCCTCATTCTTTTCATATCTTTTTTGAGTTCATCCTGTTGCTCTGCTACTTGCCTCAGAATATCCCTAATATATGCATCAGGCTCCATATCCTGCACTTCATTGCCCCTATCAAACTCAGAAATATCATTAGAAAGATCATAATAAGGGCTCAGAGAAGGATGAACAAAATTAGGACAACCATCCCAATGGCCATCTTGACCACCACACATATTACAAATATTCCACTCAAAGGATTGAGATTGTGCGCACAACTCGCTCCTGGGAACATTCTGACAATTTTTCCACCAGTGGGGTCCTCCACAATATGGACAAGGATCATCAAAATAAGAATAACCATCATTCGAACAATTTTTATTCCAAGATGCCATGCTAAAATAAATAAAAAATACTAACTAAAATAAAATAAAATAAAAAAACATGAATAGATAAAAAAATGTCTAATCTAGAAAAATAGCAAATTTCTAAGTCCCCGGCAACGGCGCCAAAAACTTGTTGCGACCAAACACACTCACGCAAGTATACGCGGTCGTCAAGTAATAAAGTGACTAAAAGTCGGATGTCGAACCCACGAGGACTTATGATTAACTATTAACTAAATTAGACTATCCTAATTATCTAAACAAGAATTAAATCTAAAAATATTTTATTCCAACTAATTAAATAAGAAAAATATAAATAATAAACTTTGAACAGAGAAAGAGCAGATTTTAATGATATCAATGTAATTAAAACGATCTAGGGTTATGGTCTATCTAACAATCCTATTGTATTCTTCAATTGAATTGACCGACTAATTTATCTAGCTTATTGGTTGACAGGGTTAATGCTCATAAGAATCTGTCGAGTTCTTACTTGCCTATTCAAGCTAACCTAACGCCTATATGTCTATGGAGTTAGAATCAACAAGAACGCATTTATAATTCCTGTAAATTAACCAAGCAAGGCAATTAGGTATATGTCTATCCTAACTACGAATCCGTTCCCCGATGCCCGAGTTGAAGAACTTGCCCTACTCAATCCTATATGCAATATAGAATTCCCACTTTCGAGTTCAATTCTAGATTCGTAGATAATATTCAATTGGTGATCAAGCAATTAAATAATTAAGCGCAAGATTGAATAAATAAACTAATATGATAAATCAAGAAGTCAAAATCAATATCCGAATAACAATAGTCATGAAAGAACCACAACCCTAGAACGTGAAGTTTAGCTCCACATAGACATGGTAGCCAAACAACAAATCATATAAAGAAACATAAAGATTACTAAGTTTGGTGGGAGAAAGAAGAAACTTGATGAATTCCGGCCTCCACAGCTTTGTCGTGGCTTTTTCCCTCTTCCCAATATGTTAGATGACCTAAAAGAGGCGTTTTTGGCTTATATATTGCGTACCAAAGTCGTGGGCCAAAGTTCTCCTATTTCTAATCCAAATCAGCTTCAGGGATTGATGCTAGGGTAGATGCGTCGCATCCACCTCGTCCTCCACTTCTCAGCTTCGGATGCTACGGTGGACGCTATGGGCCGACTTCACTGCTAAGGGTGCACGAAATCTGATCTTTTTCTAGATTGGATGCGACGCATCCAATCTCTCTTCCTCTACCTAGAGCACCTTTTATTCATATTTTTGCACTCCAAACACCCTAATTCACCACACACAACTCAATTAGTCATAAAACCAATAATTAAACCATGTTGGGCATTTTAAAGATCAAATAACATCAAGAAGCGGTTAAAACATGGGTAAAGTAACATCAACACATATCGAAATATGCCAAACATCATATGGTCAGAGAAAAAAGAAGGAGGCTACAATTGAACAGAATAAAAAATTATAAAGGCAAATGGATACAAGGAGAGGAGCAAATTGCAAAAGCAGCTATTCTGTGATGACCCAAAAGGGTCATCTTATATTTTAGAACTCGAATCTGTGCTCTTAAGCCATAAAAATCTCATTTTTACCCTACTCGATTTACGTGCACATTCCGGGCAGCTTTTCAGAAAGCTTTTATGTTGAAAACTAATAAAAATAAGAATTTCAGTCAACATTTTTGGTAAACAGGCCCGGATACATATTTTGACGATCCCAGTAGGACCGTATCGAATTATGGGACCTGGGCGTATGCTCAGAATCGAATTCGGAGGTCCCTAGCTTGAGTTATGAATTTTTTATGAAAATTAAAAGTTTAAAAATTATTTGTTTTTAAGAATTGATTGATATTTGGCATTGTTAGTACCGGATTCGTATTTTGGTTCCGGAGCCCGGTACATATTCATTATGATATTTAAGACCTGTCTGTGAAATTTGGTGAGAAACGGAGTTGATTTGACGTGATTCGGACGTCCAGTTGATAAAATAAAAATTTTAAAGTGTTCTTGAGAATTTCATTTAATTTGGTGCTAAATTCGTAGTTTTAGGTATTATTTTGGTGATTGGATTGCGCGCGCAAGTTCGTATAATATTTTTAGACTTGTATGCATATTTGGTTTGGAGCCTCGAGGGCTCGAGTGAATTTCGGATAGGCCACGGGATGTTTTGGACTTTGAAAATCTGGTATTTTGTTGCAGCAGGTATTCTGGCATGTCATTCTTCACGTTCGCGAAGGTACTTTCGCGAACTCAAAGAGTAAACTGGGCCGCTAAAGTTTTCTTCTACGCGAATGCGAAGGCCTTTTCGTGAACGCGAAGCGATGGGGGAGTTACCCTTCGCGAACGCGACCAGCTCCTCGCGAATGCGTAGTGTTAGGCACACCTGGGGGAGGGTTGGTCGTTCCTTCATCTCGAACGCGAGCAATGCCTCGCGAATGCGAAGGCCAGGGGGGAGTAACCATCGCGAACGCGAGCAGGATCTCGCGAATGCAAAGGCTTGGCAAACAGTACCCTTCACGAACGCGACAGTGGCTTCGCGAACGCGATGCATACTGTCGCCCAGTGCATAAAACAGAATCAAACACGGGTTTAAGCCATTTCTTCACCATTTTTAAAGAACCAAACGGGTAGAGGCTATTTTCAAGAGTCATTTTCTTCCCCAAAGTGTTGGTAAGTGATTCTAAACCATTTTCTTTCAATTACCCATTACATTTCTTGAATTATCAACCTAAAATCTAGAGTTTTCATGGTAGAATTGGTGGTTAGGGTAGAAACTAGGAATTTCAAAAATTTGGGGATTTAGACCTCAATTTGAGGTCGGATTCCAAAAGCAATTATATATTCGGGCTCGGGGGTGAATGGGTAAATGGATTTTGGTCCGAACCTCGGGTTTTGACCAAGCTGGCCCGGGGTCGATTTTTTGACTTTTTGGAGGAAAAATTGAGAAATTTAATTTATGAAATTTAATTGATTTCTTTAGTAGTATTTGATATTATTGAGTCATTTTTGAATAGATACGAGTGGTTTGGGGGTGAATCCCAAAGGAAAAGCTGTGATTGAGAATTAAGTAGCCTTCAAAGCGAGGTAAGTGTTGTGTCTAACCCTGACTTGAGGGAATTAGGAACCTTAGATTACTTGCTAAGTGAAATCCATATGAGCGGCGTATATATGAGGTGACGAATACTTATGCGCCGCCTATTTACCTGTTTTTCATATTTCTCTGTTTTTCTTATATTGTCTCTTTCATATGCCAAATTGATACGTGTTATACTAGTGTTGTTCAATTTATCGTTCTTATCATGTTACGACTTTTCTGGTGATAATTGAATTTTTATTTCAAAGTTGAGATTGATATTATGGAACCAAATGTTGAAGTAAGGTTTGTACTTGTTATTCTATCTCTCTGTTGTTATTTATGCATTGCATTATGGTAAGGGAGAGTTTTAATGCACGAAGGGTGATGCCGTACCATATTGTGAGTGTTAATGCAGAAGGGTGACGTCGTGCCATATTTTGAGTTCTAATGCACGAAGGGTGATGTTGTGCATATTGTGAGTGTTAATGCACGAACGGTGATGCCGTTCCATGATATGAGAGTTAATGCACGAAGGGTGATGTCGTGCCGTTTCTATTAAGTTTATGGTGAGATTGAGAGTAAAAGCACGAAAGGTGATGCCGTGCATTTTTCCTTACTGTATTCACTATTCCTATTTATTCATGGTATATTGACTGCTCTGGTGATCATTTTGTTGTAGTTCTTTATCTTGTATTCCCCCCAGTATGTTCCCCTCCCGACAATTCCTGTTTAGTTCTTCATTTCTGTTATTTGTATATACACGGTTAAATTGTACAGGTTAATTTGTAGGTGCCTTGCCTTAGCCTCATCACTACTTCGTCGAGGTTAGGCTCGCCACTTACCAGTACATGGGGTCGGTTGTACTGATGCTGCACTCTGCATTTTCTGTGCGGATTTTGATACTGGCTCCAGTTGGTTGAGATTTTGTTATTGGTCCGCAGTCCGGAGACTCAAGGTAGATCTGTCGGCGTTCACAGACCTTGAAATCCCCGTCTATCTTTTATGTCATACTATTTTCTTTCATTCAGACAGTTGTAAATCTTTCAGACTATTACTTGTAGTAAATTCTAGAATTCTTGTGAATTGTGACTCCTGATCCGGGTGGCAGTAATTAATACAGTTTTATGATATTCCGTACTTATTATATTTCATCTTAGTTAATTATTGTTAATTACTGAATGGGAATAAGGAATTGGTATAATAATTCTCTAACGTTGGCTTGCCTAGCAAGTAAAATGTTTGGCGCCATCACGGTCCCGTCGGTGAAACATTTCGGGTCGTGACAATTGGTATTAGAGCACTAGGTTACCTAGGTCTCACAATTCACAAGCAAGCTTAGTAAAGTCTGGATGATCGGTATGGAGATGTCTGTGCTTATCTTCCAGAGGCTATGAAGTTTAGGAACAAGTTTCACTTCTATTCTTCTTTGTCATACGATTTTGCTTTCTCAATACTGATTGAACTCTTCTACTCTTATTCTCTCGCAGATGGCGAGAACACATACCGCTTCCTCAGCTGAGCAGCAGCCAGAGCCTCCAGTGACAGCTCTTATGCAGGGTAGAGGTCGAGGCCATGCTAAAGGCCGAGGCTGGGGCAGGGCTCAGCCTAGGGCCCGAGCAGCAGCCCCAGCAGTGGAGCCTCAGATAGAGTTTGACGAGGAGGTTCCAGCCCAGACTGTTCCTTCCGGACCAGCTCAGGTTCCGGAGGGGTTCATTTCTACCCAGTACTTCAGGACGCTTTGGTCCGTTTGGTGGGCCTTATAGAGAGTGTGGCCCAGACTGGCGCATTTCCCATGGCACCAGCAGTCTCTCAGGCTGGAGGAGGAGCCCGGACTCCCACCACTTCTGCTCCAGAGCAGATAGCTCCCTAGTATCAGGCTCCAACAGCTCAGCCAGTAGGATTAGTTCTGCCGGTTATTGCAGCACAGGTCGAAGATGGGCTAGCCATGTCTTCTGAGGCTTTATGGATATTGGACAGGTTTACCAAGATCTTTCCTGTTCACTTTAGTGGTGCTCCTTCAGAGGATCCCCAGGAGTATCTTGACAGCTGTCACGAGGTTCTACGAAACATGGGTATAGTGGAGACCAATGGGCTCGATTTTGCAGCATTTTAGATGACTGATTCCGCCAAGAAATGATGGAGTGATTACTTGTTGACCAGACCAGTTGGGTCGTCCGCTCTTACTTGGGACCAGTTCTCTCAGCTCTTCATAGAGAAGTTTCTGCCTATCACATTGAGAGAGGAGCATCGCCGTCAGTTTGAGCATCTCCAGTAAGGCAGTATGAATGTTACTCAGTATGAGACCCATTTTGTGGATTTGGCCCATCATGCCATTCTTCTGCTTCCTACCGAGAGAGAGAGGATGATGAGGTTTATTGATGGACTTGCTCAGCCTATCAGGTTACAGATGGCTAAGGAGACTTGGAGTGAGATTTCTTTTCAGGCGGCTGCTAACGTCGCCAGATGAGTCGAAATGGTTCTTAATCAGGGAGGTCAGGGGTCTGACAAGAGACCTCGTCATTCTGGTGAGTTCAGCGGTGCCTCATCTAGAGGCAGGAGTACTTTTGGTAGAGGCCATCCTCCTAGGCCGTTTCATTCAGTGATCCAGGCATCCCACGGTGCCTCAGGTGGTCGTGGCCCTCAGATGCATTATTCTGACCAGTTAGCCTACAGTGCACCAATAGCTCCTATTAGTTCACCTCCACTTCAGAGTTATCAGGGTGGTTATTCAAGTCAACAAGGTCAGTTTCAGGGTCAGCAGTCATAGCAGCCGAGGTTATGTTATACTTATGATGATCCGAGGCACATTTCTAGACTTTGCCCTTGGGCAACGAGCAGCTCACAACATCAGAGTTCTCATGCCATGGTTCCGATAACAGTTGTTGCACCACCTGCTTAGCCAGCCAGAGGCAGGGGTCATGCAGCCAGAGGTAGGGGCCAGACAGTTAGAGGTGGAGGTCAGGCCGTTAGAGGTGGAGACCAGCCAGCTAGAGGCTATCCCAGGGATGTAGTTCAGGGTAGTGGGGCCCAGCCCCGGTGTTATGCTTTCCCAGCCAAGCCTGACGCTGAGTCATCTGACGCTGTTATCACAGGTACTATTTCAGTTTGCAGTAGATATGCTTTAGTTCTATTTGATCCAGGATCTACTTACTCCTATGTGTCATCCTATTTTGCTTCCTATTTGGTTGTGCCCTGTGATTCTTTGAGTGCTCCTGTGTATGTTTCCACACTAGTGGGAGATGCTATTGTTGTAGATCGTGTTTATCGTTCGTGTGTGGTCACCATTGGGAGTCTTCAGACTCGTGTAGATCTTCTACTTCTCGACATGGGTGATTTTGATGTCATACTGGGTATGGATTGGCTGTCACCTTATCATGCTATATTAAATTGTCACTCCAAGACGGTGACCTTTGCCTTGCAGGGGTTGTCTCGATTAGAGTGGAGAGGGAATCTTGGCCATTCTTCCAGGAGGGTTATCTCTTATGTGAAGGCTCGACATATGGTCGAGAAGGGGTGTCTAGCTTATTTGGCTTATGTCCGCGATTCTAGTGCGGAGGTTCCTTCCATAGATTCGGTACCGGTTATTCGTGAGTTTCCAGAGGTATTTCCTGCAGACCTTCCGGGGATGCCACCCGATAGGGATATTGATTTCTGCATTGATTTGGCTCTGGGCACTCAGTCTATTTCCATTCTGCCATATCGCATGGCCCCGCCAGAGTTGAAAGAATTGAAGGAGTAGTTGCAAGATTTGCTTGATAAGGGCTTCATTAGACCTAGTGTCTCACCCTGGGGTGCACCTATGTTGTTTGTGAAGAAAAAATATGGATCGATGAGGATGTGTATAGATTATTGGCAGTTGAACAAAGTCACCATCAAGAACAAATATCCATTGCCGAGGATTGATGATTTATTTGATCAACTTCAGGGTGCCAAGGTGTTTTCAAAGATTGATTTGAGATCTGGCTACCATCAGTTGAGGATTAGGGCATCTGATGTTCCTAAGACAGCTTTTCGGACTCGGTATAGGCATTATGAGTTTCTAGTGATGTCATTTGGGCTGACAAATGCCCCAGCAGCATTCATGGATTTGATGAACCGGGTGTTCAAACCCTACTTGGATTCCTTTGTGGTTGTGTTTATTGATGATATCTTGATCTACTCCCACAGTCGAGAGGATCATGAGCAGCACCTTCGGATCGTTCTTCAAACTCTGAAAGACAGACAATTATATGCTAAGTTCTCAAAATGTGAGTTTTGGTTGAGTTCAATTACTTTCTTGGGTCACGTTGCATCAGCAGAGGGTATTCAGGTGGATCCTAAGAAGATTGATGCAGTTCAGAACTGGCTTAGACCCACATCAGCTACAGAGATTTGTAGTTTCCTGGGTTTGGCGGGCTGTTACCATCGATTTGATGAGGGGTTTTCATCCATAGCAACCCAGTTGACCAGATTGACCCAGAAAGGTGTCCCATTCAGGTGGTCAGATGAGTGTGAAGTGAGCTTTCAGAAGCTCAAGACTGCTTTGACCACGGCACCGGTATTGGTGTTACGCACATGTTCAGGATCTTATACAGTATATTGTGACGCATCTCATATTGGTCTGGGTGCAGTATTGATGTAGGGTGGCAAGGTTATTTCATATGCTTCACGGAAGCTGAAGGTTCACGAGAAGAATTACCATGTTCATGATCTAGAGCTGGCAGCCATTGTTCACGCGTTAAAGATTTGGAGGCACTATCTTTACAGCGTGCTATGTGAGGTATTCATTGATCAATGGAGCTTGCATTATTTATTCAAGCAGAAGGAACTCAATTTGAGGCAGAGGAGGTGCTTGGAGCTATTGAAAGACTATGATATTACCTTATTGTATCATCCCGGGAAGGCCAATGTGACGGCCGATGCTTTGAGTAGAAAGTCAGTCAGTATGGGTAGCCTTGCATATATTCCAGTTTGTTAGAGACCGCTTGTATTGGATGTTCAGGCCTTGGCCAACCAGTTCGTGAGGTTAGATGTTTCTGAGCCCAGCCATGTTCTAGCTTGTAGAGTTGCTCGGTCTTCTTTGTTTGAGCGCATCAGAGATCGGCAGGATGACGATCTTCATTTACTTGTCCTTCGAGACACAGTGCGGCACGGTGGTGCCAAACAGGTTACTGTTGGAGATGACAGAGTTTTGTGGATGCAGGGTCGTATTTGTGTGCCTAATGTGGATGGGCTTTGTGAGTTGATCCTTGAGGAGGCTCATAGTTCTCGGTATTCTATTTACCCGGGTGCTGCCAAGATGTACCAGGACCTGTGACAGCATTATTGGTGGAGGAGGATGAAGAGAGATATAGTTGCTTACGTGGCTCGGTGCTTGAATTGACAGCAGGTGAAATATGAGAATCAGAGACCCGGTGGTTTGCTTCAGCAGATGGAGATTCCTGATTGAAAGTGGGAGCGTATCACTATGGACTTTGTTGTTGGACTCCCACGGACTCAGACGAAGTTCGACGCCATGTGGGTTATTGTTGATAGGCTGACTAAGTTAGCGCACTTCATTCCTGTGGCAATTACCTATTCCTCGGAGTGGTTAGTAGAGATTTATATTCGGTAGATCGTCCGTCTTCACGGTGTTCCCATGTCTATCATTTCTGATCGAGGTACGCAGTTTACCTCGCACTTTTGGAGGGCAGTACAGCGTGAGTTGGGTACGCGGGTTGAGTTGAGCACAACATTTCATCCTCAGACGGACGGGCAATCCGAGCGTACTATTCAAATCTTTGAGGATATGCTACGTGCTTGTATTATAGACTTCGGAGGATCGTGGGATCAGTTCTTGCCCCTTGCAGAGTTCGCCCACAATAATAGCTACCAGTCGAGCATTCATATGGCTCCCTATGAGGCATTATATGGTAGACGGTGCAGGTCACCAGTTTGGTGGTTTGAGTCGGGGGAGGCTCGGTTGTTGGGTACAGATTTAGTACAGGAGGCCTTGGACAAGGTCAAGATTATTCAGGATCGACTTCGCACAGCTTAGTCCAGTCAGAAGAGTTATGCCGACCATAGAGTTTGTGATGTTGCATTCATGGTCGGAGAGAGAGTATTACTTCGGGTATCACCCATGAAGGGTGTAATGAGGTTCGGAAAGAAGGGCAAGTTGAGCCCTAGGTATATCGGACCTTTTGAGATTACAGAGAGAGTGAGAGATGTGGCTTAAAGGCTTGCGTTGCCACCTAGTTTAGCAGCTGTTCATCCGATATTCCATGTGTCCATGCATCGAAAGTATCACGGCGATCCGTCCCATGTGTTAGATTTCAGCTTTGTCCAATTGGACAAGGATTTGACTTACGAGGAAGAGCCGGTGGCAATTCTAGCCCGAAAAGTTCGCCAGTTGAGATCAAAGAGTTACCCTTCAGTTCGAGTGCAGTGGAGTGATCAGCCTATTGAGGCAGTTACTTGGGAGTCCGACTCTAATATGCGGATTAGATATCCCCTCCTTTTCACCAGCCTAGGTACTTTTCTATGTCCGTTCAAGGACGAACGGTTGTTTTAGAAGTGGTATTCTGTGATGACCGAAAAGGGTCATCTTATATTTTAGAACTTGAATCTGTGCTCTTAAGCCTTTAAAATCTTATTTTTACCCTTTTCGATTTGCGTGCGCAGTCCGGGCAGGTTTCCGGAAAGCTTTTATGTTGAAAACTAATGAAAATAAGAACTTTTGCCTTAAAAGTTAATTTTAGTTGACTTCGGTCAATATTTTTTGTAAACGGGCCTGGATCCGTACTTTGATGGTCCCGGTAGGTCCATATTGAATTGTGGGACCTGGGCGTATGCCCGGAATCGAATTCGGAGGTCCCTAACTTGAGTTATGGATTTTTTTAATGAAAATTAAAAGTTTGAAAATTATTTATTTTTAAGAATTGATTGATATATGGCATTGTTAGTATCGGGTCTGTATTTTGGTTCCGGAGTCCGATACAGGTTCATTATGATATTTAAGACTTGTCTGTGAAATTTGGTGAGAAACGGAGTTGATTTGACGTGATTTGGACGTCCAGTTGAGAAAATAAAAATTTTAAAGTGTTCTAGAGAATTTCATTTGATTTGGTGTTAAATTCGTAGTTCTAGTGTTATTTTGGCGATTTGATCATGCTAACAAGTTTGTATGACATTTTTAGATTTGTGTGCATGTTTGGTTAGGAGCCGCAAGGGCTCGGGTGAGTTTCGGATAGGCCACGGGATGTTTTGGACTTTGGAAATCTGGTATTTTGCTGCAGCAGGTGTTCTGGCATGTCCTTTTTCGCGTTCGCGAAGGTACTCTCGCGAACGCGAAGAGTAAACTGGGCAGCTTAAGTATTCTTCTTCGAGAACGCGAATGCGAAGCGATTTAGGCACACCTGGGGGAGGATTGGTCGTTCCTTCATCGCGAACGCGAGCAATGCCTCACGAACGCGAAGGCCAGGGGGAGTAACCATCGCGAACGTGAGCAGGATCTCGCGAACGCGAAGGCTTGGTAGCCATTATCCTTCGCGAATGCGACAGTGGCCTCGCGAACGCGATGCACACTATCGCCCAGTGCATAAAACAGAATCAAACACGGGTTTAAGCCATTTCTTCAATATTTTTCAAGAACCAAACGGGTAGAGGCGATTTTCAAGAGTCATTTTCGTCCCCAAATTGTTGGTAAGTAATTCTAAACCATTTTCTTTCAATTACCCATTACATTTCTTGAATTATCAACCTAAAATTTAGAGTTTTCATGGTAGAATTAGGGGTTAAGGTAGAAACTAGAAATTTTAGAAATTTGGGGATATAGACCTCAATTTGAGGTCGGATTCCAAAACTAATTATATATTCGGGCTCGGGGGTGAATGGGTAAATGGATTTTGGTCCGAACCTCGGGTTTTGACAAAGCGGGTCCGGGGTCGTTTTTTGACTTTTTGGAGGAAAATTTGGGAAATTTAATTTATGCAATATAATTGATTCCTTTAGCAGTATTTGATATTATCGAGTCATTTTTTAATAGATATGAGTGGTTTGGAGGTGAATCCCAAAGAAAAAGCTGTGATTGAGAATTAAGTTGTATTCGGAGCGAGGTAATTGTTGTGTCTAACCCGGACTTGAGGAAATTAGGAACCTTAGATTACTTGCTAAGTGAAATCCATGTGAGCGGCGTATATGTGAGGTGATGAGTACTTATGTGCCGCCAATTTACCTGTTTTCCATGTTTCTCTGTTTTTCTTATATTGTCTCTTTTCTATGCCAAATTGCTACGTGTTATACTAGTGTTGTTCAATTTATCGTTCTTATTATATTACGGATTTTTTTGTGATAATTGAGTTTTATTTTCAAAGTTGAGATTGATATTATGGAACCAAATGTTGAAGTAAGGTTTGTACTTGTTATTCTATCTCCCTATTGTTATTTATGCATTGCATTGTGGTAAGGGAGAGTGTTAATGCACGAAAGGTGATGTCGTACCATATTGTGAGTGCTAATGCACGAAGGGTGATGTCGTGCCATATTGTGAGTGCTAATGCACGAACGGTGATGCCGTGCCATATTGTGTGTGTTAATGCACGAAGGGTGATGCCGTGCCATGATATGAGAGTTAATGCACGAAGGGTGATGCCGTGCCGTTTCTATTAATTTTAGGGTGAGAATGAGAGTAAAAGCACGAAGGGTGATGCCGTGCATTTTTCCTTACTGTATTCACTATTCTTGTTGATTTATGGTATATTGACTGCTTCGGTGATCATTCTGTTATAGTTCTTTATCTTGTATTCCCCTCAGTATCTTCCCCTCCCGACAATTCCTATTTAGTTCTTCATTTCTGCTATTTGTATATACACTGTTAAATTGTGCAGGTTGATTTGTAGGTGCCTTGCCTTAGCCTCGTCACTACTTCGTCGAGGTTAGGCTCGACACTTACCAGTATATGGGGTCGGTTGTACTGATGGTGCACTCTGCATTTTCTATGCAGATTTTGATACCGGCTCAGGTTGATCGAGATTTTGTTATTGGTCTGCTGTCCGAAGACTCAAGGTAGATCTGTCGGCGTTCACATACCTTAAAGTCCTCGTCTATCTTTTATGCCCTACTATTTTATTTTATTCAGATAATTATATTTCTTTCAGACTATTACTTTAGTAAATTCTAAAATACTTGTGAATCGTAACTCCAGATCCGGGTGGCAGTAATTAATACAGTTTTATAATATTTTACACTTATTATATTTTATCTTAGTTAATTATTGTTAATTACTGAATGAGAATAAGGAATTGGTTTAATAATTCTCTAACGTTGGCTTGCCTAGCAAGTGAAATGTTAGGCGCCATCACAGTCCCGTCGGTGGAAAATTTCGGGTCGTGACATATTCGGCACTTCAACTCCATGTTCAGCCTTCTTGCACCTCACCTGGATTCTACACTTCTGACTTGTATTACTAAAAAGATCACGGAAGAAGATAGAGACAAACTGTATGAAGAACCTAGTGAGGAAGAAATTCGACAGGCAGTTTTCTGTTTGCCTCTAGTGTAGTTGGTCCAGATGGTTACAATGACACCTTCTTCCACAACTGTTGGGATATCGTTAAAGAAGACATTAATGCTTTTATTTGGGAATTCTTCAAAGGTACTCCTCTAACCAAATTCTATACTCATACTTGTTTGGTTTTAATTCCTAAGTTGGATGCCCCTACCTTATTTAGTGAGTTTAGTTAGACCTATCGGTCTATCTAATTTCACTAACAAAATTATTTCTAAAATCCTCTCTATTAGACTTAATCCTTTGTTGACTAGTCTAAATCTCTACTAATCGGAGTGACTTTGTTAAAGATAGACTCATCTCTGAAAATGTTCTACCAGCACATGAAATATTTCAATCCATTGGTCATGGTAATCAGGGTAGTAATATAGTCCTTAAATTGGATATGGCTAAAGCCTTTGATAGAATATCTTAGAGCTTTGTAACCTCTGTCCTTAGAAAAGTTGGTTTCTCTAATTCATGGATTTATAAAGTCATGAATCTTTTGTCTGGAATTTGGTATTCTATCATAGTCAATGGTAATAGAAAAGGATTTTTCTCATCCAGTCAAGGTCTTAAACAGGGGGACCCCTTATCCCATTCTCTCTTCATCTTGGCTGGTGAGATTCTCACTTGCTCTTTGAACAATTTATACTCTAATAATAATTTCATTCCTTTCTCTATGCCACAAAGGGGTCCTCAGATCAATCACCTTGCATATGCTGATGATATTGTTATCTTCACTAGTGGTAGCAATGCTTCTATTAATCTAATTATGGACACCATTAGGAGATATGAGAACAGCTTTGGCCAAAAGATTAACAATGATAAAAGTTTCTTTTTAATTGCTCCTAATACGTGTGCTAATAGAATCAATCGAATCAAGAAAGCTACAGGTTACATGGACAAGAACTTCCCCTTTACTTATCTAGGTTGTCCTATTTATATAGGAAGGAAAAAGTTAGTGTACTTTGACTGCCTTGTAAATAAAATTATGAAGAAACTTAATGGGTGGCATGGTAAAATGTTGTCCTATGGAGGGAGAATTATTTTAATCAAACATGCTCTTCAATCTCTCCATATATATATATATATACACACTATATCTGTTATTTCCCTCCCCAAAAGTACTTTTAAATTGATTGAGAAGCATTTTGCTAATTTCTTTTGGGACTACTCTCACAATCAAAGGAAATATCATTAGAGATCTTGGAAAAATTATGCTTGCCCTTAGAGGAAGGAGGTATTGGGTTGAAAAGAATGGAGGTGTTTGATAATATCCTGACCTCGAAAAGATGGTGAAGATTTTGAACTATTTCCCTCTTTGTGGGCTACATTCATAAAACACAAATACTGCCCCAGATCTCATCCAGTGAGTAAGAAAAAGACCTCTAGTGATTTCCATGCTTGGCAAAAATTGAGGAAGGTTAGAGACAAAGCAGAACCTCACATATTATGGCTTATAAACTCTAGTAACTCAAGTATATGATAGGACAACTGGACTGGAAAAGGCCCTTTGGCAGCACTTCTACCAGACATCAACAACAATCCCAAAACTCTTGTCAAAGAATTTATACACAATGGAGATGGAACTTTCAAAAACTTGGAGATGCCTTCCCAGAGGAGATTTTTTAATGAATTGTGAATATCAACATTAGCAATCAAGACATTCCAGACCAAGCTATATGGGACCTCAATGAAAATGGTAAGTACTGAAATAAAACAACTTTGAATTTACTCAGAAACAATCAACCTAAAGATCATCTACTATGCAAGGTATGGTATTCTGGCATTCCTTTTGATCTCTTTTTTGTCTTGGAGATTATGGTTGGCAAAACTTCCTTTTGATGATGTAATCCTTAACTTTGGAAAACAAATTGTCTCTAGTTATGTTTGTTGTACTAACCATTTAACTGAGTCTATACAACATATTTTTATGAAGAGTGATGCAGCTAGGTACATTTGGAAGGCCATAGGTGCCCCTATGGGGATAGTATATAAGCAAATTACCATTAGAGGATGGCTTAATCACTGATGGCAGCAAAAGAGCAATAATGTCATACATAAATAAATCCTGCAGATCACTCCTATCATCATTTGCTGGAAAATTTGAAAAAGTAGATGCTCATGTAAATATAGAGAACAGAAAAAGGTACAACTTCTACAAGATGAGGCAACAGATTATGTAGAACATTCAAGCTGCAGTTCTTAGATCCTTCCCTAGATGCAAATTGACTCTACCTTGGATCAAATATTGTGAAACCATGTTGAGGCTACAACCTGTTCCTGAAGCCATCATTGTAGCATGGATTAAACCTCTACAAGAATCCTTCAAGCTTAACACTGATGGAAGTTATTTACATTGAAATGGTAAAGCAGGGTTGGGAGGAACTATGAGGAATGACTAGGGTGAATTCATAATGACTTTTTCTATCTCTGCCAAATGCAATAGCAACAATGATGCGGAAGCACAAGCAACACTATTTGGAATCAAATGGTGTATTTAAAATGATTACTCTGACTTCATCATTGAACTAGATTCTCTCCTGATGGAAATATGTTGAAAGAGGGGCGTACAGATAACTACAAAATGAAGAGGATCGTTTATGAGGCAACACAGTTAATTAACCAAGCTAATGTCTCCCTTAATCATTGCTATAGGGAGGCTAATCAAGTGGTGGACTTCTTAGCTAAATTGGCTTCAACCACTTCTGACAGTAACATTTATTTATCCTTTCATCAACTCCCTAGGGGAGCCAAAGGTCCATTCATTATGGACAAATTTCAAGTACCTAGTATTAGGACAAAGTATGACAAGGCTAATTTCTTTGTAAGTTGAACTTGTTTAGTATAGTTCACACAGTGGTGAAGCTGTAGATTTCGCATCTGTGGTTATTGGAAGGATACTAGTATCCTTGTGTTGTAATCTTTGGAGGTAAGGCCACCCCCTACTTTTTTAAAAGATAAATACAACACACCTAGTATACAACTAGGAAATTATATTTTTTTTTTTAAAAGAAAAGGAAACGGGGTCAAATTTGTTTCTGTATTATCCGACATTGAGAAATTTTATTATTTATTAACTTTTGATTTAATATTGTTCCCCCTTTAGGAAAAGCTATCATTTTTGCACTTGACTCTAAGAAAGCGCCAACTTGAAGGTTTGTAAACCATAGTAAAAAGTTGCGAACTAAATTTGGACCTTTTTAAAAAAAGAAAAATTGGATATGTGGAGTCAACCATTTAACGATGGAGCTCGGCTCAAATACAAGACGATTAATTACTAACGGCAAAGATTTGAATGGACCAAAAGGATAAGGAAGAAAAAATTGAATAATTTCAAATAATACAAGGACAAATTTGAACATTTGTTGAATTCGAATAATACAGGTACAAATTTGAACATTTTCCCTATAGATCAATATCTTCAATTTCTCGATCATTCCACATATTAAAACCTCCAGGATTTGATTCTTGAACTGATGACTCTCCTGACCAACCAGTGTAAGGCATATCATAATCAACTTTAACCATTGCAATCTCCTCATGAGCAGAAACTCCACCTGAAGGGGAATTTGAAGTCATCCCAATTCCAGTAGTATTATTATGATACCCACCAGTACTATAACTCCCACTTGAACTTCCTCCATTGTTATCTATCACAGATGATGAAGATCCCATATTGTTCATCAACCCATGCAAGAAAACTGGATTATTACTCTGAAGATAATCGTTATACATTTGGTGAGATTGTTGGTGGTGGAGTTGCAAATGTGTTTGAATATAACCTTGGTGAAACTGTGAACTAAAATCTTGATTTTGGAGAGTAGTCAATAAGGGTTGCTGCATTAAAGGGTAAGTTTGAAAAGCAACTCCAGAATTATTTGAGTTTTCATATTGATGAAAAGTAGTACTTGAGTTTAAGGATATCATTTCTTGATCACGTTTTCTAGAGGATTCAAAGGCTTGTGTTTCTTTAAGCCTTTTAGCAGCTCCACCACCAACAGGGAGTGTGTTGCTTTCAAGAATGGCTTTCACATCATAACGATTCATCTCGAAATTTGTGACTGCACATAAGCCTCTGAACTTTATTGCAGCTACGTCATATGCTTCTGCAGCTTCCTCCTCAGTACCTGCATGCATAGGCGGATGCAGCTTTAGGTTAACGGGTAACATTGAATTTAGTACTTTCTAAGTGAAGTATAAATTTAATTATGTGTAGTAATTCTACTTCGACCAAGAGTTTGCGAGTTAAAGTTACCCAAGAGTAAGGTGGAGAGTTCTTGGCGGGAGGAAGCCGAGGGTCTATCGGAAACAGCATCTATCCTAGGATAGGGGTAAGGTCTGCGTACACACTACCCTGCCCAGACTCCACTAGTAAAATTATACTGAATTTTTGTTGTTGATGTTGTTGTAACATTAATTCACTAAAATATATTCTCAAATGATCTTTCTTATCCTTAAAAGTAATACTCATTCGTTCTACTATTATATGACGTTATATATAATCGAAGAATCTAACAAGATTTTCTCTGATTACAACTTTTTCATATGGTATCTAAATATATTTAATTTTAAAATGTTGTAACTTATATTTCTTTTAATGTAGGTTTTACTTATGTAATTTTTATTTTTAAGAAATTAACATGTTGATTTGAAACTGAAAATTAGAAGATCTGACCCTAAATCTCTTCATACGTTTTGAAATAGATGGGTTATAGTTTCTCCTTCTAATGAAAGAATATACTGCCTTTGGTGCATCTTATGTATCATTGTATCCTTTTTAGTTCGTTCGAAAAAGATTATATTTTTTATATATATTTAAAAGCTCTTTAATCTTACATTCACTTTTACTTTTTTATGACTTTTTCTAATAGGAGTGAGAGCATATTTAAGATCACAATATTATATATTTACATAGGTGATAAAAGCTTTTCGTTTTTCTTAGACTCAATGTTCAATCAAATATCGCCATACAAAATGTAATGAGTCACTATATATTTTGCTGTAGTATATTAAGTTTTTTCCTTTTTTATTTTGCTATTTCTTTTGTTTATCCTAATACTATGATACTTTTTTTTATGTGCGCAAGGTTCATGCAAGAGATTAAAAAATATTTACCGAAAGTTCCCAAGTAGAGATCTTTGTTACCAGCAACTCTGCCTATTCTTGCTTGCCATCTTCCATGCTGATGATGCCTGATCCCACATATATGTATATATCATGAGAAGAAGAATTAGAAAGAAGAACAATATTTATTGAATTTAATTACTTTTCAATGGGAGAGAAAGGTAAAGGGTTTATGTATATACCTAGTTACACCACGATACATGGATGCACCCCTGGAGAACCCAGTACTCTTCCTGAAATTTAAATTAAGCAAATAAATGTTTAAGTAACTGATTTAGAATAATCAGTACAAGTAATAGCCCATTTACAACATTAGTTCGAAAAAAAATAATAATAAACATATTCGTAGGCTAAGAATGAGTTAATTAAACATTTTAATAAAGCTCTTACCTTCTTATAGAAGCAATAGATTCTTGCCTTGTCATATGCTTCATCTCTTCCACTTCTTTCTCATAGTTGTTAATCTGCACTCATTGACCAAAATATAGAAGACTATTTTATTAAATAACCATCAATTGATCGGTGAATGTAGCATAAAGTTAATGGGTTCAATTAAATCCAATATTTTTAAAACTAATTTCAAATGTGTAATTGGTTCAATGGTACGAATTTATAAGTTAACTCGACTAATTTAAATGTTGGATTCGCCCTTGGAACTAATTACATTTTTCAAAATGTTCTAAGTAAAGACCTACTGGAAAATTAGTAGTGGTAGATGTTCCCCAATATTTCAATGCAGCAAGATCATAGGACCTTGCTGCTTTCTCCTCCTTATCGTAACCTCCTGGCCAATTAAAAAAAAATGTATTAAATAAATGTTCTTCTCAATAATAAAATGATAGTTTAATCTTGAAATATCACAAACTACTTACCCAAATACACTGCAAGTGAAAACAAATTTTTTGGTAGCCACCCCAAAATAACACAAAGAAATGAAAAAAAGAAGTCAGCAAAAGTTGAAGAAAACAAAAATTAAGCTAAATAATAAGTCTTAGAATATGTAGGTACCCATCAAAAAAAAAATATAACTCTTAGAATATAGGTATAGCATTTTACCTTGACGACCCTTCCTTGACTGTCCTTCCCTTCTACAGCTATTATCCCATAAATGTGCTTCATATCTTCCTGTCCATCTATGCCTACATTTCCCAAACAAGCAAATTCAAAGGGTTTTCTACATAAATAGTTGGAAAAAAAAAATTAACTTATATATACTGACTGATACTGTGTAAAGATTGTTTGATATTATCATTGTCGTTTCATCTGTGATAGCAGGTTAGTTAATATTTTTTTTAAATTATCTTAGAGTGAGGCAAAATACGCAAGCGCGAGCAGTATGACATATTATTTTAGTATCAACTGCCCATCCCAAAATGGAATAGGATGGAAGAAAGAATGCAATCAATGACCTCATTGTGTAAAGATCTTTTACAAAGTCAATACATAAAACTTGAATTCTTAAAAAAAGATAGGAAGAGATAGAAAGAGAGAAGAACGAAACAAACGCTAAAAATGAATAACTAGTTTTACCTGGTTACACCTCTATAAATTGATGTTCTTTGTCCAAAAGTATCTGAAGTCCTTCTAGGTGCAGCTTCCACAATACTAGTATTACTATTTTCACCACTAGTACTACTAGCTCCTGCAGTGGCATTGGCACTTGGGCTAGCACAAGTTTCACTTGTTGAGTTCTTACCACTCCCCATTGACAATGTCAAAGATTGCATATTACAAGCATTTTCCTGAAGATCATAAGTGACATTTAGCATTGGCATTAGGTTTGTGTTAGGGAAGAGATAATCCGAATTATCATTGGCTTGGATTTCGCTGTAAGAAACTAATTCAGATTCGTGTCCCGATTTACTGACTCCAAGAAAGTCAGCAACCTTTGGTACTTCATTGCCTCCTTGAGTTTCACTAAAATTCCACTCTGAAGAAGAACGTGTTGAAGCTGTTAGAGAGAACACGCTTTTAATTAGGTAAATTTTGTGTTGAACAAAAGGGACACGCGACAAGAGAACTTATTGTAGATGTTACTATACCTTGGTTTTGGAAAGGGTTGTCAATGGTTTCAGTTACTAGCCCTAAAGAACGAGACTCAGTTGTTTGTAGATGTGGAGAAAGATGGAAAGATAGCCAGTTGTTTGAATTCATGGAGCCCATGATATTCTTGCAAATTTCTTTAACTATATGTTGAGCTTTAAATTTTTGTGCTTAATGGATCAATTCTCGCACATGCCTGGAAAGAACAAGAAAAGAATTAGTGAGCAAATTAAATGATGAATACATTATTATCAGCAGATATAAATTAAAATAGAAGAAAATGAAACTGACAAAGGATCTATTGAACTCCCTATCTTTCTCACTTTCTCCCCTCTGTTTGACTATCTCTTAACTTATCCCATTCTTTCATCCAAACACAAAACTGTACTAGTAGAGAGAGTGGGGTGGAAAGGAAAGAGAAATAAATACTGAGAGAGTGAGGTATTTAAATCTCTTTTCTCCTTCTAAACTCCTTTTGGAATATTAATATTGGAAATGAAGAATATGAATCTAATCAACAATTTCCAACACTTCATTACTAGGACTCATAGATAAGGATGGGATTGATGGAGGATCTAGCTAGGTGCAGGGGGTTGGCATAAATGTAAGGAGTTTTAAGTTCATACACAGTGTATATTAGCACAACTAGATCAATTATAAAATAATTACATATAAATTTATATGCTAAATATTACTCCCTCCGTCTCAATATATAAGGGTACTTTTTGTTCATCGATAATCAATTTGATTAGTCTTTGAAGCTAAATTAAATTAGATAAACTTAATATTCTAATATTAAAATTTAAATTTTCAAAAACTATATGAAAAATATTATAAGTTGCATTTTTTCTCAATGTCAAATTGATGAAACAATACATCTTAAAATAATGGTCAAAGTTCACATAATTTGAATCTCGAGAAACTAAAAGTGTCACGTAATTGGGACCGAAGGAGTATTATAATTGCATGGTTAACCTAGTAAAATTGGTAACTAACATTATTAACTTAATATTTTTTTTTTAGGTGAAAGAAATTTTTTATTGATCCCCACGAGACAAAAGTTACTTACAAGTGATATTTGCAATCCATAATCTATAATATATCCTATCTAGCTCAATGTCAAAACTATATCTTTATTCTCTTCTCCTTGAGCATCCCTACTAGGTAGGTTTGCCCCGTTAGAAGCTAGTCCTATACTATTGCATAGTCATTGCTATTCTCTATTTGTACAATTGATTGATCCACTCTATTTCTTTCCTATTCTTCCTGTTGGCTTCTATGAGTTGTAGTGTGTATTTGCTATCCTCTTTTAAGCTCTTCCATATCTTTGTTGGCAATGGTACTTTCTGATTCCATAGTGCTTCATTCCTTGCTCACCGTATCCCATACATTACTGCTGTGATGATTAAGGTCACGAATTCTCGGCATATTCTCCGTTTTATACATCTACCCATTTTCCTCCAAATGTTCTGCATATCTACTTGCTTCAGCTTTATTCCTAGCCAGTTGCATAGTTCATCTATGTACATTCTAGAGAATTGACACGCAAAGTACAAATAATGATATAACATGTTAAATTATATTGATATAATAAAAATTACACCGTCAATATAAATATCTTTAATTTTAATAAAATATAATAACAACAAAGGGCACCCCCCAAACCGAGAACCCCAACACCCCCCCCCCCCAAAAAAGGGTTAACCAATATTCAAACCATTTTCAACTTGGTTTATTGGGACTCTCTTAAACTCCTCGTTATGGGTAATTAATGACACCCCAAAGCCCAGCATTCCCACACTAGGCAAATTATCTCTCTTAAACTAAATTTTGACAGTCTACGTAAAGTTACCGACCTCTCTCCTTCTTCACTCGTGCAACCGGTTGAAAATTGACCGAGCCAGTCAATTTATTCTTTTGTCTAAAAGTTAGGTAAAAACTTTTTGTGATACTCCTCCCTTTTTCGCTTTTATAAGGGGGAAAAAAAAGAGGAAAAATACACATAAAACCTCCAAAAATAATTAATCAGTATGAACATGAGATCATAAAGTTACGTTACATATTCCTATAATATGCACAATCACATTAATATTAATAATACTCAATGTTTACTATTGCTTTTGACAGTGTGTAAGTGAAGGTGAAAGTAAGATACTTTACTCTTTTTAACTATACTTTTCTTGCAATTTGTCTCCTTTTATTAATCTATAGTTTTGACAAACAGCTGTGTGAAAATATAGTTAAAATGAAAAGAAAACCCATCCTTAGAAATCCGTTGCATTGTTGCATTGAAAAAGGAATGTAACTAGTTTGAAATAAATGAAAAGGTTTTGGATACCCTTTTCCTTTTTTGGTTAGAGAAAGATACTAAGATGAAAAGAATAGAATTTCAGAACTAAGGTATTAGATATACATTCTCCCGATGGACAATTAGAAAAAATAAAGCAAAAGAGCATAACAATCAATTAGTCAATTGACAAATAACTCGGTGTATTCGATTCCAAGTCATTACAATACTACATTGCTTATAAATAATTTATCTTTTAACCAGCTTATGAGCTCAATAAAAATAAAAATAAAACTTGAAAATCTCATGCTCTTCCCTATATTGTCATAGAAGATATATAGTACACAGACTAAAACAACTTGTGCAAACGCTCGATATAAGTGTAAGAATTATTACTACATTTTAATCGTAACTGTTATAAGAATATATTTGTCTATCATTGATTGTGCAAAGTTTCCAAAGGAGTTTATAATGTCTTGGGCCACCCTATCCATAACTTTAACGTTTTGGATTAGATTCTTCTAACCAATCTCTCTTCAATCTCATAAACACAAAAGACAAAATATATATTCAGTCTACGTGTAAACTCAAGAATCGGGTTACATGTGTGGGAGGGTGTTATTTGCACCTTAAGGTTGGAAAAGAATTGCTAGTTTTGGAAGAATTTAATTTGTTACCCTAAAGGATGCACCACTAATATGCTATGTTAAAAATAGCAATCTCTTTAAATGACCTAATAGTATTAGAGTACTAATGCATGCGTACGAACATGCAATATTCAAATTGAAATATCCAACATGATGAATACAATAAAGGTACTGCAAAAGAGTAAGATTTACTCTGTCTCAATAATTATAATAAGAGAACCAAATTTAAAAATAACAAAATCGGAGAGAAGTAATTAAGAGATAGGTGAAACAATTTGTTTTGGGTTTCCCAAGTAGAAATCTGTTGACCATCTAATTGGAAATCGCACTCGTCAAAAGATTAAAACCAATTTTTATCTGCTTATTTTAATTTCGTTTTAACTTAATGTTTGTTTCGTCACTATTTAATTAGGAGTACTTGTTTCTTAAATGCATGTCCTCTGTAAAAAAAGTCTCTAATGTGTCAGTGTCTTCTGTCTTCCACTCAAACTCTCAGTCTCACTCAAAAAAATCAAATTTTCAAAGACCACATTTATTTGAAACTATTATAGTATTTGGGGAATTTCTTTGACTATAATTTTCTAATTACTTTTTAAATATTTTTATTTATTAAGTATTATGACATAAAGTTCATTTTATGTTGTTTTAAAATATATAATTTTATTTTTTAAAAAATCAAGATTTTAATCGATCCGCCAAAAATATTTCAACCGCTAGCCAAATATATAAAAAAACAAATATGTATAAAATTTGTATATTATGTGTTTTATATTTTAATATAAAAAATATATATTTTCTGAGTATTATTTTAGGGGGCGACTATAAAATGTATCGTGCATCTGAATTCACATCGAAATTTAGTAGCCTGACCCTCGTACTACAAATTCCTCCACATACTATGGACAAAGTGAGTAATAATTAACACAAAATGATCATCTTTAATGATAACCCAATAAAATTTGATTGAACCCCAGCATCAGAGTATGGTACATATGGTTAGACTATAATCTTTTCATATGCTGATGATCGAAATTAAAATTGTGTACTGGTAATATCGGGGGACAGAGTTTTTCCTGATTCCCTGATGACAAAACAAAGGGGAAACACGACTCGACATGATTATGGTTGAGGCCCAAGAACCTCTCGTATCGAAACCCGAGAGAAGTGAACGATGTCTCTAAGATCGGGCACGGTGAAGTAATATGTCACGAGCCGACTTTCTTACACTAGCCAGCGGCACCGAATAGCCCGTGCGGCGCCTGCAGCTCCCCTCGCTGCAGGCCAGCCTATCACCTTTCCCAGATTTTTCAAGCACGATCATGTGCCCGTGGTGAAGCTTGACTAGAAGGCATGCTCCAATTGTGCCGCCCGTATGATGTTTAGGCTCTTGGCCTCGACAAGTTGTGGCGCTTCTCGTCTTAGGATCATAATCCATGCGCGCCCTAGGGGTTGGCTAAGGACATGTCTTGTCCCTCGCCTAGAACTGAGCATCGCTCTCGCATGCACATCTCAATCCTCAAGCTTGACACTTTTCTCGTGCATCCGCACGCGGCTTGTGCCTCGCCCGAGTAAGGCAACCTTTAGTCCTTGGCCATTGTCATGTGTATCTTTAGTAGCATGCCCATACATAGCCCTCGCGACACAATTCTATCCCGAATAGTGTAGTGTCGCCCCACAACTGTACGTTTAGGCCAACGGACCCTTGCTCGCATGGCTGAACCCAAGCCATGCTTACGAGTTGACACATGATTCCCCTAAGATAGGTGCATCAAGTATCCAATCGGCACGGAGGTCTCTGTCCAACACTTCGGAAGCCCGCAGGGCATACCATCCCACACATCGAGCCTCCAATGCCCGTTTGATGCCCAACTCTATCCTGAAGGCATCGCGTCGTCCATAGAGTTCCCTAACTCGTATGGATACCTAGGACACTCCTTTGAGTCGTCCATGCAGGCCCTTGAGGTTTCCCCTCAAGGTTGCTCATTAGATACGGCTTGGTGGCAGCACGTATGGGGGAGGTAGGTTAAGCTTTCAACACCTTTACTCTCCCTATATATGCTTAAAATTAAAAGGCCCAAGTTTCCTGAGTAGACAGGTCAACGTCAGAGAATCATAAGAGCCTTTTCCCACCGGTTCCGAATAAAGTCACAACCACAAAATATGGGTTGTGACATCCTTCCACACTCATTATGTCATCGACCCCGATGACACATCAAGGCCTACGACATCTCAGAATCTGCCCCCTCAGGTATGTACATCGCGGCTCCCTTTGTCCTGTGGGTTGGACTTCCTCGAACTCCTGCTCAAAAGGAGTCGTGCCCCATGCACTTCTCCCCTAAGTATCTTCCAAGCGTGCCTCTACACTTCACCTCCTTTCGGTGTTCACTTAGAAAGTGCCTCCGCACTTGCACCCTCTATTGTCTAACTTTGTGGTTGACCCACACTAGTCAACCACACCATGACCCTCACGGCCTTTATGTCCATCTGAAGCTCTTCCTTTAATGATTACACATGTCACGGGATGACTTTCTTACGCTCGCCGGCGACACCGAATAGCCCGTGCGGTGCTTGCAGTTCCCCTCGCTGCAGGCCAGCCTATCTCCTTTCCTAGGTTTTCCAAGCACGATCCTGTGCATGTGGTGAAGCTTGCCTAGAAGGCGTGCTCCAACTGTGCCACCCGTATGATGTCTAGGCTCTTGGCCTCGACATGTTGTGGCGCTTCTCGTCTTAGGATCATAATCCATGCGTGCCTTGGGGGTTGTCTAAGGACATGTCTTGTCCCTCTGAGCATCGCTCTCGCGTGCACAGTCCAATCCTCAAGCTTGACACTCACCTCGTGCATCTGCACCCGGCTTGCGTCTTGCCCGAGTAAGGCAACCTTTAGTCCTTGGTCATTGTCATTTGTATCTTTAGTGGGATGCCCATACATAGCCCCTCGCGACACACTTCTATTCTGAATAGTGTAGTGTCGCCCCACAACTGCACGTTTAGGCCAACGTACCCTTACTCGCATGGTTGAACCCAAGCCATGCTTACAAGTCGACACATGATGCCCCTAAGATAGGTGCATCAAGTATCCAATCGGCATGGAGGTCTCTGTCCAACACTTCGGCAGCCCGTGAGGCATACCGTCCTACACATCGATCCTCCAGTGCCCGTTTGGTGCCCAATGCTAGCCCGTAGGCGTCGCATCATCCATAGAGTTCCCTAACTTGTATGGATACCTAGGATGCTCCTTTGAGTCATCCAGGCAGGCCCTTGAGGTTCCCCCTCATGGTCTCTCATTAGATACGGCTTGGTGGCAGCACATATAGGGGAGGCAGGTCAAGCTTTCAACACCTATACCCCCTTATATATGCTTAAAATTAAAAAGCTTAAATTTTCTGGGTAGACAGGTCTACGTCGGAGAATCAGAAGAGCCTTTTCTCACCTGTTCCGAATGAAGTCACAACCCCAAAATGCGGGTTGTGACAAATAGACCTAGACCAATATAGCTTCCAGACCTCGAAAAACACGGAGAACGGTTATATATGACGAGTAGAGGGCTGTAATATTCGCCCTCAATCAGATATTACGGCACGAATCCCGTCCAATATCAACTGCAAATTGACATTTACCGAAAAAAGAAGATTTTTATATTATTTAGACTTGTACTAGGACTGCAATTCTCCTACTATATAAAGGGGAGAGTTTCTTTTATTTTAACACATTGTGACATGAAAATCAAAGCAATAAAAGTTTATTTTTGTCTTCTAGCTATCGTTCAAAGTGTTCTTCATTTGTTCTCTTCTTTATTCGCGACCAAGCTTGTATCGAGGGTTCAATCGAGGACGAGTTCCACTGTTCAAATTAAGATCAGGCTTGATCATCACATTGCGATTGGTTTGATAATTTATCTTATCTTTAACTTATTTACCTATTGTTCTTAATCGTTCGTATTGAATTAAATCACATATCCTTTAAACTGCGTACAAAGTTAATTGTTACTCATTTTTTAGGGTTAACAGTTTGGCACCTACCATGTGACTAAGGATAATAGTGGTAATTTGATACGAATCTGTATAACACACCCTATTTTACACTTGTTCTTTGAAGTTTGGATTCCAGGTTAGCCTAAGGATGTCAAATTCTCGGTCTGCTCACTTGAACATTGACGCTGAGTCAGGCTATCATGGTGAGAATAATAACGTGATGCCTAGCAATTATGTGCCTCCTGTCGATCCCAATAGGGTCCAGCTGTCGACCCGGTCGACTCTAACTCACATGTGGCCATCAACATCAATCTACCTATTGATCCCAAAAATAGTATTCGCGGAGGACCTCGGCCAGCGACTCGAGAGGTGCCCGAAGGTGAAGGTGATGGGGTATTCCTACGGTTGATTTTCGAAATGTTGTAGGCTCAGCAAGAGGCGATAGCGCTGTTACAGAACCAAAGCCATGCCCCTAATATGATCGAACCCGAGCAGTCCCGAGAAAATACTTGGAGGGATGAACAAGTTGTCGTAGAACAAGAATTCAGGCCAGGGAAAACTTCTGAGGTAATGAAGATGCTCAAAGCATTGACAAAATGGGTGGAGTCAGGCGAGAAAAAGATTGAGGCCAATGACAAAAAGGTGGAGACGTACAACTCTAGGGTCGACAAGGGGCCATTACTCCCTAGGTTAGGATCTTTAGAAGGTGTTATCACTTATTATTAAAAGCAAAGGCTTGGTAGTTAGGATTCGTTGTAAGGATCAAACAGTCATATGAACCGTACCCATGTAGCCCACTCCTGCCATGGCACAAGTCTTATGCGCCTCCGATTATGTACTCTACATATAAAACAATGAAAGAAATCTTTTCTTTCTTTATACTTTATCACTATGCATTTCTCACCATCGATGTATATGTTGAATTACTTAGAACGAACAGTGGATCCTAAATCCTAAAGCCCATGGGATACCTAGACTCAGGGACTATCGTCCGATAAAAAATCGAATGGCCCGGGTTACCGAATCACGGAGGCACCGATCCTATTAGGGAGGGCCCGAACACGAAAGGCTACGGCCAACCTAAAACGGTTCAGAGATGTCCGAAGTCCGTACTTAGAAAGTAAGTCACATGCTTCTGATTAAAACCTATTAAAGGGTTACCCTCAACAAAACACCGTCGTGTATGACTAAAACACTCAAGTGTTTTAAAGGCCTTTGTTTTTATCGAAATTTCAAAGCCACGAACAACTCGGAGTTATCATTGAAATCGGGGCTCATCCGGGCTTCTGGAGAAGGGATGCTCCAGATTATATCTAATTCTATGCTAAGGCATTAAGGACGATCCACAAATAAAAAATTGTAAATAGATGTTGAAAAGTAAAAGACGCGGTGTTGCGAAGAAACTTATATATATATATATATATATATATATATATATATATATATATATATATATATATATATATATATATAGATATATATATTCCGAAAAGTATTTACAAAGGAAAGATAAAACGGTCTCAAAATAAACAAAAAAGAAAATATACAAAAGGAAACAAAAAAGGAGCTAAGGCATCTTCGCCAAATCTTCACTTGAGCTCGACTTGGCGTCGGAACCTTCGGGGCCTTCGGGATCATAAAGCTCTTTTGCCTCGGCATCAAGCATCTTGGCCTCATCAATCTCGGTCGACAGATAAAATCTGTGGGTGTCAACCTCTTCGACGGTCTCCCTCCGGGACAACCGCTTTACATACTCGGCCTTAGTTTAAACGGGCCTCGGCTATCTCCATATCAGTTTTATACTGGGCCAGTATTTCTTCGACCTCGCAGGAATCAATCGAGGTTGCCTCTAACTTGGAATTCAGCACAGTATATTCCCGGCCGAGGTCGTCCCATTCCGAGATGGCTGAATCTAGTTGTGCCCAGAGTTTGTCATTTAGCCGAGACCACTTGTCAGCCTTATCCTTTGCCACCCGGAGCTGGTCCTTGACTGACGCCAACTCCTCTCTCGTAGCCTCATTTCTAAAGCCAGGAGGTCCATCCTGCTCCTCAGCGTCTCAGCCGTAGTTTTGAGCTCGTTCATCTCGGCCCGAAGCCGGTTAATCAGGTCTATCTTTTCTTGGAACTGCGAGGTTGCATCATTAGTCACTACGTGTAATCTCTAGTTTTTAACCTCAAAAATCCTTACCTTCTCAACCAGTTCAGCATGATCCCATTTGACGGACAAAGCCTCATTTTGAGCCTTATCCAGCTCGGCTCGAAGAATAGGGAGATCATTCAGGGCATCATCTTTTTGCTCGCTGAGGACCCTGTACATGTCCTTTTACCGAACTTGCTCCTTGAGCTTGAACTCGAGTTGGCTGACTTTCAACCGAGACCGATGGAAGCTTTCATGATGGAGCTCCAAAGCCTAATAAACAAAAGGATAAGATTGTGAGGGAATGTTGAAGTTAGATAAAATACACAAAGGGCACAAGGAAGGGGAAAGTTACCCAGTTCGTGCCTGTTATGCTTCAGTGAAGAGGCTTGAAGTTGTAACTTCGTTCATCTTCACCTGATCCTCTTCGGTCACTAGGTAGTGAAGGTAGCTGGCCATGCCCACCGAAGCAGATAGCACTCGGTTGTCCACCAGGATAGTAAACACAACCATTCTTTTATGGTCGGGGTACGTGCTCGGAGCGGGCAACTACCTCACCAGCTTCGAGCTCGAGCTCGGCTCGCCTCTCCCGACGACAGGTCCTTTTTGGGATCTCCAGGTGATCAAACCCGGAATAATCCTCCAATGCACCCATGTCCATGCCGTCAAAAAACATGTTGAGGGCCTCGTCTGTGCCCCATTCTGTCTCATTGGACTTCTCCTTATCAGCCTGAGCCTCGTTTCTGTGTGAGACGGCGACTCCGCGATGTCAATGACATCAGTTATTTCCTTCGGGGTAGGGATAGTTTCTTAGGAGACTGTAGCCCCTAATTTTCCTTCTGGCTCTCGAAATAAAGAGGGATCAGCCTCTCGGCCACCTTCCTCGGTTGCCACATATTCCTCTCTATCAATGGTTTACCCGTGAGCGACGAACTCTAGTTCATCGCCTTCGGGGTAATCCCTGAGCCGATAGAGGGAGTCTGGATTTGGTACCCTGGATTGGGTACTCTTCTTATTGCTTTTTCGTACTCGGACAGTTACACTCTTATTCTTGACCTCGGCGTCCGGTGTTCTAGAAGATTTCCACTTTTTTCCTCTTTTTCTCCTCCCGTGCAGCAGCTCCGGGCTGTCCCGAAGTGGAGGGTTTAGCAAGTGAGGACAGAGCCTCATCCTCTTCCAATGGACGATGCTCAGTGTTCTTGAGAAAACCTGTAAAAGAGAAAGGACTTAGTAGATATAAAGGTTGAGTATGAAAGTAGACTTGTTCGGGAGGAGCACTCACCGTAGGAACGGGCCTCCCACTTGCCCTTTGAAAGTTTGCACCATTCGCGCCCAAAATATGGCATTTGTTAGCATATCCCTTTTATCTACTCCTTGAAGCGAGGGACTGTGTTAGGAACTTGGGAGACTGCTAAACGATAATGGGAACAGTCATTTAGAAGAAGAACAAAAGAAATTCCAAGTACTCAGGAAGGAACGAAACTTACAGGCTGAGTTCCACTTTTCGGGGGACGGTAAAAACTCGGGGGGAATAAGGTCTTCGGTCTTCATCTGAACAAATCTCTCCTACTAGACTCGATACCGATCTTTATCGATGCTCAAGAACGGAGCTTTGCTTGCTCGACGGACGAGCTTAATCAACCCCCTTGGAAAACTTGGAGACTGTAGAGACGAAGCAAGCGGTCGATGTTAAATCGAGGTGCTTCGGTGTTGTTGACAAAGTAGCGGAAGAGGATTACGATCCTCCAAAAGGACGGGTGAATCCGCCCAAGGAATTTACAAAAGTTGAGGATTATGGGGCATACCGGGGCAAGTGTGTAGGGATAAGTGTAAAAACTTAGATACCCCTCCACGTGAGTGGTAATTTCCTCGTCGGGACCAGGGACGACCACTTCCTTGCCCTCCCAGTTATAGTCTTCCCGGATTGTAGTGAGTGTATCCTCGGTAACAGAGCAGATGTACCTTCATACCCCCTCACCTCAGTCCTGTTCACTGGAGGCTTTCTCAACTTTGAAGTCATTCTCAATGGATCTGCCCCGAGGGATGAAGCTCTTCAAGGGAAGTTCAGGGACCACCTCAAGCACAGGCACCTCGACATCCGTGGATGAATTGGAAGTTCAAGGGACGGTCTGTTGAGGCATAGATTTTGAAGTCTTCGCCATTGGGTTCTAGAACATATTAAGATTTAAAGGTGAGGATGAAGATTTGAAGATACGAATGAAGATTTGAAGATAAGGATGGAGGTATAAAGGTCAGATTTGAATATTTGAAGGAGTATGAAGATTTGAAGATGAAAATATGATGATTTGGAAAACAATATATGAAGGTTTGAAGGAGTTAGGAATAAGTGAAGAGTACGAGAGTAAATCAAGGAGCTCTGGAATCGAAAAGTAAAAAAGTGAAAAAGGGATCGAAGCTTTTATAGAGAAAGGGTAATCAATGCGTGACGTTTCATATTCGGGGATGGTCAACAGGAGTCTGACACATGTCCGAAGTTAGAACAACGCGACTGATAGGATGTTTCGCTGACCCATCAACTCGATTGTAGCGTACGAAAGAAGGAATCGAGGTTAATTTATCGTTTCCATCGCTTCAAAAAATCTACTCTCTGGAAACCGAGGGGACTATCTGTGTACGGGTATAATCGGAAAGGGGGGGGGGGGGCAGAGTTTTTCCCGATTCCCCAATGAGGAAAGAAAGGGGAAGCCCGACTCGACATGATTAAGGTCTATCCCCAAGAACCGTTCGTATCAAAACCCGGGAGAAATGAACGATATGTCTAAGATCGAGCATGGTGAAGTATAGCTTCTGGACCTCGAAAAAAGTAAAAAACGGTTATACATGACGAGTAGAGGTCTGTAGTATTCGCCCTCAACCGGATATTACGGCACAAATCCCGTCTAGTATCAACGGCACATCGACATTTATCGGAAAAAAAAGATTTTTACCTTATTTAGATTTGTACTATGACTAAAATTTCCCTACTATATAAAGGGGAAGGTTACTTTTATTTTAACACATTGTGACACGAAAATCAAAGAAATAAAAGTTTATTTTTGTCTTCTAGCTATTATTCAAAGTGTTCTTCATTTGTTCTCTTCTCTATTCGCGACCGAGCTTGTATCGAGGGTTCAATCGAGGACGAGTTCCACTGTTCAAACTAAGATCAGACTTGATCATCACATTGCGATTGGTTTGATCGTTTATCTTATCTTTAACTTATTTACATGTTTTTCTTAATCCTTCGTATTGAATTAAATCACATATCCTATAAAACACGTATAAATTTAATTGTTACTCATTTTTAGGGTAAAAAAAACATACCGGTAGATTATTTTTGGTCAGGTGGTATGCATACTTGTCACGGCCCCAATTTCTCTTCGTAGGATGTTGTGATGACACCTAATCTCTGAGACTAGGTAAGACTAACATACATGCAGAATATAACTGAAATAATGATAAAACTCTCGAATACTCAACAACTATCATAAAAGAAACTTTGCAACTCAGCATAAACAAACTTCCCAAAATCTGGTGATAACAAGTCACAAGCTCTACAAGAAAGTACTAAACATCCATATACATTAGTGTCTATAAAAGGGAAAAAATAAACGACTATTTTAGAACACTAGGAATATTTCATTCTGAATTATAGGCTTGCGGACGCCGGCAGATATACCTTGAAGTCTCCAAATCTGAACTCAACTCAGTGGTGCCTGAGCTAGTAAGAGGTACCTAGATCTGCACAAAAAGATGTGCAAAAGCGTAGCATGAGTACACTACATCGGTACCCAGTAAGTGCCAAGCCTAACCTCGGTAGAGTAGTAACGAGGTTAGGTCAATGCCCTACTGGAATAAATAAGAAATCGAACAAGTATTTAACAATGTAATAATGATAAACAATGGAAATGAAACAATGAAGAAATATATCAAGAATAGCTACACTGAACTAAGGCAAATAATGCATCACAGAAGAAAACAAGGAATGATATGCCAAGGAACAAAGCAACCAAAATACAAGTGCAGTAATAGAAAAGTATCAGGAAGAATCACTACTGAGGTACCGTCTCGTAGTCTCAGAGCACAAAACAAATCACAATCTTTCCTTATATCACCGCGAGAGCCTTGCATTTAGTTTTGAAAATCATTTTTTCCTGAAATAGCTTCCCGTATTTTATCCCACCTTATCAGACCACGTGACTTCAAGTAGTTACTGATAAGTGGGAATTTTGACTACTTATTTGCGCCCTTTTTACTTTCGTTTTAGCTAAAGAATGCTTAAAGGAATTCCCGAAAACTAATAAAATATGCTTTCTTGCAGGAGTATTGGAAAATGAGCCAAAGCAATGATATTCAACTCAAGAAGATGTATTTTTGGACAAGGACTAAAACCAAGCAAAAAGGGTAAAGTGTGGACCACAGAATTTTGTCTGCGGCTGTAGATCATGAAGGGATTTCCGTCAGAGCTTCTTTGAAAAGTGCGGACCACACATTAATTGTGCGGCCGTAAAAGAGGAAGATCAGATAGTCCCAACTTTAAGTCCATCAAGAAGTGCAGACCGCACTATTATTGTGCGGCCCCAGAACTCAAGAGTACGGCCGTTCTCATAAATATGCGGTCCGCAGAACCTGAAGAAGTGCAGCCGCAATTTAGAATTGTGCGGCCGCAGAAGTCCCTCATGTCAAGCTCTGCATCAAAGTGCGGACTGCACACAGAATTGTGCGGCGACAGAGCCTCTGAAAGGGTAATTTTTGTCCGAATATTTCAGTTGTGTATAAATAGTCTTTTTTGACAAAATTAGGTTAAGTTTGAACATCTGAAAGTTGGGAGCCGTTTTCATTTACTACTTTAGGAAATTTTATGATAGTTTATCTATTTTACATTGGATTTTTATCTCTTTATCATTGAATATGAGTTTAATCTTCTATTCTTCTTTAATATTTTTATTTTTATCTATGAGTAGCTAAATTTCTAGCTAGGGTTGTGACCCAACCCTAGTGTGGGTACCTAATGGTAGTTTGATTTAGGGCTTGTTTATGGTTGGGTGTGTAATATTTAGCCTAGTTCTTGATTTAATTATAGAATTAACGGTTACAAACATTGATTCAAGCCTATTTGACTTAGTCTATACTTGAGAAAGAGAGACCGAGTCTATAAAAACTTGGCTAATAAGAAATTGGGGTGAAGTCAAGAAGTTGATAGTCCCAATTAAAGGGTTGAATCTAGAAATAGTAAAACCCGACTTGAGCATCTATCAACTGTTTTGTGAATTACCCATTTAGACTTGAGAAAGACAAATTGGGCAAAATCACTCAATTACCGAGAGGTATTGAGTGGGTAATTGCGTGTTGATTGCTATATTACACCCCTGACCTACCAAACCTGCCCTAAAGCCTACAACCTGTCAGGCAAACACCTAGGTGGAAGTCACAGCCCTAGATCTTTTACATACTTGAAAAACAACACCAAAAATATTATTCTCTAGCTTTACATTTACAAACCGTAGCATAATTTAGAAGTAGAATCAAAATACAGTTTGTGGAAGTGCATCCTAGACACTTTACGTGCTTAGTCCAAATATATGCCTAATCCCATCTACGCTCCATGTGGATTTGATCCCGACTCCTAGTTGGGTATTATTATTGCAATCGATCGCTTTACAACCCCAAACTGAGGTGTGATTTGGGCGAGATCAGTTACTCTACTAGCAACACGTGTATCAAACCCACCTTATCTCACCGCATGCATTTCAACCCCAATCTTTATACCACCGCATGCATATCAATATCACAACGTATCACAAATCGCACCTCAAGTTCCCAATTGCACAACTTGCCAAATAAGTCAACAATAATAGTGTTTCGACAATAGGTAGCCCATGACTCAACCACAATATGCACAAGAGTCTCAACAATAACAACCAAAAGTGAATAACTCAACAAGAATGGTATTTTACAACTTTACGACTTTGCCTCAATGTGAATCACGATCTTTATAACTCAATACCAATTTCAACAATAAGATATTCCAAGAATAACAACTTCAAGTAAGGAACTCAACGGTTAAATAATGAATAAGGAATAGAGAAAATAATAACATCAACTAAACATTTGAAAGACAATTAACAAGTGAGAGATAAGACAAGTAAAGCATGTGAAGATAGACTAATGATGATGAATGTAACATATTAGGGTAACTCAATTAAAGTCACGGAAGGAATCTATGTAGCTAAAATCGGTCAATTACCACATTTAGCCCGTGTACACACTCGCCACCTTGCGCACACGCCTTTCACATATCACAATTAACACAAAACAACACCAATCCTAAGGGGTAATTCACCGACACAAAGTTAGGCAAGACACTTACCTCAAAACACGCTAACTCAATTTACTAGTAAGCCTTTTCCTCGATTATCCAACTCCGAATGGCTCGAATCTAGTCAAAAATAACTTCATACCATAAATATAAACTATAGGAAGCTATTCTGAACAATAAAGTTGCAATCTTTAAAGAGAAATAAAAAGTCAACTAGAAAGGTCAACCCCGGGCTCGCATCTCGGAACCCGACCAAAATAATAAAATCTGAACACCCATTCGATAACGAGTCCATCCATATAAGAATTACTCAAATCCGACTTCAAATCGCCTTTCAAATCCCCAAAATTTAGTCTAAGAAGTTTTCACAATTTTTCCCCAAATTTCCAACTCAAATCACTAATTAAATGATGAAAATAACAATGGATTCATGTAATATAGCCAAAACCGAGTTGTAATCACTTACCCCGATGATTTTCTTGAAAATCCCTCGAAACTTCGTCACAAACCGAGCTCTCTAGGTCCAACAATGAACATGAGATGAAATCCTCGACCTAAGCCTTTTTTCTTCCCAGCGATTTCGCATTTGCGAACCCACATCCGCAGCTGCGGCTCCGCACCTGCAAAATTTTCATCGCAGGTACGGTCCTCACTAAGGTCCATCATTCCCCGCTTATGCGGACAAAACACGCATTTGCGCTTCCGCTCCTACGGACATAGGGTCCCTTCTGCGCATGCGCTCATGCGGACGATGTCTGCTTCTGCGATAATAGACCATGCTGGCCAGTCCGCATCTGCGACCAGCTCCTCTGCACCTGTGGGTTCGCAGATGCGGAAATCACCTCGCACCTGTGATCCCAGTCAAGCTCACTTAAGGCTGCTTCTGCGACCAACGTCACGCACCTGCACGTCTGCACCTGTGGCCAAACCCTCCGCATGTGCGATGACACCAGAACAACAGTAGGTTCAACAATCCATCAAGTCCAAAATTGTTCCGGATTCAATCCGAATCACACTCGGGTCCCCGGGACCCCGTCCGAATATACCAACAAGTTCTAAAATATATAACAGACCTACTCGAGGCCAAATATCACATCAAACAACATCGATTCTACGAATCGCAACCCAATTCAAGCCATTTGAAACTATGAACACCCGACTTTCAAAACTAACACAAATCACACCAAAACAACTTTGATTGACCTAAAATTTTGCACACAAGTCATAATGACATGACTGGCCTATTCTAACTTTCAAAATTGGAATTCGATCCCGATATCAATAAATTCAACTCCTGGTTAAACTTCTCAACATTCCAAACCTTTAACTTTCTAACTTTCGCCAATTCAAGCCGAAACAACCTGCAGACCTCCAAATCAACATCCGGACATGCTCCTAAATCCAAAATTACCATACGGAGCTATTGGAACTGCCAAAACTCCATTCCAGAGTCGTCTATATAAAAATTAAACTACGGTCAACTCTTTCAACTTAAGCCTCCAACTTAGGGACTATGCGTCTCATTTCATTTCGAAACTTACCCGAAACAAAAACCAAACACCCCGACAAATTATATAATCATAATACATCTTAGATGAGGCAATAAATAGGGGGATCGGGGTTAAAATACTCAAAACGACCGGTCGGGTCGTTAAAATACTCCCGCTTCATGTAATCATAGGCAAACAAACATATAAGTAGAATCCTTTGATTATGAAATTATAATTAATGATTGAAATTCGTATTCTAACCATAGGGTTCTCTAAACACATTGTAGATTCTGTTCAATATACCGACGAAAAAGAGATTCTTGGACTGTTTGTTATTTAAAATGCCTACTTTTCACTGTGGAAATTTAATATTAACCCCAAGGTCTGCAATATAACCTTATAACTAATTTAAGGATATTGTCAAAAGGAAAGAAAAACTAAATATACGGACAAAATGTAGGAAAATACATGAAATACAAGGTGAACTATTACCTTATGGAGATGTAAATGTGCAGTTCTTTATCATAGGATTCCCTTCCCCCTACCCCTAAAAAATGAACCCTCAAGGAAATATCTATGTACATTTAAAATAAGATGTGGTATATGCTACCATACTACCAAGGGTTTCCTTGTTTCATAATTGTATCACTCTTCTATAAACACAAGACTAAAAAACAAGTATAGTATTAATCCGCAATAACCTAATTAAAGATCTTGCATAACCTTAAACCTAGTGTTGGTATTATTTATATTTGGTAATGCAAAGTCAAATATTTTTTTGTAGTCCCTTTTTCTTCTTTACTTCTTTGTCTTTTGTGAAAGATAAAGTGTCCCTCATCTATTGTAAAAAGTGTCTTTCTTCTCTGTATATTGAATTACTCTTTGTTGGGCTTGTAAAGAGCTTATAAAAGGGAGTGGCCTTGCGCACATGAGAAATTGGTCCTGAAGGAAAATTGGATCATTTTTGCCCCCCTCCCCCCGGCGCGCGAGATATACTTTTGGCCTAATCCAAATTTGGTTTTGCTAAAATTATTTCTTCATTTTTTGAGCTTACGAGAAAATTTTCCAAAAACATGCTTACAATAATATGTCCAAATTCATTCTCTTTGAATTGATTTTTGTAACGTTCTACCATGCGTTAATATTTTGTAACGGTTCCATATTTAATTTATGTAACAACTACAGACTATTTTATTCATTTGTAACTGTCCAACAACTTTGCCTACAAAAGGCAGTCTTCTTTGTGAATTACCTTACACGGAAAACACCTTCATCTTCTCTTCTTTCCGGGCAATTATTTTGTGTAAATTCTAAACTTTAAGCCATGAGTGCACGTGTTTGGAGGTATTGTGGAACCTTGGAGAGCGACCAATCTTAACGATTTGTACTCAGTCGGGCCGAAATCGTTTTTAAGGCAGTGGTTTGCCACGACACAGTCATTTTAGATGAGTTGTTCTTGTTTCTTTCTTGTTCTTTGTCAATATTATCTACTATTTTTCCTACAATTTGAAAGTATTTTTGCATATAATTTGACTGATGGCTACCACTTTGAACAAAACACTACTTGATTTGTCAAAGCTTGAGTCTTTAAATGGAAACAATTATAAGCGTTGGTACCAGAAACTTTTAATTTTTTTTGAACAATTAGAAGTTGATTACATTTTGTTTAACGAACCTCCTGCTGATGTTGTTGTTGATAGTTCTAATAATAGTGCTATTGTTGCTGCTACTAAAAAGTAATTTATAAAGGATAATAAAATTGTTCGAGGGCATCTGCTTAACCATATGACTAACCCTATCTTTGATTTGGTTATAAATTATAAATATGCTAAAGTCATATGGGACAGTTTGGAGAAGAAATATGGTGCAGATGATGCGGGAAAAAAAAGTATGTGGTTGGAAAGTGGAGCAAGTTTTAGCTGGTTGATGATAAGCCAATCATAGAGCAGGTTCACGAGTATGAGAACTTGACCGTTGTTGTTGTTTTGAATGAAGGCATGTGGATGTGTGAGATTCTTCAGGCAAATATTCTGCTTGAAAAGTTTACACCTTCCTACAGTAATTACAGGAATCAACTGAAATACAAGATGAAAAACTTAACTCCTTAAGAGCTGATCAGTCACATGAGGACTGAGGAAGCAAACCGTCTCAAAGAGGAGGAAGCTGAGCGACTTAAAGATAAGATGAAATCTCTCTCTCTCTCTCTTAATTCTTCTAAAGCTAACCTTCTGAAATCTTCTAGTACTTTTGTAAAAGACATTTTAAAGGAAAATAGAAGAAAGGATATGTGAAGAAGCAAAATTACATCAATAAGTCGGAGGGCCATATTCAAAAGTCGAAAGGACCTTGCTATGTCTGCGAAAAAATTGGTCACAAGGCTTTTCAATGCAACCAGAGACAAGGACAAAGCTCAAAGCGGAGGAAAATCTTGGTCTACCTGATTTTAAACAAGTAACTGTTGGACCCAAGACTTTTGATGCTATTTTTATTGGTTATGCTCAAAATAGTGCTGCGTATATATTTATGTCTTTGAATGATAGTTCTATTTGTAAATCTAGAGATGCATAATTTTTTGAGCATGTTTTTCCATTGAAAAATAATTTGCCTAGTGGTGTGCCTAATAATGCTTCTATATCTATGTCTGTTAATTCTCATATTGTGCCTTCTTCTAGTGTTACTGTTAATGAGCATGAAAATGAACTTAGAAGGAGTAAAAGACGTAGAATTGAAGTAAGCTTTGGTCCTGACTTTATTACTACTTTCTTGATTGAAAATATTGATCTTGATATTTTGAGTGATGAATTAGTGTCAATCTATTTAATAGAAGAAGACCCTAAAACTTATAATGAAGAAATAATGTCAATGGATAATAGTTTTTTGAAAGATGCCATTAAAATTAAATTAGACTCTATAGTTTCTAATCACACTTAGGACTTGTCTGATTTGCCTAAAGGTTGTAAACCTATATGTAGCAAGTGAATATTTAAGAAGAAATTGAGATCTGATGGTACAATTGAGAAATATTAGGCTAAATTTGTTATTAGGGATTTTAACCAAAATAAAGGCATTGATTACTTTGACACTTATTCTCCCGTGACTAAGATAGTGACTATTAGAACTCTTGTTGCTTTAGCCGCTATTCATAATTAAGTGATATATCAAATGGATGTTAAAGCGACTTTCCTAAATGGTGATTTAGAGGAGGAGATCTATATGTCTCAACCTGAGGGATTTGTGATCTAAGTACAGGAGAATAAAGTATGCAAATTGAGAAAGTCTTTGTATGGTCTAAAGCACGCACCTAAGCAATGGTATGAAAAATTTAATAGCACATTAGTGGATAATAGTTTTATAGTTAATGCATCTGATACTTGTGTTTATTCCAAGATGATAGGATCAGATTGTGTGATTATATGTCAGTATGTGGATGACATGTTAATCTTTGGCCCTAATATGAATGTTGTTAATGAGACTAAAAATATTTTGTCTTCTAAATTTGAAAAGAAAGATCTTGGAGAAGCAGATATGATTTTAGAGATTAAAATCAAAAGCTAATGGCTTTTCGTTATCTCAGTCGCATTATATTGAGAAAATGTTAAAAAGGTTTAATTATTTTGATGTAGCTCCTGTGAAAACTCCTTATGATCCTAGCATATACTTGAGAAAGAATAAGGAATCTAGTATTTCTCACACTGAATATGCTAAGATAATTGATAGTATAATATTTCTCGTGAATTATACACGACTTGATATTGCTTATGCTTGTTAGTAGATTGAGTAGATATACTCACAACCCCAGTAGTGAACACTGGAATGCTCTTCATCGATTGTTAAGGTATTTGAAAGGTACTAAGGATTGGTGTTTATATTTTAATAAATTTTCTGCTGTTTTAGAAGGATTTTGTGATGTAAACTTGGTTACTGACAATGATGAAGTTAGCTCTACTAGTGGCTATGTGTTTACTTTAGGTGCAGGTGTTATTTTATGGAAGTCTTCAAAACAGACTTGTATAAAACTATCTACTATGGAGTCTGAATTCATTGCTCTTGAGCTGGCAGGGCAAGAAGCCGAGTGGCCGAAAAACTTATTGGCAGACCTGCCTTTATGGGGAAGACAAGATTTACCAGTTTCTCTACATTGTGACTCACAGGCAGCAATTGGAATTGCCAAAATAATGTATACATTGAAAAAAGAAGACATATCCGCATTAGACATGGTGCGGTAAAACAATTGTTTAAATATGGTGTTATTTTCTTGGAGTATGTAACATTTGAAAGAAATTTGGCAGATCCTTTAACCAAGGGTTTGGCAAGGAGAGTTATCCTTGAAACGCCGAGAGGGATGGGGCTTGTAATGACCCGATCAGTTATTTTACTTTCTAGAACCCCGTTCCGCTAAATAAGACTCCCTGTATATGCTTTTACTGTTTCATGACTTGCGAGGATGGTTGGTTGGAGATTTAGAAGGGTTCGGGTTGAAATCGGAACACTTGGTTCCTTAAGTTGGCCTTAAAAGGCTAGGTTTGACTTTGATCAATATTTTGAGTAAACGACCTCAGAATCGGGATTTAATGATTCCAATAGGTTCGTGTGATGATTTTGGACTTGGGCGTATGCTCAGTTCGGGTTTTGGATGACCCGGGAGCGTTTCGGTGCCTAATATCAAAAGTTAGTTCTTGAAGAATCTTAAAGTTCTTTAAATTTGGTTTGGAGCGGGTTTTGTTGTTATCATAGTCCAAACGGAATTCAAAGACCGGAAATAGTTCTGTAATGTCATTTAAGACTTGCACGTAATATTTGGTGTCAATTGAAGAACTTGAAGTTTATAAGTTTGATTCAATGAGTTTTGGGGTGCAATTCTTAGTTTTAATATTTTTTTGGGCGTTCCGAGAGTTCGAGCGAGTCCGTTTTATGATTTCAAACTTGTTGGTATGTTCGGGCGGGGCCCCTGGGGCCCCGAGTGTCGATCGGACAAGCCTCAGGCCAAGTTGGAAGCTTGGAGCAATAGCTAAAGCTCCCAGATCTATCATAATCGCACCTGTGCTAGGCCAGCCATAGGTGCAGGCTCGCAGATGCGAGCCACAAGCCACATAAGCGAAATATCGAGGGCAACCTAGGAACTGCAGATGCGGAAGATTGGGCACACCTGCCTGACCGCAGGTGCGAGAGCTGTGGTAGCAGGTGCGGCTTGGCTCGTAAAAGTGGCCCCTTCTATCCGCAGATGCGGAGAAAGGCCAGGTGAGGGAAAAACGCACCTGCGAGGCATTTGCTGCAGGTGCAAGACCACAAATGCGGCCAAGGCACCGCAATTGCGAAAATCACTAGGCAGTGAGGGTTCATTTAATATGGGACTTTGGCCATATCTATCACATTTTCTTTCACTCTTGGGCTTTTAAGGAGGGGATTTCGACCTAGCTTTGTGAGGTAAGTAATATCTACTTAATGTGAGTTTAATACATAGATTATGAGTAGATTTTAACATGGAAATATGTAAAAATTATGGATTTAGATGAGAAACCTAGGTTATGATAAAAATAGGATTTTTACTACAAAAATGATTATGGAACTTAGTAAAAATCATCTATTTATGTTCCTAAGGCGATGGGTAACAACTTTCTTTGGAAATTTTCGGAATCCGGGCATGTGGGCCCGGAGGTGAGTTTTAGGATTTTTGCAAATAGGCTTGGAAAATCATTTTGATAGTTAGGGTATGAACTTTTAAGCATGTATTAATTATTTTATATAACATTTGACTAGTTTCAAGTCATGTAGCACCAAATTAAGGGTTTGGGCACAAATTTTGGACCGAAAAGTAGGCCCTGAAATGAGGTAAGTCTCTTTTCTAACCTTGTAAGAGGTAATTAATCCCATATATAAATTATAACTAATATGTGCTCCTACGTGTGGGGGGCTACGTACATACGAGGTGACGAGAGTCCGTACGTAGCTACTAATTATGCTATTGTCCGGGTAGTCTACGACCTATACCATGCTATACTTGAAATGTTTGCACTCCTACTTGTTGATTTAATTGCTTAAGTCATATTGGAAGTTGATAAAAGAATTGTAAAAGGTTAAATTCACTTACTTAAAGTTGCGAATGGAACACTTGACTATAAATGAGAATTTGTGTGTTATTTGAAATGTTTTCTATTTGTGGAGCAGTCCGAACGCCTCGGTAGCAGATAGATGCATCTATGGTTCGTGCCATTCGACCCTCGACAGTGCACAATTTAAATATTATGTTGGATCCGGCCGTACGACCTTGGCATAATATGCGTATGCAAATTTGTGGAACTATTCACGATTGATATTGCTTAAAATGCCTTGAAATACAAGCGGTTAAATAATAAAACTAAACTTGGGATTTAATAATTGCGAAAGAAGAATTAACTATTTCCTCATATTGAGCTTCCAGCATTGTTCATCAAATCCATGCTTAGTATAAAATTTGATATATCATTGTTGGCCCATAGTAAGTGTCAAAGTTGACCCCTTGTCACTATTTCTTCGAGGTTAGATTGGATATATACTTACTGGGTACATGTTGTTTATTTACTCACGCTACACTTCTGAACTTGATTGTACAGGATCTGAGGCAGGTACATCTGTTTACCAGTCTGGTGCACATATTTGATCCCCGCTATGAGACTACACGGTGAGCTGCCCTCCCGAGCCGTTCTGCAGCAGCCAGAGTTTTTCTTTTGTTTATTCGTTCTGTCTATTCCATTTCAGACAGTAGATTAGAACTCTTTTGTATATTCTACTAGTAGCCAATATACTTGTGACACCGGGTCTTAGCACACACACTAGTATTAGACTTATGATTTTGGGTTGTATTTCTACGATTATGATTTCATTTAGCTGCTTCCATTTTGCTCACTTTAAATTCCGTTATTTGTTAAATTCTTAAAATTTAAGAGAAGTTAGTTGTTTGAAAAACTTATTAGAAATGGAAATCACTAGATTGTTCACTGTCGGCTTGCCTAGTAACGATGTTGGGCGCCGTCATAGCCTAAACTAGAATTGGGTCGTGACAGGGCTAAAGCCCATGGATTGAGAAAGTGTGGTAGATGCCCGTTTGTGATCAAACGAATCCATATGAGACCTCAATACGCACTACATTTCCTATCCCTATGGCGTGTGGTAGTGCTTTATAAGGTTAAGCTTATTTTGCTCTTAATGATTATATAGCCTTAAGGTGGTCTATGCGTAGATAGACTTGATGGAATCACCTACGTGATTGTAAAGGTGCGGACGCCTTTTATGAAAGACTTGGGATGTCTTTCTAGAGCACTCATGAGACCCAAGGTATGTGCATGACCATAAAAGAACTTTGTTAGTATCACGGAGTTTGCATAAAATTAAGGATATAGTATGTGTTGTGGAGTCACAACTAATGTTCATTCATTTCAAGAGTAGTTCACTTTGTGGATGTTAGTTGTTGTTTCAGTTCACTACATGTCAATTCAAATCAAAAGATATTGACACTTGAGTACATGTTCCTTCTTTTGCCCAAAATTGTTCTTATTATATTTTTGTCTTTGCATTAGTGGGGGATTGTTGGTATTATTTATATTTGGTAATGCAAAGTCAAAGATTTCTTTGTAGTCCCTTTTTCCACTTTACTTCTTTGTCTTTCGTGAAAGACAAAGTGTCCCTCATCTATTGTGGAAAGTTTCTTTATTCTCTTTATATTGAATTACTCTTTGTTGGGCTTGTAAAAAGCTAGTAAAAGGTAGTGGCCTCGCGCACATGAGAAATTGGTTCTGAAGCCAAAATGGGTCGATACTGTAATGACCCGCAATTCCCACCTCCGGACCGTGATGGCGCCTAACATTTCACTTGCTAGGCAAGCCAACGCTAGAATAACATTATCTATTTTAAAAATAATTTTTAAATTTATTAATAACAAAGAAGCAAATGCGAAAGCAATTTTGAAATAATCCATAATAATAACGGTGTCTAAATACTATCCCAGAATTGGTGTCACAAGTGCAGGAGCTTCTAGAATAAATACAAATAAAGGTCTGAATAAAATAAAGCTATCTAAAAATAAATACACAGCTAAAGTACAATAGACGGGGACTTCAGAACTGCGGACGTCATGCTGTTATACCTCAAGTCTCCTCTGATAGCTGAAATCCGAGCAAGTCTATGGTACGTCGCTAGGACCAACTCTAAAATCTGCACAAGAAGTGCAGAGTGTAGTATCAGTACAACCGATCCCGTATACTGGTAAGTGCTGAGCCTAACCTCGACGAAGTAGTGACGAGGCTAAGGAAGTTCACTTACATTAACATGTACACAATATTAGTAACAACAACAATAATAGAAATAAATCAGATAATTCATTTGTAATAATTGAAGGTAACTCAGCAGTCATAACCAATTATCATTTCCATTAATTCTGTTGCAGCGTGCAACCCGCTCTCACAATATATCCACATTCAGTTCTATTGCAGCGTGCAACCCGCTCTTAGTGTGATATATTCACATTCAGTTTTGTTGCGGCGTGCAACCCGCTCCTCCAACATATTCATTTTAATCAAGTCTGTTGCGGCGTGCAACCCGATCCTCCAATATTGACTTTTAATAAGTCTGTTACGGCGAGCAACCCGATCCTCCAATATTGACTTCTAATAAGTCTGTTGTGGCGTGCAACCCGATCCTCCAATATAGACTTTTAATAAGTCTGTTGCGGCATGCAACCCAATCCTCCAATATATTCATTATAATCAATCATGTTGCGTCGTGCAACCCGCTCCTCCAACATTTTTATTTACCAATTCTTATAGAAGAAATTTTCTCAATAAATATAACAATTAATATAAAATTACAAGACCACAAGCATACAATAATTATAGTTTAATTATGAAGCAAATAATGACAAATAGCAAATTATTATGGAAATCAGGGAGCAAATAGGCAGTTAAATATTTAATATGCTAAATGTCAAATAATAATTAAGGCACATAATTCAAATAGCATGTAATAACTAATGCAGGAATTCAAAAATTTATATTTGCAAAGAATAAGAGAGAAACAATTATTATAATAATTAACTTATGATTAAAAATAATTTATGATTTTTCAAGAAGCAGACAAACAATTAATTTGACGATGTATAGACACTCGTCACCTGGCCTATATGTCGTCTACATGCAATTCACATAACAAACAATTTAAGGGTTCTATTCCCTCAAGTCAAGGTTAACCTCGACACTTACCTCGCTTTGCAAATTTCAATCAATTATTTAACCACAGCTTTTTCTTTTAAATTTGCCTCCGAAAGCTTCAAATCTATTCACAAACAATTCATATTCAATACTAATAATAGGAATTAATTCCATATGAATTTACAAATTTTTCGGATAAAAATCTAAAATTTATTAAAATATTTGGTAGTGGGACCCACGTCTCAAATCCCGGAAAAACTCGCGAAATCCGAACACCCGTTCCGATAAGAGTTCAACCATACCAAATTTGTCCAATTCCGTTATCAAATGGACCTTCAAATCTTAATTTTTTATTTTTGAAAATTTTTACAAATAATCCAATTTCTTCCATCTAAATCCGAAATAAATGATGAATATAGACATGGATTTGTGAAATACAATCACTATATGATAAAGAATACTTACCCAGTTCGAAATCGTGAAAAACTCCTTTGAAATCGCCCCTAAGCCGAGTTATAATTGAGGGTTTGTGAAAAATAAAAAAAAATCCCGTTTTTTGTTTTGTTTTAAGTCACACGGGTCAGGCCTTCTTCGCATTCGCGAAGGGCCTGTCGTGTTCGCGATGAGTAGCAGCCCGTGGCTTTCGCATTCGCGAGTCCTCCTTTGTGTTCGCAAAGGTTCCCCCCTGGCCTTCGCATTCGGGAGGCATAGCTCACGTTCGCGCTGAAGGAATGATCGATCCTCCCCCAGGTGTGCCTAACACTACGTGTTCGCGAAGGGTAATGCCCCCATCGCTTCACGTTCGCGACCAAGCCTTCGCGTTCGTGAAGAAAAAAAATTCAGCTGCCCAGTTTACTCTTCGCGTTCGCGAGAGTACCTTCGCGAATGCGAAGAAGAACATGCCATAACACCTGCTGCAGCAAAATACCAGATTTTCAAAGTCCAAAACATCCGGTAGCCTATCCGAAACTCACCCGAGCCCTCAGGGCTCCAAACCAAACATGCACACAGGTTCTAAAGTATCATACGAACTTGCTCGCATGATCGAATCGCCAAAATAACATCTAGAACTACGAATCGGACACAAAATCAAAGGAAGTTTTCAAGAAAACTTTAAAACTTATATTTTTATAACCGGACGTCCGAATCACGTCAAATCAACTCCGATTCTCACCAAATTTGGTAGACAAGTCATAAATATTATAGTGGACCTATACCAGGCTCCGAAACCAAAATACGGACCCGAGGTCAATAAATCCAATATCAGAAATTTCTTAGAAATCATTAAGCTTTCAAGCTTTTAAATTTTCATCAAAATTTCGGACCTCCGAATTCGATTTCGGGCATACGCCTAAATCCCATATCACGATACGGACTTATCAAAATTTTTAAAATACTGATCCGGATCCGTTTGCTCAAAATATTGACCAAAGTTAACTTAGTTGAGTTTTAAACTCTACTTCCCATTTTAATCCATTTTTTACATAAAAACTTTCCAGAAAAATGTATGGACTGCGCACGCAAGTCGATGAATGATAAATGGTGCTTTTTGAGGTCTTAAAACACAGAATTACTTATTAAATTTAAAGATGATATTTTCGGTCATCACAGATACCCCTCCCCCCCTCCCACGTGAGGCCTAATCCAAATATAATTTTGCTAAAATTATTTCTTCATTTTTTGAGCTTACCAAAAAATTGTCCAAATACATGCTTACTAGAATATGTCCAAATTCTATCTCTTTGAATTGAATTTTGTAACGTCCCATTTGTTTTTTTGTATGTAACAACTATGTTTAATTTTTGTAACAACTGTAGTTAATGTTTTGTAACGGTTCCATCTTTAATTTCTGAAACAGCTACAAATTAATTTATTCATTTATAACTGTCCATCAACTTTGCCTACAAAAAGCAATCTTTTTTATGAATTGTTCTACACATAAAACACCTTCATCTTCTCTTTTTTCTAGGCAATTATTTTGTGCAAATTACTTTCAGCCACAAGTGCACGTGTTTGGAGGTGTTGTAGAACCTTGGGGAGCAACCGGTCTTAACGATTTATACCCAGTCGGGTCGAAATCACTTTCAAGGCAGTGGTTTGTCACGACAAAGTATTTTTCGATAAGTTGTTCTTGTTTATTTCTTGTTCTTTGTCAATATTATCTACTATTTTTCTTACACCTAGCAACACCTCCATTAGTTATGTTGCTCGGATTTTTCGAAAATGTCGTTGGGTGCGTGTCTGATAATTCAAAGAAAATGTATTTTTTGAGGATTCGACACGAGTTTGACAACATTTTGGAGAATTCGCGCAACAAATCAATAGCATTATATTTAATTTATCGAAGTTACTACAAAAAAACACTTACCATCGCTGGAATATATTATTTCCTGCAAACTTGATGTCACACACACACACACCAGAAAACCAATGATTCATCGGTTTAGTTGCGTATTCATATGTACTAACATTATGAAAATGATACGAAGTACTATATATATATATATATATATATATATATATATATATATATATATATATATATATATAAAGGTGCTTCATATTAGGAAGTATGACTCATGACTATTTCTACAAACCTTCTTGTTCCAAAACCCTAGAAACAAACATCTTTGGAGTATTGAAATAATGTAATTTGACTACAACAGAAAAGAATCAAAATTAATATAGATAGAAGGAGAAACCTTTCATTAATGATAAAATTGAGCACATTATTGAAACCTTGAAACGACCATTGTTACACTACAGGAAGAACAGCCAAGAAGAAGATGGAGTTTAAGTGTAATTGGAGTATCGAGACGGAAGCAAAACGTGTATAGATCAAATGGCAAAGGAAAATGATGGTCAAGGCCGACGAATTTGGAAATTAGAACAACGTGCAACAATTTTGACCAAGTGACACATGACTCCACTTAAAAATGCTAAAAAGAGAGTATTTTCCTTTAATTATTATTATTATTATTATTATTATTATTATTATTATTATTATTATTATAACGTAAAGAGAAAATGAGAAAAGGAAAGGCGAAACAAAAGCTTTTGATTTCCAAGGTGATAGGCTAATGCTAGAAGCCTAGTCCTACTAAACCATGCTATATTCCGAATCAAATTTGGAATTTTCAGAAATTCGCGCGTTGTTTCTTGCATAACCAACTTAAAGCTTTAAATTCTACTTCATTAATGGATCGGAAGAACTTATATATAGGAGTGTTCATGGTTCGGTTTGGATCGATTTTTTTCTTTTAAAAAACCAAATTAAGTGAGTCGGTTTTCAAACATTGGAATCAAACCAAACCAATTAAGTTGGTTTTTTATCGATTCGCTTTTGTCAGTTTTTCGATTTTTTCGGTTATTTATCAGGTTTTTCTTAAATATGAGATATACACTACCAAACACATATTTCAGTGACTATATTTTCAACATAACACTATCAAACCAGTTGCTCTTTGAGAAATCAATCATTTACCAAGATATATTGATGATAATTGAACTAAATAGTAATGAATAATTTTAGGACTCAATTAATACTAAATTATTTTTAGCATAAAATAAATTCTTGTACTTAGCAAAAGAAAACTACTGATCAAACGAGAATGTAAAGGCAAAGAACTAGATTATTATAATAACAAAGAACTAGACTAAAAGTGCAAACTATTAAAATGTAACATAAATTTTTAGAAACTTTGTATGTATATAGGTATAATAATAAATTTTAAATAGCTACTTCTATATTCGGTTTGGTTTGTTTTTTTCGGTTATTTTTTGATTAAAACCAAAACCAAATCAAATTTGATCGGTTTTTAAAATTCAAAATCAAAACCAAACCAAGCAAAATAAGTATCAGTTTTTTAGTCGGTTTGGTTCGGTTTTCGGTTTGATTCGATTTTTTGGTTTCTATGAACACTCCTACTTATACAAATAAACTTAAAGTAGTGTCTTGTTATAGCCTGTTTGGCCAAGCTTCTCCAAGCTGAAAATCTTTTTTTTCAAAATTGAAGTAGTTCGCCAAGCTTTTAGAAAAAAAAAAGTGCTTTTGAGTAGAAGCAGAATCAGTTTTGGAGAAGTAGAAAAAAATAGTTTCTTCCTAGAAGCACTATTATGAGAAGCACTTTTGAGAAAAATATACTTAGAAGTATTTTATAAAAGCTTGACCAAACACTATTTGTTGCTAAGAAGTGCTTTTCAAATTAATTAGCCAAACACAAACTACTTTTCATCAAAAGTACTTTTGAAAAAATAAATCTCAAAATTAGCGAATTTTTCCAGCTCGACCAAATAGACTATTAATCTCCAACTCCTCTATCATAATGGCAGTTGGCATTTGATATGTTAAATATGAGTTTCAATGATGAAAAATAATATATTACATTTGGTGCAGGATCACAAGGGATAAAACAAAGAAATCAAGATTCCATATCATTCAAGCATGGAATAGGAGAAACAATCTATCAACGAAAACAAAGGAAAGAAAAAGTATCAATGACTAGCTATGAAAAAGGAAGAAGCAGCAAAAATTCAGAAGAAGAATCAATCAATGATTTGATAGATAATTGACAGAAGCTAGTATAGGAAGGTCCCAAAATCAAAGGAAAATAAGAGTGCAAAGTTGTACAATGAAGATCGTTAAAGCCCGAAATCAGGGATCCATCATCAATCACTCAAGTAACGGAAAGATCTGCATAGCGGAAGAAAAGCTTGTCAAGGATACAAGTCAAGGAAGATCAACGGAAACCTAACTTTATTCTTGGAAAGAATCAATTTGTAATTCGGTTCAAGGATCAATTCCATTGGGTTTGTAATCTCTCAAGATTCGGGCCAATCAAGGGTCAAGAAGGCCTCACAAAGTATATATACATCTGTTCCATACTTGAAGCAGATATACTTTGAACGAACCATTATCACTCTTTTTGTTCTACTCCAAACAAGCATTGTACTTCATTTTAGATCTGTTATGTAATTATTGAGAGAGAAAAAAAGAGATAAATACTGGTGAGGTATTGTATCAAGAAGGTAAAAGTAACATAGAAACTAAGTTGTTGGTGTAAATTTACATCAACCAACTTGTACTCGAGACACTTCAAATACTAAAAGAGATCACCCTTGCAATCCAAGGGGACTAGACGTAGGAGTCATATTGAATCTGAACCAGTATAAAAATCCTAGTATCTTTATTTTCTGCACTTCATTTCTGCATTATTATTATTATTTTGTTCTTATCTCTAGTCGACTAATTGATAAACTAGTCAACTATTTAGAATACTGAAAATAAAAATCGACAATTCAAAGGAATTCTCTAGTCTTATGCAAAGTGATTTTGAAATGAGCATGATGGGAGAGCTTACGTTTTTTCTTTGACTTCAAATTCAACAATCTAAAGAAGAAACCTTTGTGTGCCAGACGAAATATATAAAGGAATTAATTCAAAAGTTTGGCATGAGCAGTGCTAAAGCAATTTGTACACCAATAGGCCCGTCAACAAGTCTCGACAAGGACGAAAAAGGAAATCCAGTTGATAAAACTAAATATCATGGAATTATTAGCTCTTTTTTTTACTTGAATGCCAGTCGACCAGATATTATGTTCAGTGTTTGTAAATGTGCCAGGTTTCAGTCAGCTCCTAAGGAATCGCATCTGACTGCAGTAAAGAGAATAATTCGTTATTTCATCGGAACTATATTATATGGACTATGGTACCCACATTCTAACAATTTTAAGCTTGAAGATTTTTCAGATGCTGATCTTGCAGGTGATAAGGAAGACAGAAAGAGCACCAGCGGAGCATGTCAATTACTGGGAAAGATATTAATATCATGGAATAGTAAGAAACAAGGCTCAGTTGCATTATCCACAACTGAGGCAAAATATATTGCCATTGGGCAATGCTATGCACAGTTACTATGTATGTCTCATCAACTGGGTAACTATGAACTATTCTTTAAACCTATTCAAATATTTTATAATAACTCTACTGCTATATGTCTCTCAAAGAATTCTGTGCATGATTCTAGGGCTAAGCATATAGATATTAAACATCATTTCATTAGAGATCATGTCATTAAGGGAGATATAGAATTATCATTCGTTGGCACCACTGATCAATTAGAAAATATTTTTACAAAGCCTTTAGTTGAAGATAGATTTTGCTCCCTAAGAGAACTACTTGAAATTATTTCGCTTGATAATAAAAATTAGAACCTATGTGTTAATTTTAATTCTTGCATGTCTAATGTTTTTGGTTTTATTTTCCCTGTAAGTACGCATTAATTAAGCGCCTCCAATTTCTCTCTCTTTTTCCATCAGTCACAGCTTTCAAGAAAGGAAAATCAATCATCATGACCCTTCACTGACAACATTTCCTTTCCTGTATTCAACCGTCAAAATCCTTTCTTTTTAATCCTCTGAACCATTCTTCCTTGTCTTCATTGTTCTTATCGCTCAGAAATCCTTCTTCAAAAATTTTCAATGGCTAAACACTCCAAAAATCCTTCTGCCTCCACTAGAAAAACTACTCGTTCTAAGGAAAAACCCTCTTCTCAGCTTCCAGAACAAGTAGACCTAGGTTCTGACCACTCAGAATGGTTTGCCTCTTCTTAGACAGAACCATCTGACCACTCTCATCGAATAGGAGAAAACGATCTTAGCAAAAGGCCCATGGAAGACTCCCTTGAATCTTTTACCCCCAAGAAATCCAAAGTAGACCTCTCGAGTTCTCTAGAGTCCGACCTCAATTTCTGGGATAACCCAAATACGGATTTCTTTGTTTCTCTCAAAGACAATCCCATTGCAACATAACAGAGTAATCGATCTTGATGACATGGAGGTCCTTAATTGTAAGGTAAATGATTTATTTGTTTTTCAAGGATGGTCTAAATTCTTCTCTATACCCCCTCCAAAAGTTTATGAAACTTTAGTGAGAATGTTCTATGCCAATCTTCGTTCTAGCAAGCTTGATAAGTTAGAATTCCTAGTTCTAGGAAAATGCATTGTCCTTGATTGTGCCATGTTTAACTCAATTTTTCAGTGTAAGTGCTCTGACTTTCCCATGCTTTTCAAAAATACTTGGCCTGATGACTTTGAAATTTCTTTTGATCAAGCAAAACATTATATTGCTGAGTGTCCATCTGATTTCCTTCCTAACTAGTTAGGTCCCAGTGATGTTAGTTTCGAAACCGGAGTTCTGGCCCACATTGTTGCAACTACTCTCCTTCCTCGCACTGGCCCATTCTCCACCATCTCTCAACGAGATACCTTTTTTGTCTACTTTCTAGGTGACCAAACTTAAGGTTAAACTGTCCTCATGGGTCATAAACTTCATGATTGAAAGTGTTGATGATCCCACCAGTCTTTCCTATTGTATGGATATCACCCACATCTTGGAAGCCCACAACATCTCTATCTAAGAAAACCCATTTGTCTCTGTTTCAAAGTCCTACAATTCTAGAGCCTTTGCCAGTATGGGGTATGTGTGTACTAAGGGTTCCTGGGTAAAGAAACAGGAAGGTGAAGTCAAGAATGTTCAGCCTGATTCTAAGATCAAAGTCTCTGTTTTCCATCATAGTGTAGGTGATCCTGGTCTTGTAGAGAAATTGACTATTATTGACAACACGTTGATCATCATCAAGGACCTTCTTGCTATAACTCAATTAACGGTTCGGGACATCCATGCCATCTCCAAAAAGACTGGGTCCGACGCTTCAAATATAAGGGCCAAAATTCTCAAACTTACAGAGAACTCAGTCAAAGCCTTCAAGGAAGTACATGATAAGATTGATGAGGTGACAATTTCAGCTAATGCTAGCTTTGAGTATCTAAAGGAGTCGATTTGCAATACTCTCACTTATTTCTTGCATCATTAGTTGAGGATGTTTCAGACAATTATTTGTCATTTTGCTGTTTTGGATTGGATAACCAGTCGCTGGATACTTTCTTTACTTTTGCTAAACTCTGCATGCCTATAGTTTGCAAATATTTGCCTATGATGTGCCTGTTTCTACTTATTTTCAACTATGTATATGCATGTCCCCTCTTTGCTGATGTCAAAAAGGGGGAGAAAAGATAGTCATACATTGCATGACAAATAAAAACACTAGTTGAGGGGGAGTAGACTGAAGCATATGCAACACCTGTTGAGGGGGAGTCGACTATAGTAGAGAAAGCCAACAGGGAAGTAAACTGTTGTTTATATATATTATTTTTGTCATCATAAAAAAGGGGGAGATTGTTAAATATGAGTTTTAATGATAAAAAATAATATATCACATTTAGTGCAGGATCACAAGGGATAAAACAAAGAAATCAAGATTCCATATCATTCAAGCATGGACTAGGGGAAACAATCCATCAACGGAAACAAAGGAAAGGAAAAGTATCAATGACTAGCTATGAAAAAGGAAGTGTCACGACCCGAAATTTTCACCTTCGGGACCGTGATGGAGCCTAACATTTCAATTTCTAGGCAAGCCAACGTTAGAATAATATTATCCAATAATTTGTGTCACAAGTGCAAGAGCTTCTAGAATAATACAAATAAAGGTCTAAATAAAATAAAGTTGTCTGAAAACAAACACACAGCTAAAGTAAAGTAGACGGGGACTTCAAAACTGCGGACGTCATGCAGTTATACCTCAAGTCTCCTCTGGTAGCTGAAATCCGAGCAAGTCTATGGTACGCCGCTGGGACCAACTCCGAAATCTGCACATGAAGTGCAGAGTGTAGTATCAGTACAACCGACCACATGTACTGGTAAGTGCCGAGCCTAATCTCGATGAAGTAGTGACGAGGCTAAGGCAGGTCACTTACATTAATCTGTACGTAATAATAGTAATAACCACAATAATAGAATTAAATCAAGTAACTCATTTCTAATAGTTGAAGCCAACTCAACAGTCATAACCTATTATTATTTCAATCAAATTCCGTTGTAGCATGCAACCCGCTCCCACAACATATCCATTTTCAATCTTCCCATATATTTATTTTAATCAAGTATATATAGACTTTTAAATAAGTCTGTTGCGGCGTGCAACCCGATCCCCCAATATGGACTTTTTAATAAGTCTTTTGCGGCATGCAACCCGATCCCCTAATATGGACTTTTTAATAAGTCTGTTGCGTCGTGCAACCGCATCCCCCAATATGGACTTTTTAATAAGTCTGTTGCAGCGTACAACCCAATCCCCCAATATGGACTTTTAATATAAGTCTGTTACGTCGTGCAACCCACTCCTCCAATATATCCATTTACCAATTCTTATAGAAGAAATTGCCCCAATAAATGCAACAATTAATATAAAAATTTTAAGACAACAAGCATACAATAATTATGATTTAATTATGAAACAAACAATGACAAATAACAATTTATTATGAAAATCAGGGAGAAAATAGACAGTTTACTATTTAATATGCTAAATGTCAAGTAGCAATTAATGCACATAAATCAAATTAGCATGTAGCAATTATTGCAGGAATTCAAAAAATAATATTTAACAAAAAATAGAAGAGAAATAATTATCATAACAATTAATTCATGTATTAAAATAAATTTAGGATTTTCAAATAATTATGTAAATAATTAATTTAACGACGTATACACACTCGTCACCTCGCATATACGTCGTTCACATGTATTTCACATAATAAATAATTTAAGGGTTCTATTCCCTCAAATCAAGGTTAACCACGACACTTACCTCGCTTTGCAATTTTAATCAAATACTCGACCACAACTTTTCCTTTTAAATTTATCTCCAAAAGCTTCAAATCTATTCACAAACAATTCAATATACTCAATACGAATCGTAGGGATTAATTCCATATGAATTTACTAATTTTTCGGATAAAATCTGAAATTCATTTTAAAAATCGACAGAGGGGCTCATGTCTCAAATCTCGAAAAAACTTACGAAATTCGAACACCCATTCCGAGTCGAGTCCAACCATACAAAAATTATCAAATTCCGATGTCAAATGGACCTTCAAATCTTAAATTTTTGTTTTTTGAAGATTTTATAGAAATATGATTTGTCTCCCAAATATTCACGGATTCATGATATAATTGAGTATGAAATCATGAAATATAATCAATATAGGATAAGGAACACTTACCCCCATATTTTCCCGTAAAAATCGCCCAAGAATCGCCTTACCCGAGCTCAAAAATGGGACGAATCCCATTTTCCAGAACTTAAGTTCTGTTTTTCCGATTTTTACCCTTCACGAACGCGGTCAGTGCCTCGTGTTCGTGAAGCACAAATCTGTGCTGTCCAATTTTACCCTTCGCGAATGCGAGGGCTACCTCGCGGACGCGAAGCTTGCCTGGCTTGGCCTTCGCAAACGCGAAGGCAATTTTCTCTCCGGTTATTTACCCTTCGCGAACGCAAGGCTTCAATCACGAACGCGAAGCTTTGCACCTCGAGCCTTCGCAAACGCGTTCCCTCTGTCGTGAACGCGAAGCACAAAATGTGTCAGTCCAATTTACTCTTCGCGTTCGCGAGAGTACCTTCGCGAACGCAAAGAAAAACACACCAGAATCCTGAAGTCTGCAGCAAACACGATTTTTCTAAGTTCGAAATCATCCCGTAGCCTATCCAAAACACACTCAAGCCCTCGGAGCTCCAAATCAAACATGCACAAAAATCTTAAAATATCATACGAACTTTCTCGCACGATCAAATCGCTAAAATAATACCTAGAACTACGAATTGAACACCAAATCGAATGAAATTTTTAAAAAAACTTTAAAACTTATATTTTCACAACCGGACATCCGAATTACAACAAATCAACTCCATTTCTCACCAAATTCGGCAGACAAGTCATAAATATTGTAGTGGACCTATATCGGGCTCCGAAACTAAAATACAAACCCGATTTCAATAAATCCAACATCAGTAAATTCTTAAAAATCATTAAGCTTTCAAACTTTTAATTTTTCATCAAAATTCCATATCTCGGGCTAGGGACCTCGGAATTCGATTCGAGGCATACTCCCAAGTCCCAAATCACGATACAGACCTACCGAAATTGTCAAAATACTAATCCGAGTCCGTTTGCTCAAAATGTTGACCAAAGTCAATTCAGTTGAGTTTTAAAGCTCTATTTCACATTTTAATGCATTTTATACACAAAAACATTTTAAAAAATTATACGGACTACGCACGCAAGTCGAGGAATGATGAATAGTATTTTTTAAGGTCTTAGAACACAGAATTAATTATTAAATATAAAGATGATATTTTGGGTTGTCACAGGAAGAGGCAGTGGAAACCCGGATATTTGATAGATAATTGACGGAAGCTAGTATAGGAAGGTCCCAAAATCAACGAAAAATAAGAGTGAAAAGTTGTACACTAGAGATCATTAAAGCCCGAAATCAGGGATCCATCATCAATCACTCAAGTAACGGAAAGATCTTTCCAGCTGAAGAAAAGTCTGTCAAGGACACAAGTCAAGGAAGATCAACGAAAACCTAGCTTTATTCTTGGAAAAAATCAATTTACGATTCGGTTCAAGGATCAACTCCCTTGTGTTTGTAATCTCTCAAGATTCGCATCAATCAAGAGTCAAGAAGGCCTCACAAAGTATATATACATCTGTTCCAGGCTTGAAGTAGATATACTTTGAACGAACCATTATATTTTATTTTATTCTACTCCAAACAAGCATTGTACTTCTTTTTAGATGTGTTGTGTAATTAGTTAGAGAAGAAAAAGAGATAAACATTGGTGAGGCATTGTATCAAGAAGGAAAAAGTGATATAAAAACTAAGTTGTTGGTATAAAGCTACATCAACCAACTTGTACTCAAGACCCTTCAAATACTGAAAGAGATCACCCTTGCAACCCAAGGGGACTGGACGTAGGATTCACATTGAATCCAAACTAATATAAAAATCCTGGTTTCTTTACTTCCTGCACTTCATTTCTGCATTATTATTATTCTGTTTTTATCTCTAGTCAACTAATTGATAAACTAGTCAACTACTTAGAATACTAAAAATAAAAATCGTCAATTTACCCGTCAATTCACCCCTCTTGTACTTTCATGATATTCTTGCAACCCAACTCCTGACAAAATGACCAAAATATTTTTTGGGTTTAATGCATAGCTTCACTATGATTACTCGATATACTAGGTATATCCGGATTGCTGCAGAAAAGACTCCACTGCAGTATGCAGAAGGCTAACCAATTTTTCTTGTCCTGCTCCTCTCCCAAATGTTGCTTAGCTTAGATTACTCAAAAATGTTGTTGTGTTCGTACAGAATCCTTCAAAAATACTTTTGGCAATACACGCCGGATGATATTTTTGAAGAGTTCAAGTAATATAGACTTTTTCTTCAAAAATTACCCAAAATCCAGTATCCATTTCGTAAACCATAAAATATACTTCTTCTGTTTTAATTTATGTGTCTTACTTTGACGAGGCACAAAGTTTTAAAAAGTAAAAAATACTTTTAAATCTTGTGGTATTATACTAAAAATGTGTGTAATGTGCTAAAAAAACCTTGAATTTTGTGGCCTTAAATATGTTATGTAAAAATTAAAGAGTTATCAATTATAGAAAAAGACATTCTTTTTTAAACAAATTAATAGATTAAAAAGTAAGACACATAAATTGAAACTAATAGAGTAGTACTTTCTCCAAATCTACCGGTCATTTGTTTAGTACGTTCTCCCGCTCTACTCGTACTGTTTAACGAGAGATAAAGCATAATTTAGATGAATTTTCTTATACATGATTAAAGCTATTATATACATTTCTTAAAGAGTATGTCCAAAATTTAAAAGACACAAAATATAGTCCGAAAAAATATATTTTTTGTGATCCATCTTCATTCATAAAGTATGTACTTCCTTCTTTATCTTATAAAAAAAAATTACGTTTGTCGTGTCTCTTCTTCTCCGGCGGATCTTCTTTTCCTCTTGATCTGATACTTTTCAATCATCTTATTTTGTGAACGTCTCCTTACCTGTGTTTTAAAAGGCTTTATTGGGACTCGCCTCAGGGCTTGCTCCGGGACGGGACACTATCAAAACGCCTTGAGACTTATGTGTGGAACTTAGTTCTGTGAGACTTACGTCCTCAAGCGCTCGAATGTGTGCCCTAAACACGCCTAACGCTAAACGTTCAGGACTCGCCCAACAATTCTTATGCAAATCATGTGTTGAATTTACTAATTAGCACCGTTGACTTTCAAAATTCTTTAACAAATGAATAATTAAAGTTCTTTTTATCTATTGGAATATGAAAATTGGGAATAACTCAAATAACGAACCATAGTATTGCATATTTACTAATTGAGAATATCGTAAGGGCGAATGTCATTTGAATATTTCTTCTGAAAATGGATAACCAAAATTTATATTTTACTTGATAGATCTTCATGTCTTAGTTATATGTCTCTCCAAACTATCATACATTTATTATTTTACTATTTAAAAATAATTTTATATTTAATCATGAAGGAGTAATATTTTAAATTACAGCGCTAATAAATTTTATTGAGTATTTATTTTTAAGGAGGTAAAATATGCAATTTGATAATAGTTTTTAAGAAATTATGATTTTTAATTGTTTGAAAGTTAAGATGTTGTAGTTAATTATATTTCTTAGTAACTTTAACAGTATTACATTATTTATACTTGTAAAACATGCGAGATGTTTTATTTTATATGAGCTTCTTTACTTCTTTTTTGTTTTCTTGATCTTTTAATGTATCTTTTATATTGTTTTGTGTTTTAATGTTATATTATTAATTCATAAATTGAAAAATTTAAAGATCCAGAGGGCTTAAGCCCATGTCTCTAGACTTTCACCTCACCCCGTATTAAATAAAATGCCCTGTCTTACGCCCTTACCTTTTAAAATACTGCTCCTGACTAAGCTAGACATTATGATATGTCTGTGTGATCAAATTGATTCTTAAGTTACCATATACAATTGAGACAATAATAAGTGTAGGAAAAAAGACTAAATCTTCTCACTCAAGGGCGTGGTCTAGTGATTAAAGAAGTGGTTGAGATTTTCTATACGTAATAAATATGGGCCGGTTAACTTATATTCTATACTAATTTCGCCGGTTAATCAATTTTTTATACTAAATTCGCCGGTTAACTCATTTTTTATACGTATTAAATATGGGTCGGTGGGATATTTTATTCGTTTTTTTGCATTGTCCATTTTCAACCAGCTCATATTCGACCCAACCCACGAATTTGCCACTCCTATTTCTCATTGTCCGGGCCAAAATTATCTAATACTTGTGTAGATGAGAGTTAACTGGTACCTTGTGAAATTAGTTGAGGTGTTCAAGAACATAATTAAGCAGCCTTTAAAATTAATTGAATTGCATGTAAACTAACTCAAATGCCATATAATTATAAAAAGGGAAACGGAAACTTGATAAAATTTTATTAGGTAGACAAAGGAAAGTAATCTTGGAAGCAAGACTTACACTAGAATCCATAACAAGAATTGAAAGTTTCCAGGAGACGTAGGAGAGAACGCCGGGAAAGTGCTCATGTCGCCTCGAAATGGAGCACATGCAAAGGCTAACGTTTTTTAAGCAACTAAGCTAAAATAACAAAAAAACGCGCGTAGTGTTGGTACCAAACTTCTACCGTAAATGAATATAAGAATGCGTTTTGCATATAGACTTTTATTAGCACTTAATAATAGCAAGTGTAACGACCCGGTTAGTCGTTTTGAGAGTATTAGTTCCGAACTTTTATTTATTTCTCTCTTTATTTTATTTTGTGATTACGTAACTTGCCGGGAAGATTTGTTTTTGGTTTGAGAGTGAAATGGGACACATAGTCCCTAAAATGGAAGTTTAAGTCGTAGGAATCAACCGTAGTTTGAATTGTATGAAGATGACTCCGGAATAGAGTTTTGACAGTTCCTATAGCTCCGTAGGGTGATTTTGGTCTTAGTAGCGTGTTCGGATGTTGAATTGGAGGTCCGTAGGTCATTTTAGCGTCAATTGGCGAAAGTTGGAAAATTGGATGATTTTTGGGAAGTTTGACCGGGAGTGAATTTTTTGATATTGGGGTCGGATTCCGATTCCGGAAGTTGGAGTAAGTCTGTAATGTCAATTATGACTTGTATGCAAAATTTAAGGTCAATCGGACTTGATTTGATAGGTGTAAGCGTCAGATGTAGAAGTTTAAAGTTTTAAAGTTCATTAGGCTTGAATCGATGTACAATTCGTATTTTTAGCGTTGTTTGATGTGATTTATAGGCTCGACTAAGTTCGTATAATATTGTAGGACTAATTGGTATATTTGGTCGAGGTCCCGTGGGTCTCGGATGAGTTTCGTATGGTTAACGGATCGAAATCGGACTTGGAGCAAAGCTGGGATTTTTCTGCCTTCTGGTGCAATCGCACCTGCGAAACTATTCTCGTAGGTGCGCTGCAGCAAGTGCGGCTGGCAAGGCGCAGAAGCGAATTTGGGGCTTGGCCTGGGGCTGTGTCGCATGTGCGTGAAGGCTTCCGCATCTGCGAGCCCACAGGTACGAGCGAGGCTCCGCAGATGCGGAGTGAAGGAAGGCCAGCCAGTGTCGCAGAAGGGAAGAAGCGAGCGCAAAAGCGAGGCCGCAGAAGGAAGAGGGCCGATAGGAAGTTAAAAGCAATTCTTATTTCTTCTTTCTCGAAAACCTGATGTGAGGGTGCCCACTGGGATGTTCATAATTGAAGTATTTTTCTTCATCGACTGTCGATTTTTAACTAGGTGGCCGATGTCTTTGATGCTTTTGTTTTCGCAGGAAAGGGTAAGGGTTCCAAACTTAGTGTGGATGTACTTTCCCCTTCCCCAGCCATTACCGCTCATCTACCGCTTTTTATGTTAAAATCCTGTCTTTGTCTTTCCAGGCTATCTTTTGCGTACCTCTTGTCCACAGAAGCGGGGAGAACCTCAGATCTGTGAGACCGCAGATGCGATTAAATTTCCGCAGAAGTGGAAGTTCTAGCAGAACACTTAAATACAAGGGTTCGCGATTTTGCTTCATACATTTTGAGCTCGGGTCTTGGCGATTTTTGAGAGCATTTTCGAGAGATTTCTTGAGGTAATCTTGTACTCATTTTTGATTAATAGTCTTGTTTTCTCATTGATTTTCCACCTAATTTGTGTGTATTTAAGGTGAAATTTGGGAGTTTGAGGCTAGGGATTTGGAGAATTTAATTTGGAGATTTGAGTGGTGACTTGGTGTTGGATTTTGGTAAAATTGGTATCGTTGGACTCGTGGTCGAATGGGTATTTGTATTTTATGATTTTTACCCGATTCCGAGATATGGGCCCGGGTCGACTCTTTGGGATAATTTTTAAATTTTTTGCTAAAGTCGTTGTTTCATTATTTAAATTAGTTTCTTGTAGTTATATTTATAGTATGTAATTATTTTGGATAGATTCGAGTCGATCGGTGTCGGAAAGTCGAGGAAAAGGTATTCTTATTGATTGATTGAGCGATATATAGAGGTAAGTGACTTGTCTAACCTTGTGTGAGGGAAATCGCCTTAGGATTTGGTACTGTTCTAACAGTTTGTGATATGTGAGTGCCGTGTGCGCGAGGTGACGAATGCGTACACAGACTAATTGTGGAAAATCTGGTTCTTGCAGAGTAGGCTTCTTTTAAATTCCTTAACTAAGTTGCCTTAGCATGGGACTACGAGGCGGTACCTCGGGAGATCCACCTGTTGCATATTTACTTTTGAGACTACGAGGCGGTACCTCGGGAGATCCTTCTATCATGTATTTACTTTTGAAACTACAAGGCGATACCTCAAAAGATCCTCTATTGCATATTTACTTTTGGGACTACGAGGCGGTACCTCGAGAGATTCCCTTGTTGTGTATTTACATTTGGGACTACGAGGCGGGATCTCGGGAGCGCCCCTATTGTTTACCTTTATTTGTTGTGTTGTTACCTTTCTGTAATTTTGTTGTTGTTAATTTCTCAGTCATTTCATTGTATTATTATATTTTCTACCTCATTTCCTTTTATTCCAGTAGGGCCCTGACTTGACCTTGTCACTACTCTACCGAGGTTAGGCTTGACACTTACTGGGTATCGTTGTGGTATACTCATACTACACTCCTGCACATCTTTTTGTACAGATCCAGGTTCTTCCTACCAGGCCAGATACTAGTGAGCTGGACCGTACGTGGAGATTTCAAGGTATATCTGCCAGCGTTCGCAGACCTCGGAGTCCCCCTCTATCCTTATTATGTTGTTTCTCTTATTCTCTTTAGACTTTGATATATTTATATACACTTAGCATTTTCTCTTAGAATCTTGTGACTAATTTCTACAGGATTTTTAGAATTGTAATTATTTAAATCGCAGTTCTTGTTTATATTTCATATGTTGAGATTTGAGTTTAGTTTTATATTCAGTTATTTCGCAAATTATTAGGCTTACCTAGTCTTAGAGACTAGGTGCCATCATGATATTTTACGGAGGGAAACTGGAGTCGTGACAAGTTGGTATCAGAGCTGTAGGTTCACAGGTGCTATGAGTCACAAACAAGTTTAGTAAAGTCTCGCGGATCAGTACAGAGACGTCTGTATTTATCTTTGAGAGGCTATGGAACAGTTAGGAAAAGATTCACTTCTTTGCTTCTTTATCGTGCGAGATTTTGACTTCGAATTCTAAATTTCTATCTTTCTATTCTCTCACAGATGGTGAGGACACCTACAGCTGGATCAGATGACCAGACACCCGCTCCCCTTACTAGAGCCGCGAGAGGCCGGGGTAGAGGCCGAGGATGTCCACGTGGTGCAGCCAGAGCACCCGCATGAGCTACTACAGAGGAGCCACCAGTAGCTCTAGTTGGAGAGGAGGCACCTGAGAAGCTTGTTATTGCACTAGCCCTCCAGGAGTCTCTAGCCTAGTTTCTAAGCATGTTCAGGACCTTGGCTCAGGAAGGATTGATACCACTTGATCCTGCCACATCTCAGGCCGGGGGAGGAGCACAAAATCCCGTCGTTGGTACCCCAAAGTAACGGGTCCAGGTCGACCAGGTTCCAGAGATCATACTGATGCAGCCAGTAGCTCCAGTTCAGCCCGAGGTTAGGGCAGCAGTTTCTGAGGCGGAGCAACTCAGGCTCGAGAGGTACAAGAAGTACCACCCTCCTACTTTCAGTGGCTTGGCATCAGAGGATGCCCAGGGTTTTCTTAAGGAGTGCCATCGTATCCTTCGTACTATGGGTGTTGCGGAGACTAGTGGGGTTTCTTTCACTACGTTCCAGCTTAGAAGAACGACCTATCAGTAGTGGCGCGCATATGAGTTGGGTAGTCCGGCCGAGGCAACTTCACTCACTTGGACTCAGTTTTCAGATATGTTCTTGAGAGAGTATGTTCCCTAGAGTCTCAGAGATGCATGGCATACAGAGTTTGAGCAGTTGCGCTGGGGTTCTATGAGCATGTCAGAGTATGCAGTCCGGTTCAGTGATTTGGCCAGGCATGCACCAGCCTTGGTTGCTACTGTTCGGGAGCGGGTTCGTCAATTTATTGAGGGCTCAACCCCAGTATCAAATTTAGCATGGCCCGAGAGTTGGAGATAGATATTGTGTACCAGTAGGTAGTAGGGATTGCAAGGGGGTTGGAGGGTATGCTGACTCGGGAGAGGGAGTAGAGAGAGGCCAAGAGGTCTCGAGAGTCTGGCACTTATAGTGGTACTCGTGCCGCAGCTGCAGCTCGTCAAGGCAGGGGTTATATGGGTCGCCCTGCTCATTCAGCACTTCCATCCACCAACGGTGCTCCAGCCACTCTTAGGCCCCAGGATCCCTATTATGCACCGCCAGTGTCTAGTGTACCTCCTGTACGAGGCGCTTTCAGCGGTTAATCCAGCCGATCAGGCCCGAGCCAGCCATAGAAGCCACGTCTTCCGAGAGCTTGTTTTGAGTATGGTGACACTTGCCATATGGTGAGGGATTGCCGCGTACTCCACCGGGTCCTCAGGCTATGATTACAGCAACAGCTACCACTCCACCTGCACTGCCAGCTAGAGGTGGGGGTCGAACAGGTAGAGGTCGCTCTAAAGAGGGAGGCCATGCCAGATATTATGCCCTTCCTACTAAGATAAAGGTAGTTGCATCCGATTCTGTCATCACAGGTATTGTTCCGGTCTGTCATAGAGATGCATCCGTCTTATTTGATCCAGGCTCCACTTATTCCAATGTCTCATCTTATTTTTCTTCATATTTGGGTGTATCCCATGATTCTCTGAGTACACCTATCTGTGTGTCTACACCCGTGGATGATTCTATTGTTGTTGACCGTGCGTATCAGTCGTGTTTGATTGCTCTTAGTGGTTTTGAGATCAGAGACGATTTATTATTGCTCAATATGGTGGATTTTTATGTTATTTTAGGCATGGACTGGTTGTCGCCCTATTACACTATCCTTGATTGTCACGTAAAGACGGTGACGTTGGCTATGCCAGGTCTACCGCGGCTAGAGTGGCGAGGTACCTTAGATCATGTTTCTAGCAGGGTTGTCTCATTTCTTAAGGCTCAGCGAATGGTTGAGAAGGGGTATGATGCGTATCTGGCCTATGTGAGGGATGTTAGTGTTGATACTCCTACCGTCGAGTCAGTTACGATAGTGAGGGATTATTCAGACATAATTTCGGCGGATCTTCTAGGCATGCCGCCCGATAGAGATATTGACTTTGGCATAGATTTTTTACTGGGAACTCAGCCCATTTCTATTCCACCTTATCGTATGGCCCCAGTAGAGTTAAAATAATTAAAGGAATAGTTGCAAAAGTTGCTCGATAAGGGCTTCATTCGGCCTTGTATGTTGCCTTGGGGGTGCTCTTGTCTTGTTTGTAAATAAGAAGGATGGTTCTATGAGAATGTGTATTGATTATCGCCAATTGAACAAGGTTACAGTGAAGAACAGGTATCCATTGCCACGTATTGATGACCTATTTGATTAGTTTCAGGGTGCCAGAGTGTTCTTTAAGATCGACTTGCATTCAGGCTATCATCAGTTGAAGATTTGGGAGCCAGATATCCCAAAAACTACTTTCAGGACTCGGTATGGTCATTATGAGTTCCTTGTGATGTCTTTTGGGCTGACCAACACCCAAAATCATTCATGCACTTGATGGATAATGTATTTCAGCCCTATCGTGACTCTTTCATCATTGTGTTTATTGAAGACATTCTGGTGTACTCCTGGAGTCGGGAGGATCATGAGCAGCACCTGAGGAGGGTGCTTCAGACCTTGAGAAAAAATAAGTTATATGCAAAATTTTCGAAGTGTGAATTCTGGCTAGATTCAGTGGCATTTTTGGTTCATGTGGTATTGAGTGAGGGGATCAAGTAGATCCAAGAAGATTGAAGTAATGCAGATTTGGACCAGACCGTCCTCAACTATGAAGATCCGGAGTTTTCTTGGCTTGGCGGGGTATTACCGTCGATTTGTAAAGTGTTTCTCGTCTGTTGCAACACCTATGACCAGGTTGACCCAGAAGGGTACTCCGTTCAAATGGACCGTGGAGTGTGAGGAGAGCTTTCAAAAGCTCAAGACTGCTTTGACTACAGCCAGTGTTGGTGTTGCCTACTGGTTCGGGGTCTTATACGGTATATTGTGATGCATCGCGTATTGGTATTGGCGCGGTGTTGATGCATTATGGTAGGGTGATTGCCTACACGTCTAGATAGCTGAAGGCGCATGAGAAGTACTATCTTGTCCACGACCTCGAGTTAGCAGCTATTGTTCATGCCTTGAAGATCTGGCGGCACTATTTGTATGGTATCCCTTGTGAGGTTTTCACCGATCACCGGAGTCTACAGCATTTGTTTAAATCTTAACTTGCTATAGCGGAGATGGTTGGAGCTGCTTAAGGATTATGACATCATAATTCTCTATCATACCGGGAAGGCCAATGTGGTGGCCGATGCCTTGAGTCGCAAGACAGAGAGTTTAGGCATTTTAGCATATCTACCAGTAGCAGAGAGGCCTTTAGCCTTGGACGTTCATGCCTTGGCCAACCAGTTTGTCAGACTAGATGTTTTCGAGCCGAGCAGAGTTTTGGCTTGTGTGGTTTCTCGGTCTTCTCTTTATGATTTTATCAGATAGCGTCAATATGATGACCCCCATCTGCTAGTCCTTAAAGACACAGTTCAGCACAGTGATGCCAAGGAGGTGACTATTGGAGATGACGATGTATTACGGATGCATGTCAGGCTATGAGTGCCTAATGTAGATGGTTTGCGGGAGCTGATTCTCCAGGAGGCTCACAGCTCGATGTACTCCATTTATCCAGGTACCGCAAAGATGTATCAGGACCTGAGGAAGCACTATTGGTGGAGGCGGATGAAGAAGGACATAGTGGAATATGTAGCTTGGTGCTTAAAATGTTAGCAGGTGAAGTATGAGCATCAGTGACCGGGTGGATTGCTTCAGAAGTTAGTGATTCCAGAGTGGAAATGAGAGCCGATCACTATGGATTTTGTTGTTGGACTCCCACAGGCTCATAGAAAGTTTGATGCAATTTGGGTAATTGTGAATAGATTGACCAAGTCAGCTCATTTCATTCCTGTGGTCACTACTTACTCTTTGGAGCAACTAGCTTAGGTTTACATTCGCAAGATTGTCAGACTTCATGGCGTACCGATATCTATCATCTCTGACAGGGGTACGGAGTTTACATCACGGTTCTGGAGAGCCGTACAGCGTGAGTTGGGTAATCGGGTGGAGTTGAGTACAATATTTCACCCTCAGATGGACGGACAGTCCGATCACACTATTCAAATATTGGAGGATATGCTTCGTGCATGTGTGATGGATTTTGGAGGTGCTTGGGATCAGTTCTTGCCACTTGCGGAGTTTGCCTACAAAAACATTTATTAGTAGAACATTCAAATGGCACCGTATGAGGCTTTGTATGGTAGACGGTGCCGGTCTCTAGTGGGTTGGTTCTAGCCGGGCGAGGCTAGGCTATTGGGTACATACTTGGTTCAGGATGCCTTGGAAAAGGTTAAATTGATTTAGGATCGACTTCGTACATCCAAGTCCATGCAGAAGAGTTATGCAGATCGGAAAGTTTGCGACGTTGCATTCATGGTTGGGGAGCGGGTCTTGCTCCGGATTTCGCCCATGAAGGGTGTTATAAGGTTCGGAAAGAAGGGCAAGTTGAGCCCTAGGTATATCGGGCCTTTCGAGATTCTTGAGAAGGTTGGAGAAGTGGTTACAGACTTACACTACCACCTAGTCTCTCTACATTTCATCTAGTATTCCATGTTTCCATGCTGCAGAAGTATCACGTCGATCCGTCTCATGCGATAGACTTCAGCTCAGTCCAGTTGGACAAGGATGTATCTGATATTGAGGAGCCGGTAGCCATTTTGGACAAGCAGGTCCGAAAGTTGAGGTCAAAGAACATCGCATCTGTGAAGGTTTAGTGGAGGGGTCATCCGGTCGAGGAGGCGACTTGGGAGACTGAGCATGATATGCGCAACCGTTATCCTTATCTTTTCACCACTCCATGTATTTCTCTATACTCGTTCAAGGACGCACATTTATTTTAAGAGGGGAAGGATGTATCGATCCGGCCGGTCATTTTGAGAGTATTAGCCCCAAACCCCTATTTATTTCTCCCTCTATTTTATTTTGTGGTTACGTAACTTGCCGGGAGGATTTGTTTTTTTTTCGGAGTGAAATAGGACACATAGTCCCTAAAATAGAAGTTTAAGTCGTAGAAATCGTTCGTAGTTTGAATTATGTGAAGACGACTCCGGAATGGAGTTTTGACTGTTCCTATAGCTCTGTAGGGTGATTTTGGTCTTTGGAGCATGTTAGGATGTTGAATTGGAGGTCCGTAGGTCTTTTAACGTCAATTGGCGAAAGTTGAAAAATTGGATGATTTTTGGGAAGTTTGACCGGGAGTGAACTTTTTGATATCGGGGTCGGATTCTGATTCTAGAAGTTGGAGTAGGTCTGTAATGTCAATTATGACTTGTGTGCAAAATTTGAGGTCAATCGGACTTGATTTGATAGGTTTCGGCGTCAAATGTAGAAGTTTGAAGTTTTAAAGTTCATTAGGCTTGAATCGATGTGAAATTCGTACTTTTAGTGTTGTTTGATGTTATTTATAGGCTCGACTAAGTTCGTATGATGTTGTAGGACTGGTTGGTATATTTGGTCGAGGTCCAGGGGGTCTCGGGTGAGTTTCGGATGGTTAACGGATCGAAATCGGACTAACAACAAAGTTGGGATTTTTCTGCCTTCTGCAGAACTATTATCGTAGGTGTGTCTAGCAAGGCGCAGAAGTGGATTTGGGGCTTGGCCTGGGGCTGTGCCACAGGTGCGTGAAGGCTTCCGTATTCTGCGAGTCCGCAGGTGTGAGCGAGGCTCCGCAGATGCGGAGTGAAGGAAGGGCAACCAATGTCGCAGAAGCGACCGCAAAAATGAGGCCGCAGAAGCTGACTTCTTGTCCGCAGAAGTGGGGAGTACCTCACATCTGCGAGACCGTAGATGCGGTTAATTTTTCGCATAAGCGGAAGTTCTGGCAGAACACTTAAATACAAGGGTTCACGATTTTGCTTCATTTTAAACATTTTGATCTTGGGCTTGGCGATTTTTGAGAGCATTTTCGAGGGATTTCTTGAGGTAAGTCTCTTGTAGTCATTTTTGATCAATAATCTTGTTTCTCCAATGATTTTCCCACCTAGTTTGTGTATATTTAAGGTGGAATATGGGAGTTTGAGCCTAGGGATTCGGAGAGTTTAATTTAGTGATTTGAGTGGCGACTTGGTGTTGGATTTTGGTAAAATAGGTATGGTCGGATTCGTGGTCGAATAGGTGTTCGTAATTTTTGACTTTTACTCGATTCCGAGACGTGGGTCCGGGTCAACCTTTTGGGGCGATTTTTCAATTCTTTACTAAAGTCATAATTTTATTATTTAAATTAGTTCCTTGTAGTTATATTTATAGTATGTAATTATTTTGGATAGATTCGGGTCGATTGGTGTCGGAAAGTCGAGGGAAAGGCATTCTTATTGATTGATTGAGCGAGATTTAAGGTAAGTGACTTGTCTAACCTTGTGTGGGAGAAATCCCCTTAAGATTTGGTACGGTTGTAACAGTTTGTGATATGTGAGCGACGTGTACGCGAGGTGATGAGTGCGTACACGGGCTAATTATGGAATTTTCAGTTCTTGTAGAGTAGACTTGTTTTAAATTTCTTAACTAAGTTACCTTAACATGTGTAGCTATCATATTTAGTCTAGTATCGCATGTCTACGTGTCTTAACCTTTACTTGAAATTCGTGCAACATGCTTAGTTGATTTTATTGTTTCCTTGATTATTGTATTCGGTCTATAACTGTAGGATTCCTTGTCGTAAATTCGTTGTTCCATAATTTCTGAGTTGCATATTTACTTTTGGGATTACGAGGCGGTACCTCGGGAGATCCCCATGTGACATATTTACTTTTGGAACTACGAGGTGGTACCTCGGGAGATTTTCCTGTTATGTATTTACTTTTGGGACTACGAGACGGTACCTCGGTAGATCCTCATGTTGTGTATTTATATTTGGGACTACGAGGCAGTACTACGGGAGCGCCTCTGTTTTTTACCTATATTTGTTGTGTTGTTACCTTTCTGTAATTTCTTGTTGTTAACTTCTCAGTCATTTCATTGTATTATTATATTTTTTACCTCATTTTCTTTTATTCCAGTAGGGTCCGTACTTGACCTCGTCACTACTCTACCGAGGTTAGTCTTGGCACTTACTGGGTACCGTTGTGGTGTACTCATACTATACTTCTGCACATCTTTTTGTGCAGATCCAGGTTCTTCCTACCAGACTAGAAACCAATGAGCTGGACCGTACGTGGAGACTTCAAGGTATATTTGCCAGCGTCCGTAGACCTCAGAGTCCCCTTCTATCCTTATTATGTTGTTTCCTATTCTCTTTAGAATTTGATATATAGAGACACTTAGTATTTTCTCTTAGAAGCTTGTGACTAAATTCTACCGGATTTTAAAAATTATAATTATTTAAATCGCAGTTCTTGTTTATATTTCATATGTTGAGATTTGAGTTTTGTTTTATATTCAGTTATTCAGTAAATTGTTAGGCTTACCTAGTCTTAGAGACTAGGTGCCATCACGACATCCTACAGAGGAAAACTGGGGTCGTGACACTAAGTGATATGTGTTCTCACCTTAATTTAATTTATTATATCACTAAAATATTTGATTTGATCTAAACTCAAAGCCAGATAGTATAAGAGGGTGTTTGAATTGGCTTATTTTAAGTGCTTATTGGGTTTTAAGTAGTACTTTTTAATTTATGTTGTATATGATAATGATAAAAAGTGCTTAAAAATACTTACTTTTAGGCATAAAAAATACAAAAATAAGCCAAAAGTCAAAAGCTGGGTATTACCAACTTATGACTTTTGACTTTTAGCTTATAAACTACTTTTTAAAAACCAATCTAAACACCATCTAAATAACTTTCCTGCTAAAATCCCTTAAAATGTTAACTTTTAAATATAGGGTAGTATTAGAGGTTTAACATAGCCCGATGCACTAAGTTCTCGCTATGCACAAGATCCGAGGAAGGGCCAGATCATAAGGGTCTATTGTACGCAGTCTTACCATGTATTTCTGCAAGAGCCTGTTTCCACGGTTCGAATCCGTAACCTCCTGGTCACATGACAACAATTTTACCAGATACGCCAAAGCTTCCCGAGGTTTAACATAGGAGACCGATAAATAAAATATAAAAAGTCTTTGTTGGAACATTTTGTATTATATCGTCATATGAGATTGTTTTCTCATTATTTTCCATTTGCTATATCTTACACCCTTTCCCGTGGCTTCGGAGCTTTTTAAATTCGAGAAATTTAAAGTATTTACTAGCGCCTACTTTAACGAGTAATCCATTTTAGATCCACAAAATTTTCTTCGATAATAAATTTGAAGAGAATACGAGCTACTTGAAATGATTATGGCCTAAATTAAAGCATATTACCATGTAGCGGTAGTAGTTCACTGGTAGATAAAATTTGTATATTTTACCTATATGCAGGTGTTTGGTACTCGCATTGACACCCAAATTGATCTGAATTTATGTTGCATAAGATCTATTAAAGGGAAAAATGCTCCTACCAAAGTTTAACCTAAAACCTATGATTAAAGATAAAATATCATATCCATCCCACCGTAACCTTTGGTGGTGACAATTTCTTTTTTCGAAATGGTTAGAATAGGTGTTGTCCTAAATCGCACACGTAAATATACGCGGTCAATCAAATAATAAAAAGTGAGTAGATTATCGTTTCCACGGGTACTTGTGATCAATTATCTACTAAATCAAGCAAATTCTAATTTATCGAGTTAAGAACAAGTTTAAAGTGATTATTATTTAATTAATTATACGAACTAGACTTGCGATTAAAAGAAGAACTAAATAACTAGCACACTTAGCACAAAAGGTTGAATTCAATGAGAAATAATATTCCAGGGTCATGGTTTAATAACAATCGTGTTGAATTCTTCAATCAACTCGACTTATTAATTTATCTAGGTTATTAACCTGCAAGGACAAGAATACTCGTAGAAATTTGACAACTTCTACTCGCCTATTTAATTTATTCTAACCCCTAAATTCCTAAGAGATTAGGGATAAAAAGCACGCATTAATAATTTGTTGCACAATTGGCTAAGCACGGCAAATAGGTATATTTCTATCTGTATTCGCAAATCAATTTTCTTATGACTAGGTTCAAGATCACACTCTATTCAATCCTATTGCAATCAAGAATTACCTCTTTCAAGTTCAGCTCAAGATTCATATACAGTATTTCACTATTAGATAGGCAGTAAAATAATTAGGCTCAGGATATGAATAAATAACCCAATATGATAAATTAAATCGTCAAATCAATCTCCAAATATCAACATTCATGTGAAACCATAACCCCAAAATAAACGAGTTTAGTAACGCATAGTTATGGTAACAATCTCAATCAATATCCAACAATACATAAAAATCAAAAAAAGAAGGGAAAAAGAAGAACTCAAGACAAATTTCGTGGTTTCCTAACTCTGTGATGGCATTTCTCTGCTTCCAAGTGTGTTAGATAATCTAAAAGAGGCGTTTTTGACATATATATATTGGGTACAAAAATCGTGGGCCAAAGTTTTTCTTTGCCTTTTCCGAGTCAGCTTCAGGGATTGATACTAAGCTGGATGTTTCGCGTCCGCCTTAGCTTGAACTTCTCAGCATCGGATGCTAGGGTGGATGCTTCGCGTCCACCCTATGTTCCTTCAACTTTGTTGCGCCCAGGTACGAATACTAAGGTGGATGCTTTCTTGAGACTTCACTGCTAAGGGTGCTTCAAATGGTATTTTTTCGAGGTTGGATGCGACTCCAAACGTCCTAAATCATCACACATAATTTAATTAGTCGAAAAACTAATAATTAACACATGTTGGACATTTTCAACACCAAATATCACCGAAAAGAAGTTTAAAATATGGATAAAATAATATTAAAACATATAGAAATATGTCCAACATCACCACTCTACACTTAAACCTTTGTCATCCTCGAGAAAAATAAAATCAACGTATAATAGACCGAATAAAATTAAGCTCATAACTATCAAGCCACAACTTTTCAAATAAGCTCAAGCACACCCATGACTTTGGTTGATACCAACAATAGCCATTCACATATTCATTCTTTACTTACCTCCCCATGTTAAAATATATTCCAAGCACAATATTAAATAGTTTAAAATAATCAAATAGCAAATTCGGGACACCTCAATCTCATAAACTGACTCCCTAGCATAACTACTTTTAGGTCAACTTACTTACTATGACTGATGTAATGATTCAACCGGTTTTTTTGAACTTTAGCATTTCGTTCAGTTGCTTGATGTCTTAAGTGGCTTCATATTGTGTATTATGACTTGGATGTATGGTCGAATTCAATTTTTGGATGTTTCGGGATTGATTAAGATGGGTATTTCTCATTTTTGAAGCTTAATTTAGAAATACTAACTGAGGTTTGACTAGAAATATTGACTGAGGTTTGACTTCTATGAAAACGACTCCGGAACAGTATTTTGATATCTCCAATAGGTTCGTAATGTGATTTTAAACTTGGGCGTATGCTCAGAATTGAATTCGAAGGTCCCTAGGTTGATTTGGCATGTTTTACCAAAGGTTGGCAATTTCAAGGTTTAGAAATTCCTTAGGATTGTCTATGGTTTGACTGTATAGCTATCGGGTTCGAATTTTGGTATTTGGGACTTGGAATAGGTCCTTTTTATTATTTGAAACTTGTTTGCAAAGTTTTGTGTCATTCCGAGTTGATTTGATAGAAATCGGATGCGTGGTTGTGCTTTTAGAAGTCCTTGAGTTTCATTGTTAATTTCATGTGTTTCGATGTCCGATTTGTGGTTCTAAATATTATTTTGATGTTTTGATCACGAGCGAGTTTGTATGATATTTTTAGACTTGTGTGGATATTTGGCGTGGAGCCCCAAGGGCTCGGGTGAGTTTAGAATGTGTTTCGGAGTGTTTGAAAGATTTTTAGTTTTGCTGGTTTTTGAACATGTGCTGCAGGTCTTGTAAATGCGAGATTTTGTTCGCATTTGCATCCTTCACAATTGCGAGGTGGGTGTCGCATTTTGAAAGATCACTGAAGTCTGTCAGGTTCGTATTTGTGATGGGGGGCCTGGGTAAGCTTGTTCGCATTTGCGATCAAAAAGGTCGCTTTTGCGATGGTTCGTGGTTCACATTTGCGACTAAAATACCACATTTGCATCTAAAATATCGCATTTGCGATCTTAGCAGGATTGTGATGGATGTCGCTTTTGCCATCAATCTTCGCATTTTGTGGAGTTTGCATTTGCAAACCACAGGTCACATTTGCGACACTTGCGCCTGAACATAAGGGCTGGAAGATAAAATTTTGGTCTCATTTTTCATATCTTTGAACCCTAGACTCAGTAGAAGGCGATTTGGAGAGGGGATTTTCACACAATCATTAGGCAAGTCATTTTGACCATTTTCTAACTAAATTACATGATTATGTATGAGATTTAACATCAAATTTATGAGAATCAAAGTGAAATTTTAAGAAATTTTGTCTACTTTTTGAAAAAATAAAAATTTGGGATTTAAGAATCGAATTGAACTCATTCTGTTATGAGTAGTCAAGACCTACCCTTGGACCCATGTTTTTACCAGGAGGGCCCGGGGTTGACTGTTGTTGACCTTTGGAGAATTGTATAAAGATCATAGATTTACTTATTGGAATTGATTTCTCTTGCATTATTTGATATTATTAAGTCGATTTTGGTTAAATTTGTATCGAGCGGAGGTGAATTATAAAAAAAAAACTATTTTTAAGTATTGACTTGGTCAAGTTAAGGTAAGTATCTTGGCTAACTTTGTGTGGGGGAACTACCCCGTAGGGATTGGTTTGATTGCACTATTTGATTATGTGAAAGAGGTGTACATGAAGTGAGGAGTGTGTACACGATCTAATATGTGGGAAATTGACCAGTTTAGACTCTTAGGCTTCTTAGGTGAATTTAATTAAAGTTTTCCTATCATGTTATATCCTCTATCGAGACATTTACCCTTACATGCTTTAATTGAAGTTGTTGCCTCTTTTATTGTCATGCTATCTCTTTCATAGTTGAGTCATTCTTATTTGAAGCTGTTGTTATATGTCATCTTTTTCATTGTTGACTTATTCTTATTTAAAGTCATTGTTATGTGTTATCTCTCTCATTATTGATTTATGCTTATTTGAGGTCATTATAACTTGATATGTCTTTCATTGTTGAGCTTATTCTCCCATTTTATTGTGTTGTTGTAATTCTTGTATTGATTTACTTGTTGTACTCTCGTGTTATTGTTGTTCTTGTACCCAGTATTGTTAAGTTGTGGTATATGTGTGGTTGTGGTATTGGAATTGTTGTTATGAAAATGTTGTGGCATATGGGCACATGTGGTGCGAGTTGTTATATTGTGTTGTTATGTTCTTTTTGGCACGTGTGAAATTGTTGAGAGGATTGTCAGGGTGTTTGCACATGAGTTGTCCGTGCTATTGTTATTGATATTTGCACATGTGGCATGACAAAGAGGGCTATATATGTTGGGTATGTGCATGTGGTGAGACAATGTGGGATAATCATTATGCGCGTGTGGCGAGACAAGGTGGCAATTACTTTATTGTTGCGCACGCAGCGAGACAAGGTGATCTACGTCGGAGATGATTTGTGATGGACTGGGGGGATTTTTATTGATAATATTTGTGTGGTGGTGTGACCTTTCTATGTGTGTCATGCATATTACGGATTGTTTAATATTGTTTTTAATGTGCTACTCGGTGCCTCTGATTTTATCTGTTGACTTGAGTTGTGATAGTACACTTGCACAAACATACACCGAAACATGTCACCTATATCACTCCAAAAGTATGAATATTGATGTTTATTGAGCATGTACATGTATTCTTGTATACCTATCTTCTGTGCGTGGATTGGACTACTGGCACGTGAGTTGTCCGTGCAGATATGAGATATTGTTATTGTTGGCACGTGAGTTGTCCGTGCGGATATGAGATATTATTACTATTGGCACGTGAGTTTTCTATGCGTATATGAGATATTGTTACTGTTAGCATGTGAGTTGTCCGCGCATGTATGGGGTTATTGTTAATGATATTGCCACGTGAGTTGTCCATGCAGCACGTGGATTGTCCGTGCAGTTGTGATTGATAATGTGTACTCGAGATACCTTGTGATTATGGTTCGTAATTTGGGGGACTTGTGAAATGTGAATGTGAGGCGTTGCACTTCAATATGATTCTTGTTGTACATTTTATGATTGAAAAGCTTGATGATTTGAACGGTTGTTGTTCTTGTTTTTCTTAGTTCCTTCCATTTGTATTTTGATTGTACTTGGTTACCTATTAGCCTTTTATTGATAAATTGCTTTATCGTCCTTTATCTGCCTTTATTTTCTATTGTTAGATTATATCAATACCTTGAACAGGATTCTATGTCTAGTAGGTGTATTGACCTGACCTCGTCACTATTCTATCAAGGTTAGGCTTGATACTTACTAGGTACCATTGTGGTACGCTTGTGTAACGTCCCGACCGGTTGTTTTGAGCTTTAGTATTTCTGTTTGGTGGATTAAGGTCTTGAGAAGCTTCGTATTATATATTAGGACTTGCGTGTAAGGTCGGTTTGGGCAATTCGGGGTTGATATGGAAGGATGATTCTCATTTTGGAAGCTTAAGTGGTAAGGGTTGATCGAAGTTTGACTTTTGTGTAGACAACTCCAGAATGGTATTTTGATCATTCTAATATCTTCATATGATGATTTAGGTGTATGTTCGAATTTGGATTTGAAGGTCCATAGGTTGATTTGATACATTTTGGCGAAAGTTGGAAAACTGAAGGTTTGGAAGGTTGAGAGATTTGACAGAGAGTTGACTTTGTTGATATCGGGTTCAGATTGTGATTATGGGAGTTGGTATAACTCTATTGTGTTGTTTGGGACTTGCATAAAAAATTTAAGATCATTCCGGGTTGATTTGATATAATTCGGCGCGAGTTGCCGAGGTTGAAAGTTTATTAGTTCATTAGGCTTGAATTGAGGTGTGATTCGTAGTTTTGATGTGATTTGAGGCCTCAAGTAGGTCCGTATTATGTTATGGAACTTGTTGGCATGTTCGGACGGGGTCCTGGGGGCCTCAGATGTGTTTCGGATGGGCTACAGACTATTTTCTCCTATTTTGGATTGTTGTTATGATATCTGGTGCCTTCTTATTCACGATCGCGAGTCGAATGTCGCGTTCGCGTAAGATAATTTGGGGGCAGGCAATATTTGTTCTTCACGTTCGTGAATATATGGCAGCATTCGCGGAGCTTGGGAAGTCACCTCTTCGCGGTCGCGAAAGGAGCTCCGCGTTTGCGTAGTGATAGAGACCGACTGGGCAACATGCAATTTAGCTTTCGCGTAGGCACAATGAGGCAAGTCTTCGTGTTCGCATCTAATCTTCTGCGTTCGCGTAGCATGTTTTTGGAAGCTGATGATTTTGTTCTTCTCGATCACATGGATACTTTCACGGTCACGATATATATTACCTTGGCAGAATATTAAAGTACCCTATGTCGAGGGTTATGATATTTTTATCACTTTTTGAGTAATAGAGCTCGGTTTTGGGCAATTTTGGAGGGGATTTTCACAATTTGGATTTGGATTCGAGCCGTCCGAAGGTTGTTTCACATGGGAAGGTCTTTTTAGAGTATTGATTTAGCTTCTTTGAGGTAAGTCTCTTACCTAACTTTGTGTGGGTGAGCTACCCCGTAGGATTTGGTTTAATTACACTATTTAGATTATGTGGGAGACGTGTACATGAGGTGACGAGTGTGTACACGACCTTATATATGGAAAATCACCGGATTAGACTCCTAGTCTTCTTATATGCATTTAATTGAATATGTCATTACATGTTTTACATTCCTTTGTTAAATTTATACTTACACGATTTAATTGAAGTTGTTACCAAGTGTTCTTTCCTTATTTGTCAAGTTTACTCTTATATGCTTTATTTGAAGTTGTTACCTTTTATCGTCACATTACCTCTTTCATTGTTAAATTATTCTTATTTAAAGTTGCTATTACATGATATTCATTCGTTGTCAAGTTATTCTCATGCATTTAAACGTAGTTGTTAGTTCATGACATCTCTTTCATTATTAGCTTATGCCATACACTAGAATTCAAAGTTGTCATTTCATGGAAATACCTTCATTATTGAGTTTATTCTTAAGCAATTAATTGAAGTTGAAGTTATTGAAAGCCATTAACCTATTTTAGTTGAAGTTGTTGTTTAATGGAGTGTTGTTCATTGTCGAATTATTTTCCCTATTTTATTTTGTTGCTATTGAGATTCTTGTACACATCGTGGTTGAGCCATGGGCTACATGTTGTGGTAATATAGGTATTATGGGCACTTGTGGTACGAGTTAATATGTCGTGTTGTGTGGATTGATTGTTATTATGTGGATCATAAGGATGTCATCTCACTATTATTAATTGTGTGGATTGATACAGATTGCTATTGTGTTCATTGTCTTGGCGGAATGATATGGGTGGCTATTATGTTATTGTCTGGTCGGAGTGATACAAATGGATATTATGTGTATTGTTTGGGCGGAGCGATAAGGGTGGCTATTATGCAGAGTGATACGGGTGGCTATTGTGATTTATTATATGGGTGGAGCGATAAGAGTGGCTATTATGATGTTGTTAACACGGAGAGATAAGGGTGGCTATATCAGGGATGATATTTGTCGGTCTGGGGGCATAAAGTTGATGTTATTCGTGTGATGGTGTGATTTTCCTTGTGCATGTCCCGCACCTTACGTGACTTGTTGTGTTGTTTCCAAGGAGCTACTGGATGTCTTTGATATTACTTGTTAACTTGGATTGTAATAGTACACTTGCACATGCATACACCAAAGCCTGTTAGTTATACCAGCTCCGAAGCATGAAACTTGACATTTGTTGATCATGCACATGTATTCTTGTAATATCCTCTTCTATTGTGATATTGAGTCTGTGACCACGCCGGACAGATTGTCATATTGAGCTTGTGCCCACGCTGGGCAGATTGCGATAGTGAGCCTGTGACCATGTCGAGTGGATTGAGATATTAGCACGTGAGATTGTGATTTATAATGTGGGCACGAGGTGCCGTGAGCATATGATTTGTGATTTGGGACTCGTTACTTATGATTAGTAGATAAGGTATCTCGAAGCAATTTTGTTGTGAAAATTGTTATAGAGCGGTTGATTATTTAGTTGTCATTGATTTTCCTTATTTGGTCTCACTGGTACTTTAACGGTGTTTGGATTACTTTACTATTTATATCACATATTTATTCCTTGTTGCCATTTACTGATTCTTGCTTGTATTATTAGCTTTATACAGTTATACTGCACAGGTTATTATGACTAGTAGGTGTCTTGACTTATACCTCGTCACTACAACACTTTTGCACATTTTTGTGTAGATCTAAGTATTGGAGATAACGGACTCAAGCAGAGTTAGCTTCTTGATCGCGAGGATTCAACGCAGAGCTGCTTCGCCGTTGCAGTCCCTTGGAGTCCTTCTTCCTTTGATTGTACTGCTAAATCGTTGTCCGAACAATATTGTATTTTGAGTTATTCCTAGGTATTTATTTAGAGTTCGTGACTCTATATTACCTAGTCTTGGGAGGTTGTTGTGATTATTGCCGCGTAGGTTTGTTTTACCTTTATTATGGTATTTATATTAAACTGTGCTTTAAAATATCATTGTGAAATTAGCTTAACTGTTGTATGTAATTATCTTACCTAGTCTTAGAGACTATGTGCCATCACGACACCTAAGGCGATATTTTGGTTCATGACGAGTTGGTATCAGAGCTCTAAGTTCGTAGGTTCTACAAGTCACCAGTATGTTTAGTACAGTCTTTTGGATCGGTATGTAGACATTTGTACTTATTTTTGAGAGGCTATAGAACTATTAGGAAAATTTCACTTATTTCATTCCTATCGTGCGGATTGAATGATTTCGAAGTTTGAGTCTTTGTATCTCTATTCTCTCACAGATTGTAAGGACACGCACTACCAGATCAGTCGAGCAGATACCTGCTCCCCCTGCAGGATCCGCGAGAGATCGAGGTAGGGGTAGAGGATGAGGAGGGGCACGTGTCATAGCTAGAGCACCTGCTAGAGCATCAGTTGAGAAGACCAGCAGCTCCGATTGGGGGATAGGCACCGGAGGCGCCAGTTGCTACCCCCAGACTTTAGGACACTTCAGCGTAGTTCCTGAGCATGTTTGGTACATTGGGTCAGGCGGGATTGATCCTAGTTGCACCAGCTACTTCACAGATTGGGGGAGGATCTTAGACTCCTGCCGCCCGTACTCCAGAGTAGCAGGATCATGCTGGTCATACGCCGATTATGGTGCCGGTACAACTTGTTATTCCGGTTCAGCCTGAGGTCAGGCCAAGGGCATCAGAGGATGAGTAGAAGAGGCTTGAGAGGTTGAAGAAGTATGGTCCACTTACTTTCAGTGGCACAACTACCGAGGATGCACAAGGTTTTCTAGGGAAGTGTCAGTATATTCTCCGCACCATGGATATTGTGGAGGTGAGAGGAGTTGCTTTTACTATATTTTATGTCGGGAGCAGCGTATCCCTGGTGGCAGGCTTTTCAGGAGGATAGGCCAGCTGATGCAGCACCACTCACTTGGACTCATTTTTTAAAGATGTCTTTTAGGGAGTTTGTTCCCTAGACCCTTAGGGATGCGTGGCACACGAAATTTGAGTAGATGTGCCAAGGCACTATGACAGTGTCAAAGTACGCCATCAGGTTCAGCGAGTTGTCCCGACATGAACCTACCTTGATTCCTACAGTTAGAGAGCGAGTCTAAAGATTTATCGAGGGGCTCAATTATGGTCTTAGAGTCAGCATGGCTCGGGAGTTGGAGATTGATACTTCATTTTAGTAGGTTGTGGAGATTACTAGGAAGTTAGAGCGTATTTGGGGTGAGGAGACGGAGGATAAGAAGGCCGAGAGGTCTCGAGGTTCTGGAGAATTCAGTAGATTCTACTCTTCAGCTATGACCCATCATGGCAGAGGTTCAGGAAGTCGGCCAGTCCAGTCCTCACTTTGTACTACTCGTGGTGCTTCAGCTAGTAAGGGACCTCGGGGTACTCATATAAGGTAGTCGTCTTTTAGTGCACCACCTGCATGGGGTTCCTACAGCAATTATCCAAGTCATCTAGCACAAGCTCAGTACTAGTAGTCGCGCCCGCAGAGGAATTGTTATGAGTGTGGCAATACTAGGCACATCATGAGGGATTGTTCTAGACTCGGAAGAGGTGGATTTCATCATAGCACTCAGGCTATGGGCTCGATTCTACTCTTCAGCTATGACCCATCATGGCAGAGGTTCAGGAAGTCGGCCAGTCCAGTCCTCACTTTGTACTACTCGTGGTGCTTCAGCTAGTAAGGGACCTCGGGGTACTCATATAAGGTAGTCGTCTTTTAGTGCACCACCTGCATGGGGTTCCTACAGCAATTATCCAAGTCATCTAGCACAAGCTCAGTACTAGTAGTCGCGCCCGCAGAGGAATTGTTATGAGTGTGGCAATACTAGGCACATCATGAGGGATTGTTCTAGACTCGGAAGAGGTGGATTTCATCATAGCACTCAGGCTATGGGCTCCATTCTAGTTGCTACTCCACATGTACAGCCAGCTAGAGGTGGAGGACGGGCTTGTAGAGGGCGTCCTAAAGAGAGAGACTCGGCCCGAGCATATACATTCCTTGGTAAGGTTGAGGCCGCTACACCGGATAATGTCGCTATAGAGGGCATTAATCTTATTTTGATCTGGTCTTATTTGTCGACGTGAGTCCTTCTATCTGCCTCACATATGGGTAAGTTCCGTGATTCACGTACTCTACTTATGTGTTTACCTCTATTGAGAAATGCTATAGTGGTAGCATGTGTCTATCATTTCGGTTTGCTTACTATTGAGAGCTATGAGACTAGAATGAACTTACTGTTACTCATTACGATAGGTTTTAATGTGATTTCTAGATAGTTTGGTTACGATTTGTGATTTAGGTACTCTACCGGTATGGGAAGTCCTATACGTGTTGTGATTTTGTTTTGCGGAGATTGAGTTAGTGGAATGTTTTGATTGGTGTGGTGTGTATTATATTTGTGATTCAGAGCTAAGGATGTGATCCTTGTATTTTCGTGTGGATTGATATGTTCAGACCGGCTACATGCGGCGATTGAGTTATATTAGGATCAGATCCTTGTGATTAGTTCGTATGTTTTGTTTCTCTCTTGTGGAATGGATTCGTAGTATGATATCGATGGGGATTTATACATGTTGGACTTGTTCGATAGTTTTCTCAGTGTTCTCTTTCCATATTCAGTCATATTCGAGTTGTGCATGTTGCGTTTAGATTGCGAGGTAGGTGCCAATGTGGCATTGGGTATGACTTGTTGGTTGGGTGAGGGGTTATGAGATCTTCATATTTCTCGCATCGTTGTCAGTGTTGTGAAGGTTTGGAATGGGATTCTAGCTGATAATAGGATATTTATTAGTGCTGGATTTGATTATGGGTAGCTAGTGTGGTCAGAGTTGTTGCTATGGGCATATGGGCGATGTATTACATTGTGTGGTTATACCTTGTGGGTGTATGCATGAGTTGTTGCAGTTGGTTGAGGTTGATACCGTGTGTTAATGTGGGAATCGGGTCTTTGGGGGATAATCTGATGTTGAAACTTTGGTTCTAAGGCCTATCAGTATGGGTTGAAGGAATAATCTTCAGTTGAGATGGTGTCTTCGGGCCTATGTGGATTGGGGTGACGTGGGATCACCCGTGAGTATGTACATTGTGAGTTCATTTAGTGATTTGATAACTTCGAAACGGTTCTTAGCATGTTCGAGGACAAACGTTTGTTTAAGAGGGGGGAGAATGTAACGACCCGACTTGTCATTTTGAGCGTTAGTATTTCCGTTTGGTGGTTTAAGGTCTTGAGAAGCTTTATATTATGTATTAGGACTTACGTGTATGGTCGGTTTCGGTTTTCAGACGATTCAGGATTGATATAGAAGGATGATACTCATTTTAGAAGTTTAAGTGGTAAGATTTGACCGGAGATTGATTTTTATGTAGAAGACTCTGGAATAGTATTTTTATGATTCCAATAGCTTCGTATGGTAATTTTGGACTTAGCCGTATGTCTGGATTTGTATTTGGAAGTCCGTAGGTTGATTTGATGCTTTTTGGCGAAAGTGGGAAAGTTGAAGGTTTGGAAGGTTGAGAGGTTTGACCAGGAGTTGACTTTGTTGATATCGGGTTAGGATTATGATTCCGGGAGTTGGTATATCTCCATTGTGTCATTTGGGACTTACATGGAAAATTTGAGGTCATTCCGGATTGAATTGATATGATACGGCGCGAGTTGTAGAAGTTGAAAGTTCATTAGCTCATTAGGCTTGAATTGAGGTGCGATTCGTAGTTTTGATGTTGATTGATGTGATTTGATGCCTCGAGTAGGTGCGCGTTATGTTATAGAACTTGTTGATATGTTTGGACGGGGTCCAGGGGGCCTCGAGTGTGTTTCAGACGGGCTACGGGCTACTTTCTCCTATTTTGGATTGATGTTCTGATATCTGGTTCCTTCTTATTTGCGATCGTGAGTCAAATGTTGCGTTCACTAGTAATTTGGAGGCAAGCAATATTTGTCCTTCGCGTACGCGAATATGTCGCTGCGTTCGTGGAGCTTGGGAAGTCACTTCTTTGCAGTCGCGAAGGGAGCTCCACGTTCGCGTAGTGGAAGAGACCGGCTAGGCACCGGGCATTTTAGCCTTCGCATACGCGTGATCGAGGTCGTGTTCATGTAGTCACAGTGAGGAAAGTCTTCGCGTTCATGTCAAATCTTCCGTGTTCTTGTAGCAGCTTTTTGGCAGCTGAAGATTTTGTTCTTCGCGATGGCGTAGATACTTCTGCCATCGCTATGTAGATTACTTGGGAAGAATATTGAAGTACTCTATTTCGAGGGTTATGATAATTTTATCAATTTTTGAGTTAGAGAGCTCGATTTTGGGTGATTTTGGAGGGGATTTTCATGATTTGGATTGGGATTGGAGCCGTCCGGAGGTTATTTCTTACTGGAAGGTCTTTTTAGAGTATTGATTTAGCTTCTTTGAAGTAAGTATCTTGCCTAACTTTGTGTGGGGGAACTACCCTAAAAGATTTGGTTTAATTGCACTATTTGGATTATGTGGGAGACAATTACATGAGATGACGAGTATGTACACAGCCTTATATGTGGGAAACTGGATTAAACTCTTAGGCTTCTTATATGCATTTAATTGAATTTGTCATTACATGTTCTACATTCCTTTGTAAAATTTATTCTTACGTGCTTTAATTGACGTTGTTAGTACATGTTTTATCCTTATTTGCCTAGTTTACTCATATATGCTTTATTTGAAGTTCTTAACTTTTATCGTCACGTTACCTCTTTCATTGTTTAATTATTCTTATTTCAAGTTGTTGTTACATGATATCCCTTCGTTGTCAAGTTATTCTCGTGCATTTAGACATAGTTTCTAGTTCATGCCATCTCTTTCATTGTTAGATTATGTCATACACTAGAATTCGAAGTTGCCATTTCATGGAAATACCTTCATTATTGAGTTTATTCTTAAGCAATTAATTGAAGTTGAAGTTATTGAAAACCATTAACATGTTTTAGTTGAAGTTGTTGTTTAATGGAGTATTGTTCATTGTCGAGTTATTTTCCCCGTTTCATTTTGTTGCTATTGAGATTCTTGTACACATCGTGGTTGAGCCGTGGGCTACATGTTGTGGTAATATTGGTATTATGGGCACTTGTGGTACGAGTTAATATGTCGTGCTATTATGATGTTAGCACATGTGAATTTGTTGTGTGGATTGATTGTTGTTATGCGGATCATAAGGGTGACATCTCACTGTTATTGATTGTGTGAATTGATAGGGTGGCTATTGTGTTATTATCTGGTCGGAGTGATGCAGGTGGCTATTATGTGTATTGTTTGGGCGGTGCGATAAGGGTGTCTATTATGCAGAGTGATACGGGTGGCTATTTTGATTTATTATCTGGGCGGAGCGATAAAAGTGGCTATTTTGATGTTGTTAACACGGAGAGATAAGGGTGGCTATATCAGGAATGATATTTTTCGGTCTGGGGGCATAAAGTTGATGTTATTAATGTGATGGTGTGATTTTCCTTGAGCGTGTCCTGCACCTTACATGACTTGTTGTGTTGTTTCCAATGAGCTACTCGATGTCTTTGATATTACTTGTTGACTTGGATTGTAATACTACACTTGCACAGGCATACACCGTAGCCTGTTAGTTATACCAGCTCAGAAGCATGAAACTTGACATTTGTTGATCATGCACATGTATTCTTGTAATATCCTCTTCTATTGTGATATTGAGCATGTGACCACGCCGGACGGATTGCGATATTGAACATGTGACCACACCGGGCAGATTGCGATAGTGAGCCTGTGACCATGCCGGGCGGATTGAGATATTGGCACGTGAGAGGTCCATGCGGTTGTGATTTATAATGTGGGCACGAGGTGCCGTGAGCATATGATTTGTGATTTGGGACTCGTGACTTACTATTAGTAGATGAGGTATCTCAGAGCAATTTTGTTGTGGAACTTGTGTTAGAACGGTTGATTATTTAGTTGTCATTGATTTTCCTTATTTGGTCTCACTGTTACTTTAACGGTGTTTGGATTACTTTACTATTTATATCAAGTATTTGTTCCTTGTTTCCATTTATAGATTCTTGCTTCTATTGTTAGCTCTATACTTATATACTTCACAAGTTATTATGACTAGTATGTGTCTTGACTTGTACCTCGTCACTACTCCATCGAGGTTAGTCTTGATACTTATTGGATACCGACTGTGGTGTACTCATACTACGCTTCTGCACATTTTTGTATAGATCTAGGTATTGGAGATAACAGACTCAGGTAGAGTTATCTTCTTGATCGCAAGGATTCAAGGTAGAGCTGCTTGGTCGTCGTAGTCCCTTGGAGTCCTTTTTCCTTTGATTGTACTGTTAAATCGCTATCCGAATAGTATTGTATTTTGAGTTATTCCTAGGTATTCATTTAGAGTTTGTGACTTTGTATTACCTAGTCTTGGGAGGTTGTTGTGATCACGTAGGCTTGTTTTACCATTATTTCGGTATTTATATTAAACTCTACTTTAAAATATCATTGCTAAATTAGCTTAACTGTTGTAAGCAATCGGCTTACCTAGTCTTAGAGACTAGGTGCCATCACGACGCCTAAGGCAGGATTTTGGGTCGTGACAGCTTGGTGCACATTTTTATGCAGATCCACGTACCTCAGAGCATGCCAGTCATTAGATAGCTGACTGCAAGTTGATGTGGAGACTTCAAGGTATACCTGCCATCCCGTCCGCAGTCCTCGGAGTCACCTTCTGATGCCCTTCTTTACCACTGTTTATTTATATTCCGGAACAGTTTATACTTATAGATTTTCTAGTAAACTTAGTAGAGCTTATGTCTTGTACTGCCGGTTTTGGGATATTGTACATTTGTTGATAGTTGTTGGCTATGTATTGCAATTACTGGTTCATGTTTAATGGTTGATTGGTTTAAATCTGCTAATAACTTAGTACTTGTTAGCCTTACCTAGAGACTAGCTACTATCACGACTCCTAAGGAGGGATTTTGGGTCGTGACAAGTTGGTATCAGAGCTCTAGGTTCATAGGTGCTACGAGTCATAAGCAAGTTTAGTAGAGTCTTGTGGATCGATATAGCGATGTCTATACTTCTCTTCGAGAGGCTACAAAACTATTAGGAAACTTCACTTCTTTGATTCCTATTGTGCGAATATATTGATTTTGGAGTTTGAGCCTTGTCATTCTCATCTCTCATATATGGTGAGTACACGAGCTGAAGTTACCGATGATGTTTCCCTAAGGGTCAGTGTTGTTAGGGGTCAGGGCAGAGGTAGAGGCAAAGTCCGAAGAGGAGCACGTGCTACAGGTAGAGCACCTGCCAGAGCAGCAGCTGAGGACCCACCCGTAGCTCCGATTAGGGAGCAGGCACCAGAGGCGTCTGTTGCTACCCCTGGACTTTAGGAGACCTTAGCCTAGTTCCTGAGCATGTATGGTACATTGGCTCAGGGGGAATTGATTCCGGTTGCACTACCTACTTCATAGACTGGGGTAGGAGCTCAGACTCCCGTCGCCCGTACTCCAGAGCAGCTGGCTCACATTGGTCGGGTTTTGGGTGTTATGCCAGTACAACTTGTTATGCTGGTACAACTTGTTATTCTGGTTCAGCCTGAGGTCAGGCTAGAGGCATCGGAGGAGGAGCAGAAGAGGCTTGAGAGGTTCAAGAAATATGATCCACATACTTTCAGTGGCACAACTACAAAGTATGCACAGGGTTTTCTAGAGAAGTGTTACTGTATTCTCCGCACCATGGGTATTGTATAGGTTAGCGGAGCTACTTTTACTACATTCCAGGTGTCAGGAGCAGCGTATCGGTGGTGGCAGGCTTACGAGGAGGGTAGGCCAGCGGATGCAGCCCCACTCACTTGGGCTCAGTTTTTAGAGATATTCGTGAGAGAGGTTGTTCCTCAGACCCTTCGGGATGCATGGCGCACAGAGTTTGAGCAGCTGCACCAGGGAACTATGACAGTGTCGGAGTAAGCCACCAGATTCAGCGAGTTGTCCCGACATGCACCTACCTTGGTTCCTATAGCTAGAGAGCGAGTCCGTAAATTCATCAAGAGGCTCAGTTATGGTCTTAGATTCATCATGGCTTGAGAGTTGGAGACAGATACTCTATTTCAGCAGGTGTTAGAGATCGCTCAGAGGTTAGAGGATATGTGGGGCCAAGATAGGGAGGACGGGGAGGCTAAGAGGCCTTGTAGATTTTGGAGGATATAATGATCCCTATTTTTGGAGGCATGGCGCGTCATGGTAGAGGTTTTGTGTGTCAGCCAGTTTAGTTTGCACTTCAGGCTTTACATGTTGCTTCAGATATCCATGGGTCCAAGAGTACCCGTACCGGACAACTTCCACAGCCACATCAACGGAGAGGTTGCTTTAAGTGTGGGGATACCAGACACATGATAAGGGATTTTTGCAGACTTCGGGCATGTGTACCACAACAGAGTATTCAGGTTATGGTTTCTGCTCCAGTTGCTACTATACCTATACCGCCAGCTAGGGGTGGAGGTCATGTGGATAAAGGTTGTCCTAGAGGAGGAGGTCAGGCCCATTGATATGTTTTTCCTGGTTGGACTGAGACTGCTGCACCAGATGATGTCATTACAGGTATGGTTTCGGCTGGTTATAGAGATGCATTAGTATCATTTTGATTTGGTCCCATTTATTGGTAAGCTTCATCCTACCTTGCTTCATATATGGTCGCATTTTGTGATTTTGAACTCTATTTATGTGTTCACGCCAGTTGGGGAATTCTATTGTGATAGCCCATGTCTATCATTTTGGTTTGGTCACTATTGAGGGTCATGAGGCTTGTGTGGACTTTCTATTAGTTAATACGGCAGGTTTCGATGTGCTTCCTGGGTGGTTTGGCCATGACTTGTGATTTGGGTGTTCTACAGGTATGGGAAGTTTGTTACTTGTGGTTTTGGTTCTACGGGATTGAATTAGTGGAGTGTTTTAGTTGTCGAGATGTTTATCTTACTTGTGATTCCGAGTCGAGGATGGAAACCTTGTGTTCTTTGCGGAAAGGTGTGTTTGTACCGGGCTAGGTGCCGCGGTGGGGTCAAGTTAGGATGATATTCATTATGGTTATTGCATATATTTTGCTTCTTCCTTATGGATGGACTTGTAATTTGGTAACGATGGGGAGTTGTGCATGTTGGGCTTGTTTGATAGTTCTCTCATATGCTTCACTTTTCATGTTCAACTGTATTTGAGTTGTGCTTGTTGGGTTTGGATTGTGATGTATCTACCCAAGTGGCGTTTGATATGTCTTGTTGGTTGATTGATTGGTTATGAATTTCACATGTTTCTTGCATCATTATAAGTGTTGGGAAGGTTTGAAACAAGATTCAAGTCAATATGAGACTAATTACCGATATCGGGTTTGGTAATAGTCGGCTACTGTGGTCAGAGTTGTTGCTATGGGAATATGGCCAATGTGTCACGTCATGTGGTTATACCTTGTGGATGTATGCATAAGTTGTTACAGCTAGTTGAGGATTTTACAGTGTGTTTGTGTGATAATAGGAACCTTGGTGGATGTGAAAATTTGGTTCTAAGACTTATAGGCATGAATGAAAGGAACAATCTTTGATTGTGATGATGTTTTCGGGCTTATGTGGATTGGAGTGGTGTAGGATCACCCGTGGGCATATGTATGGTGAGTTTACACAGTGATTTGATGGCTTGGGAAAAACTCTTGGCACGTTCGAGCACATACGTTTATTTAAGAAGGGGAGAATATAACGATCCGACCGGTTATTCTGAGCTTTAGCATTCCGTTCAGTGGCTCGAGGTCTTGAGTGGCTTCATATTGTGTATTATGACTTTTCTGTATGGTCGGATTCTATTTTTTGGATATTTCGGGATTGATTTGGATGAGTGATTCTAATTTTTGAAGCTTAAGTTGAAAATGTTGCCCGAGGTTTAACTTTTGTGAAAACGACCCCGAAATGATGTTTTGCTGGTTCTGATAGGTTCGTAATGTGATTTTGGACTTGGGCGTATGCTCGAAATTAAATTCGGAGGTCCCTAAGTTGATTTGGCATGTTTTGCCGAAAGTTAAAAATTTGAAGGTTTAGAAATTTCTTAGGTTTGTATATGGTTTGACTTTATGGCTATCAGGTTCAGATTTTGGTATTTGGGACTTGGAATAGGTCTGTTTTGTTATTTGGAACTTTTTTGCAAAGTTTGGCATCATTCCGAGTTGATTTAATAGAAATCGGACGCGTGGTTGTGTTTTTAGAAGTTCTTGAGCTTCAATGTTAATTTCATGTCTTTTGATGTCAGATTCGTGGTTTCGGATACTATTTTGATCGCGCGAGCGAGTTCGTATATTTATTTTAGACTTGTGAGGATGTTTGGTATGGAGCCCCGAGGGCTCGGATGAGTTTCAGACGCGTTTCTGAGTGTTTGGAAGAGTTTTAGTTTTGCTAGTTTTTGAACATGTGCTACAGGTCTCGCAAATACGAGATTTTGTTCTCATTTACGACCTTCGCAATTGTGAGGAGTGTGTCGCATTTGCGAAGATCACTGGAGTCTAACAGTTTCACATTTGCGAACAAATGTTCGCTTTTGCGATGGGGGGCTGGGGTAAGCTTGTTCACATTTGCAGCTAAAAAGGTTGCTTTTGCGAAGGTTCATAGTTCGTATTTGCGACTAAAATGTCGAATTTGCGACCTTAGCAGGACTGTGATGGATGTCACTTTTGCGATCAGTCTTCGCAATTGCGAGGTTTGCATTTGCGAATTCCAGGTCGCATTTGCCACACCTGCGCCTGAACATAAGGGCTGGAAGATGAAACTTTGGTCTCATTTTTCATATTTTTGAACCTTCGACTCGGTTGGACGCGATTTGGAGAGGGAATTTCACACACAATCACTGGGTAAGTAATTTTGACCATTTTCTAACTATATTACATGATTATATATGAGATTTAACATCAAATTTATGAGAATCAAAGTGAAATTAGAAAAATTTGGTCTATGTTTTAAAAAAATAAAAATTTGGAATTTGAGAGTAAAATTGAACTCGGATTTTGAAACAAAATACATATATAGAATCATAGGTTATGGGTAGTCAAGACCTACCCTTGGACTCGGGTTTTGACCGAACGGGCCTGGGGTTGACTTTCGTTGACTTTTGGGGAATTGCATAAAGATCATAGCTTTACTTATTAAAATTGGTTTTTCTTACATTATTTGGCGTTATTAAGTCGATTTTGATAAGATTTGTGTTGAGCGTAGGTGAATTGTAAAGGAAAAAAGCTATTATTGAGTATTGACTTGGCCTAGTTGAGGTAAGTATCTTGCTTAATTTTGTGTGGGGGAACTACCCAGTAGGGATTTTTTTGATTGCACTATTTAATTATGTAAAAGATGTGTACATGAGGTAACGAGTGTGTACACGACCTTATATGTGGAAACTTGACCGGTTTAGACCCTTAGGATTCTTAGGTACATTTAATTAAAGTTTCCCCATCATGTTATATCATCTATCGATAAATTTACCCTTACATGCTTTAATTGAAGTTGTTTCCACTTTTACTGTCATGTTATCTCTTTCTTAGTTGAGTCATTCTTATTTGAAGTCATTGTTACATGTTATCTTTTTTATTGTTGACTTATTCTTATTTAAAGTCGTCACATGTTATCTCTCTCATTGTTGAGTTATACTTATTTAAGGTCATTATTACTCGTTATGTCTTTCATTGTTGAGCTTATTCTCCCATTTCATTGTGTTGTTATAATTCTTGTATTGTTTTACTTGTAGTACTCTTGTGTTATTGTTGTTGTTGTTGTACCCAGTGTTGTTGAGTCGTGGGCTTTGTGTGGTTGTGGTATTGGAATTGTTGTTATGAAAATATTGTGGCATATGGGCATATGTGGTACGAGTTATTATATTATGTTATTATATTATTTTGGGCACATGTGAAATTGTTGAGAGGATTGTCGGGGTGTCTGCACGTGAGTTGTCCGTGCTATTGTTATTATTGATATTTGCACATGCAATGTGACAAGGTGGGCTATATATGTTGGGTATGCGCATGTGGCGAGACAAGGTGGGATAATCATTATGTGCATGTAGCGAGACAAGATGGGCAATTACTTTATTGGTGCGCACGCGGCGAGACAAGGTGGGTTATGTCGGGGATGATTTGTGATAGCCTGGGGGCATTGTTATTGATGATATTTGTGTGGTGGTATGACCTATATGTGCGTGTCATTCATATTACGGGTTATTTTGTGTTATTTTCAAAGTGGTACTCGGTGCCACTAATGTTATCTGTTGACTTGTGTTGTGATAGTACACTTGCACAAGCAGACACCGTAACATGGCACCTATATCACTCAAGGAGTATGAATCTTGATGTTTATTGAGTATGTACATGCATTTTTGTATACTTGTCTTCTATGCGTGGATTGGACTATTGGTACGTAAGTTGTCCGCGCGAATATGAGATATTATTATTGCTGGCACGTGAGTTGTCTGTGCAAATATGAGTTATTATTTTTGTTGGCACGTGAGTTGTCCGTGCAGATATGAGATATTGTTACTATTAGCACGTGAGATGTCCGCGCAAGTATGAAGTTATTGTTAATTATATTGTCACGTGAGTTGTCTGTGTAGCACGTGGATTGTTCGTGCAGTTGTGATTGATAATGTGGACCCTAGATACCATGTGATTATGGTTCATGATTTGGGAGACTTGTGAAATGTGAATGTGAGGCGTGGTACTTCGATATGATTCTTGTTGTACATTTTATTATTGAAAGCTTGATGAGTTAAACGGTTGTTGTTCTTGTTTTCTTTATTTCCTTCCATTCGTGTTTTGATTTTACTTGGTTACATGTTATCTTTATCACATGTACTCTCTTACAATCATTTGTTGCTTTATTATCGTTGTTAGCCTTGTATTAATAAATTGCTTTATCGTCCTTTATCTGCCTTTATTTTCCATTGTTAGATTATATCAATACCTTGCACATGTTTCTATGTATAGTAGGTATCTTGACCCCACTTCCTCACTACTCTACCAAGGTTAGGCTTGATACTTACTAGGTACCGTTGTGGTGTACTCATGCTACGCTTGCTGTATATTTTTGTGAAGATCTAGGTACCTCAAAGCATTCCAGTCGTTAGATAGTTGATTGCTAGTTACTGTGGAGACTTCAAGGTATACCTTCCATCCCGTTCGTAGGTCTTGGATTCACCTTATGTTGTCCTTCTTTACCACTATTTATTTCTATTCCGGAACAGTTTGTACTTAGAGATTTTCTAGTGAACTCAGTAGAGCTTATGACTTGTACTACAAATTTTGGGATATTATACATTTGTTGATGGTTGTTAGCTATGTATAGCAATTACTGGGTCATATTTAATGGTTGATTGGTTTAAATCTGTTAATAACTCAGTATGTGTTAGACTTACCTAGTCTTAGAGACTAGGTTCCATCACGACACCTAAGGAGGAATTTTGGGTCGTGACAACTGAAGAGCCTAATAAAGTCACCTATCTATCATGAAACATGTTCCATCACCACAAAATAAAAAGATATAGTCCACACACTCAAATAAAATTCGAACTTAATTTAAGGACTTCAAACAATGAAAGAAATCACTCACTCTCTCAAAGAAGTTCACATGCGCACAAAAGGTACCATAGGCTTGTCCATTATGTAAATCTCTACTAATGTAGGTCTGCTCAATCTAAAATCAATTAGGACATTTTAAGGATTATAATGTAGGCTAAGGGACGGGTAGGATCAATATGGATCATAGTGACTAAACTTCCCCGAGCACTTACAACATAATACATAATAGCGCACTAACTGTTCTTCAAGTACCTCCCTTTTATAAATTTTTCTCAACACCCAATCTCTCCCTTTATTTTTTTTTTTCTCTTCTTTCACTTTTATGCAACAAGGATGGCCTTCTTTTGTTTCTTTCTCAACACATTTTTTCCCATGCAATTATTTTTCTTTCTTTTCTTCTTTTTATTTCAAGAACTTGCTTTCTTCATTGCAAATCATTTTTTTCTTAGCCTTCCACATTTAAATGGCTCCATTCATAGCTCAACCAGCCTTCTACTTTAACTTTAGCTATTAGCTCATTATGCATTTATAAGTTCTCAAAGAAGTACGGTTCAAAAGATAGATAATTCAGCACAACAAAAAGCTCAAAGCTTGTAACATGGCTACCAAATAAAAGGGAATTAGGCTCACCGGAGTGACTAGGGTAAAATAACACAGGATAGGCTAGAAAATCTCAAACGTGTCAAGGAAGACCTAAAACCACTTTTTAAACTGAGCAAAACCTAGAATTTCGCTTCAACTCACATGCAGGGCAAGTTCTAGACACAAATGCACTACATGAAATAACACAAAAATCTCACCACATAATGGCACAGTATTCAATTAGGATGGCTACATTCCAACTCTCAATCAAAGCAAGTACAGAGTTAAGACATAATTTTAATGCACAAGGCACAACTGTTAGCACAAGAGTAAAGAAAATGAGCCTAAGCGTCACAAAACAAGCTATTTTCATTTTTCAAGACAGTTCTCAAAAGCTCATGGGGAAAGTTCTAATACAAATGCATAGGCCTAACTCTGCTGGTATCAAACAAGTCACGAAGTATGTCGAATTCAGTCTGAGTCTTTGTATCATACATTACAATAAAAATAAAAATAAAAATAAAAAAAATACCCGATTCAAGAATTCATCCCTTGGGAAAAAAAATACCAAGGAGGATTATTGCCTAATAGATTAAACCTAAGCTAACTACCTAAAGCAAAAAAGAAAATATTTTTGTGCTTTTTTTTTTTTTCCAAAATTCCTAATACTAATACTAATGCCAAGAATACAATGAAATCTTTTTGTATTTTTCTAATGACCTCAATCCCTCAAGAAAACTGTCCTGGTAGTCCGTCATTGGGAAAGTCTACCATTATCTATATTTATTTTTCTTTTTAAGTAAGTTGAAGCTACCAACTATTATAAGACTACTTACTACAAATAGAAACAACCGGATACTGAGAATTACTACTCATAAACTAAAGTATTAACTATTATAGACCATTAATTCAGTGAATATTACAGTCCCAAAAATATCAAAAGTAAGAAAGATAGTGCATTCATCCACAAAAAATGAATAACCCCCATCCCACACTTAGAATCGTGTGTTGTCCCAATGCACACAAATAAAGTAGAGTTGGGTGATAATAAACTCCCTCAAGTCAATGTGGAAGGATCCTCTGTGGTCTGTAGAGGAGCATCAGAAGCAGTGGTCTCGGAAGTCGGGCCTGCACTAGTAGAAACATACGGGATAGAAGTAGTAGCAACAATCAAGTGAGTGCTCGAAGCATCCACGACTTCTATCATGGCCCCCTAGGGAATATCAACAACATCCTCACAACTTGGGGGCTCGGTAACGGCCTTATCAACTCCAGATGGAGCTATATCTGTAGAATGTGACACGGTGGTCTTAGTGGGTATTGTGGATACAGACCCCGGGACCATAGTAGTAGCAGAAGTAGATGGTCCAGCATTGGATGGTGCAAGCAACTGCGAAATATCTATGCATGTACGCTCAAATAAAGAACGGAGGAATAGTGATACCTCCCTCGTTATAGTAGCCTGCTCAGTAGCACTCAACTCTGCACGAGTCGCTTTCAACTCACCTCTAGTAGCACTCAACTCTACACGAGTCGCTATCAACTCGGCCATGTTCTTTTGCATTTCAGCTCTAATCTGCTCAAATAACTGTTGAGTGGTGAATTTAGAAGTTCTCCCCTTGTTTGGTTCCTGAACAATAGTAGCATCATATAGTCTTGGAGCTTTGGCCTCGATGTCATCATTCTCCTTGTCCCGTGGCACACCCATCTACGTCAAATAAGCCTATAAGGTATTTGCATAAAATAACCTCCACTTATAGTTCATCCTGGTGTGCTGCATTTGGTCGGGCACGATGGCTCCTAAGTTGAGCTGGATCCCCTTCAATAAAGCATACAACACTAGTACTCGGTATCGAGTGACATGAGTTTTGTTGGCATGGCATCAGGTGATTGCATATAAAATTCAACACCACACGTGCTAGTGCACTCATGAACTCCTTGGCCAAAGAATGGTAATCAACACTTCCATGAGTCCATTTTGCATCTTTCCTGATAGGACATAGGACAAACTGAACAAGTGAGTAATCGGGCTCTTTGCATATAGATTCATACATATCCTTTGGCGTAAGAACCTATTTCGAGCCTAAGCTGAGACATTGATATTCATCCCTCGTACTCTCACAATGTTGCCCACGAATGACGCCAATTGGCATAGAGCTCTCTGACAATAGTAAGATTGCCCTTGTCGTGGCCGTTCAAGATAGATCTCTATTGTTGCACATCTCGAAGTCATTTCAGAAAGTATGGGTAATTTTTCTTCAGTGTTCCAATGTTGATTGATTTTTTTGGAATGTATTTCTTGGAATTCAGGATTTTCTCATAAGCCCGGAATGCTTTTTCACTCATAAAATTCTCCTCCCAATAAGCTTGGTCAAGTGGCTCACCCTCATCTTCATCACTCATGTTGAAATTTATTAGCTCATAGTCCGACTCAGTTTCGGACTCATATTCTGAAGTAGCCTTCGGCTTTCCTTTATCTTTTGAATCAATTTGCTTTGCGTATTTGGATTTTTTTTGCTTCGTCACATATTCTCTAAACTATATCCCCTTACTTGGCGGCCCTTGCGATATTTTTGTGGTAACCCTATTAGCATTCCTCCTGACCAATGGTTCTTCCTCTTGTTCCTCTATTTCTTGCTCAAGATCACCTAGCAATTGCCTAGTCGGCTGTGCCTTCGGTTTCTCAGTCCTCTTCCTCTTATTATGTGGGTTTTAAACACCTGTTGCCTTTCCAGTAGGCTTTTTGGGTGGTTGCTTGTCATTATCCCTTTCTTATTGCTTAGACGTTTTGCTCGTTGCCACTATTGTGAACCTATGTACCTGCAAAATGAAGAGTTCTGGAATTAATTCTAGGACCTTACAACTTCAGCTATAAAACATCTTTTCAAAAAGGGTTCAATCCCAATCACTCTCACAATTATATCATCAAGTATTTCATTCAAAAGTTGCCTATGACTTTCAATCGCAAGTCAACTTTTCAAGTTTAGTTTCTCTGGACAACTTGCTTAACCAATTATTGACCCAGTATGCACAAGGATGCAACCCTATGCAGGTGCGTAAATGTACTTCCAATCACCTACAATGGTTAACATTCTTTACGAATTGATTCGTTCACAATTGTAGAAGCACGGCGCAATCGCACAAAGAGTTTAAGCCTCGAACAATATAGTTACGTAATGTCATGGTGCATTAATCCTCTTAAGAACTAACTTTTGATAATCTCTTTGTCTCATAACAAGTTCATCTACTTAATTGTATGAAATTCAGCCCGAAAATTGGTTACTCGAAAGCCTAACTACCATTTGATGCCTCAAATGAGAGTGGAAAGAATGGCGAGCATCTGTAACTCCAACACGCTAACACAACAGTCCAAAATCACTCAAATAGTCCCACACTTAATCACTAGCATACACTAATGTTTCTCAGTTACTCAGACTTCAACGGTGTATAAATTTACCTCGGGGGCAATTTGTCGAACATGTGGGGTGCAGTGGTATTGACTAGTTTCCTCTCACTGATAAGCATGCACATTATCCTACCATAATTGCTCTGATGACAGGAATTGTAGTTTTTCATCATCATGTACTGCAAGAACCAACAACCAATACAGGCAAAGCCTCAAAGTGATTCAAAGTTTTGTTTCAATTTCACGTAGAACTCACTGAAAGTGACTTATCCTAGGGGAATTTGGGGGTGGGATTCTGCTGATCCTAAATATAGAAGAGGGAGGAGAGAGAAGAATAGGATGAAGCACATGCTTGGCTGCGTCGGCGTTGGAGGCAGTGGTGGTGTGAATTGGTGAAGTTGCGTCGGGGTTGAGAGGAAATGAGTGGGAGAAGGATTTGGGTTTTAAGTGTATGAAGTGTTAAAATATAACACTTACCTGATGCAAGCGAGCTTGAACCCAATGCGTCCCAAGTGGTTTCCCCAATTTTTCATGGATGCGGCCCTTTGCGCTATGGCCACACTTCACTGCCTTGAGCAGTTGGACCCTTTAATTTTTGGCAGGAAGGGAGATGCGACGCATCCACCCTGTTTTCCCATATTTGGATATTATTATATTTTTATTAAACCTACAAATAAAATATTAATTACTACAAAATAAAACAGTATTAAGGAATTACTACTAAGAAAATTAAAAATACAAAAACAAGGAGAAATATTAATAAACTATGAAAGCAAAATAAAATGATTGGGTTGTGTCCCAAGAAGCACTTGATTTAACATCGCGACACGATGATACCAATTTTTAGGCATCTTTCAAGGCAATTGAGGACTTGTTACGATCCACATCACCATCCCAATAGCGCTTGACTCTTTTCCCATTGACCAAGAACGTCCTTTCGGAATCTGGCGCTTTTAACTCTATAGCCCCGTATGGTATCACACGCACTATTTCAAAAGGTCCAGACCATCCCGATTTTAATTTTCCAGGACACAACTTCAACCTGGAATTGAATAGCAATACCAACTGGCCCAACTCAAAATGGTGATACTTGATATGCTTGTCATGCCACCTTTTGGTCTTTTCTTTATATAACTTGGCATTCTCAGATGCATTTAGCCTGAATTCATCTAGCTCATTGAGTTTGAGCAATCTCTTCTCACCTGCCAACTCCATATCCATATTAAGCTTTTTGATGGCCCAAAAGGCCTTGTGTTCTAGCTCAACTGGAAGGTGACATGATTTTCCGTAGTTCAACTTGTAAGGCAAGGTCCCAATAGGTGTCTTATATGCAGTCTGATGCACCCATAGAGCGTCATCAAACCTTCCAGCACAATCTTTCATATTTGCACTGGTCGTTTACTCCAAAGTTTGCTTTATTTATCTATTTGATACCTCTGCTTGCCCACTCGTCTGAGGGTGATATGCAGTGGCAACTTTATGCTTGACCCCATATTTATCTAGAAGGTTGTTCAAAAGTCTATTGTAAAAATGCGTACCTTCATCACTTATTAAGGCCCGAGGAGTCCTGAAACGTGAAAAAATATTCTTCTTGGAAAAATTAACTACCACTTTCGCATCATTAATAGGTAAATAAATGGCCTCCACCTACTTAGAATGTTTGTGACGATGAGAATGGTCCTATAAAATTGATCCCCCTAACATCAAAAATCTCCACCTCAAGAATGTTTGTGAGCGGCATCTCATTCTTGCTAGTGATAGTTCCAGTTCTCTGACATTGATTGCACTTCTTCACAAATGAATAGGCATCTTTAAACAGAGTATGCCAATATAAACTCGGCTGCAGAACTTTTGCGAATGTTCTATCACCACCATGATGTCCCCCATTGGGTGAGGAGTGACATTCGTACAAATTATGCTCCACCTCCTTCACCGGAATGCATCTTCTCATTAGTTGGTTAGCACATTGTCGATACAAGAACGACTCATCCTAGAAAATAATTGTTTACGTCATGTAGGAATAACTTTTTCCCTTCAGGTGGCATTTCTGGAGGAAGTACTCCGCTTACTATGAAATATACATAATCTGCATACTATGGTGGCGGATCATGTGTGACTGCAAAGAGTTTCTCATCTGGGAATGTCTTCTTAATCACTACTCTATCCTCCACATGTTCATAATTTTCTAGCCTTAAGAAGTGGTAAGCCACCTAGTTCTTTGTGCCCTTCCGATCACGAATTGTTAAGTCAAATTCCTGCAAAAGAAGTACCCATCTAATTAGTCTCGGCTTAGCATCTTTTTTTGAAATTAAATACCTGATCGTCGCATGATCCATGTAAACTATCACATGTGTTCCGACTAAGTAGGACCGAAACTTGTCAAAAGCATAGACAACTGCCAACAATTCTTTTTCCATCGTGGTGTAATTGAGTTATTCATTAGTTAGGGTCTTGATGGCATAGTAAATTGAATGAAACACTTTGTTCTTTCTATGTATAAGCAGAACCTCAATTGCTACGTCACTCGCATCGCACATCAACTTAAATGGCAGACTCTAGTCAGGTGCCACAATGACTGGTTCGGACACCAACTTCAATTTCAGCTCCTCGAATGCCTTTAAACAGGCATCATCAAAATTGAACGTGGCATCCTTTTCTAGCAACCTGCACAAGGGATTAGATATTTTTGAAAAATCTATAATGAAACGTCTATAAAAACCTGCATGTCTCAAGAAGCTGCGGACGCCCTTAATACAGATGGGTGGTGGAAGTTTTTCGAATGCCTCCACCTTAGCCTTGTCGACGTCAATTCCTTTCTTGGACACTCAATGTCCTAATACAATACATTCTTTAACCATAAAATGTCACTTCTCCCAATCAAGCACTAGGTTAGTGTCCTTACAGTGTGCTAGCACCAACTCCAAGTTCATCAGACAATTATCATAGGATGACCCGAAGACTGAAAAATCATCCATGAATACCTCCATGAATTTCTTCACAATGTCGGTGAAGATGGTCTTCATGCACCTTTGAAAAGTCACTGTTGCATTGCATAACTCGAATGGAATCTTTTTAAAGGCGAAGGTGTCATAGAGACAAGTAAATGTAGTCTATTCCTGATCTTCTGGTGCTATCACTATCCGATTATAACTGGAGTAACCATCAAGAAAGTAATAATATTCATGTCCGGCTAGCCTGTCCAGCATTTGATCAATGAAAGGGAGAGGAAAGTGATCCATGCGCGTAGCTTTGTTGAGTTTCCTGTAATCCATGTATATTCTCCAGCCCGTCACCATTTTGGTAGGTATCAACTCATTTTGCCCGTTTGCCACAACTGTCATGGCTCCTTTTTTCGGCACGTACTACGCAGGACTCTCCTAATTGTTGTCATAAATAGGAAATACGATCCTAGTGTCCAGCCACTTAATAGTCTCTTTTTTACTACCTCCTTCATAATGGGATTTAATCGTCTTTGATGTTCCACATTGGGTATGTGTCCATCCTCCAGGAATATTTTATGCATACAAAATGACGGACTGATCCTCTTGATATCAGCAATAGTCCAGCCGATATCCCCTTGTGTTCCCTCAGAACTCGAAGCAGCTTGTCTTCTTGCACATATAACAATGAAAATGAGATAATCACCTATAAGGATTCCGAAGCACCTAAGTAAGCATATCACAAATGAGAAGGTAATGGCTTGAGCTCTAATTTTGGAGACTCCATAATAAAAAAACTTAGGTGGTGTCAATGTCAATGGCCTGTCAATTTCCTCAAATCTCTTCAACCTGTTGACATATTGACATGTTATGTTCAAAACTTGTACAATTTCATCCACTAGCTCATCCTCTTCTTCGTCTTCGCCAATTAAAGATCTTCCCAGAGGATCTTCAGACACCAAGTAAGGTATTCTGCTTGCTAATTCATCATCCGCAATGTAATCATGTCCAATTCTTCATAGTGTGCAGGAAATGTGAGTGCTCGGTATACATTGAAAACCTCCACTTTGTCACCCACTCTCATAGTTATTTGTTCTTCACATACGTCAACCACGGGTTTATGCTCACCCCAAGAACACACAATGCTCGCCCAACCACATGTTTCCCAATTGAAATTTGAATTGTGAAGCTTCATGGGTCCTTCAATTTATGAGGAAACTTATTATGAATCCTGGAACTACACTCCTCAGTGAGTGTTACAGTCTCAAATTCAGTCAACTTGCGCTTGTTTGCCACAATTTTGTTGTTGTACTTTTCATACTTTGGCACTTCTTGCAAAATATCCACCAATGGGATACTAATCTGCACCTGTTTCAAAATATCAAGGAACTTCTTGTACGCTGTATTATCCTTCACTTTCTACAATCTTTGATGGAACAGAGGTGGTGGCTTTGCAATTATTGGTTGTGGTTGCTTTGCCACAACCTCTTCAAATGGCTTCTCTGACTCTTTTGTAGTTTCTGATTCGACTTCTCTGATGGCTTGCTTTTCACTAAAAGTCACTTGCTTTCTCTTCTTCGATGGTACATCTTCTAATTCTCTCACATTCCTTAGTGACACAGCATTAATAGGCGCCTTAGGATTAGCCTCAGTGTTGCTAGGTAATGCTCCCGCTGGTCTGGTGTTCTGGGCACTAGCAAGTTGCCCCATTTGTCGCTCTAAATTTTGAATAGTAGTAGCCCGATTCTGATTATCAACCATAATCTTCTTGAGCATCTCCTCAATATTACCCATCGAATTTGCAGACTGATCTGCTTGTGATGGGTGAAACTATTGTTATTAACTTTGTGGTTTGAACTAATTCTGAGTACCCTGATTTCCACACCAAGAGAAATTTGGGTTGTTCCTCCAATTTGGATTATAAGTATTACCATATTTATTATGATAAGCTTGTCCTCTATTTGCTTTCCCCACAAAGTAAACTGACTCTAGATTCCCTGGACATACATCACTGGTATGGCCCTCGCCACAGACTTTATAGAACACCTGCACCTGTTGTACTGGTTGAACATGTTGCATTGGTTAGAACTACTGTTAGTTCTGAGCCACATTTATCTTGATGATTGTATTTGCTAAAGATGCTACTTGTGTAGATAATGATGATACAATATCCAATTCAAGTTCCCCGACAGCTTTATGGACTATGTCTACCTGTGTTCCCCTTGCCAATCTGGGTTGCTTTTGGAAAATTTGTTCAGCAGTGCATAAATCTCATTAAAACTCTTTTCCAATACTTGACCACCTGTTGCTACATCTACCACTATTTTTGTTTCAAGGTGAAGACTTTTAATAAAAGTATGAGCCCGTACCTCGTTGGTTTGGTTATAGTGTGGACAGTCTCTTAACAGCCCCTTGAATCGCCACATGCTGCATAAAGTGATTCACCTTCTCTCTATTTAAATGCAACTATCTCACTTCTTATCTTTGCGATTTTACCAGGAGGAAAAAACCTAGCCAAGAATTTGTGAGCCAAATCATTCCACTATGCAATAGAGTTAGCTGGCTCAGATTTTAACCACCTCTTGGCCTCTCCCAACAGATAAAAAGGGAACAATGTGAGCTTGACATAATCGAACGTCGCCCCATTAGTGATATAAGTATCACTAATCACTAAAAAATTCAGAATATGTTGTTGGGGGTCCTCGTGTGGCAGTCCCATAAACTGTCCATTTCATGAAGTAGCTAGATCATGCTCTGCTTAACCCTGAAATGCCAGTGATCCTAGGTTTAATGATACTGGAGGTGACATTAGCAATATTGGGCATAGCCACCTCTTGTACTGCCAAAGGGTGTTCATCTGCCATTTCAACAAGAAGTTGAATAAGTACTTATAGATTATTTGTTTCCCGATCTTCTCTCAACCTTCTACGAAATTCTCTATCAGGTTCTAGGTCAAAATCCTATAGTCTATCCTTGCTTCTAACTCGTCGCATTCAAGCAAAGTACCTGAGATCAAACACCCAGCCAAAAAGAAGATTAAAACCTTAACTCGATGAGTATTAAAAGCTTAATCTAGTAGAATAATTAATTTCTAAGTCCTCGGCAATGGCACCAAAAACTTATTACCCTAAAGCGCACATGCAAATATACGCGGTCAATCAAGTAATAAAGAGTGAGTAGAGTATTGTTCCCACGAGGATTTGTGATCAATTATCAACTAAATCTAGCAAGTTCTAATTTATCGAGTCAAGAACAAGTTCAAAGTAATTATAATTTTTATTTAACTAATTATACGAACTAGAGTTGCGATTAAAAGAAGAATTAAATAACTAGCACACTTAGCACGAAAGGTTGAATTCTATGAGAAATAATATTCCAGGGTCATAGTTAAGTAACAATCATATTGAATTTTTCAATTAACTGGATTTATTAATTTATTTGGGTTATTAACCTACAAGGACAAGAATACTCGTAGAAATTTGACAACTTCTATTCGCCTATTCAATTTTTTATAACCCCTATATTCCTACGAGATTAGAGATAAAAAGAACGCATTAATAATTTCTGGTACAATTGGCTAAGCATAGCAAATAGGTATATTTTTATCTGTATTCGCAAATCAATTCCCCAATGACTAGGTTCAAGATCGCACTCTATTCAATCCTATTGCAATCAAGAATTAGCTCTTTCAAGTTCAATTCAAGATTCATATATAGTATTTCACTATTAGCTAGGCAGCAAAATAATTAGACTCAAGGTATGAATAAACAACCCAATAAGATAAATTAAATCGTCAAATCAATCTCTGAATATCAACATTCATATAAAATCATAACCTTAGAATAAACGAGTTTAGCCACGCATAGTCATGGTAGTAATCTCAATCAATTCCCAAGAATACATAAAAATAATAAAAGAAGGGAAAAGACGAATTTTGTGGTTTTCAAACTCTTTGATGGCTTTTCTCTGCTTCCAAGTGTGTTAGATGACCTAAAAAGGTGTTTTTGACTTATATTTTGTATACAAAAGTCGTGATTTAAAGTTTTCCTTTTCCTTTTCCGAGTCAGCTTCAGGGATTGATGCTAAGCTGGATGCTTTGCGTCAGCCTCAGCTTGAACTTCTCAGCATCAGATGCTTTGTTCCTTCAACTTTGCTGTGCCCAGGTGCGGATGCTAAGGTAGATGCTTTCTTGAGACTTCAATGCTAAGAATGCTTCAATGCATCTAACCTCTTGTCCTATAACTGGAGCATCTTTTCTTCATATTTTTTCACTCCAAACGTCCTAAATCATCACACACAATTTAATTAGTCGAAAAATCAACAATTAACACATGTTGGATAATTTCAATACCAAATATTACCAAAAAGCAGTTAAAACATGGGTAAAGTAACATTAAAATATATAAAAATATGCCCAACATTAATGGGCAATATATTATTCTTTAAATGGCATTTTCAAATAATTTTGCATACTCTATAGAATTATATTTCGACATTTATATTATCGATGTCACGACCCAATTTCACCTATAGGTCGTGATGGCGACCCATACTACAGCTAGGCAAGCCAACAAATAAATTAAACATATATCAATTATTTTCAGATTAATTTTCTAAGAAATTTTATTATTTTACTAGCAATATTAAAATATTAGAAAACAATATTACAATTCCAAATTCTACCAATGTGTATGCCAAGACCTGGTGTCACAAGTGTATGAGCATCTAATAGATTATACAAAATCTCAAATACTGTCTGAAATAAAAATAGACAGGATGAAAAATACAAGGAGCGACACTGGTAGCTGCAAAACGGCTCAGAAAGGCAGCTCACCACTATGCCCCTGAATAACGTGGGTGTACGACGATAGGTTCCCCACTAATACTTGCCTCAAGTCCTGCACAAAAAGTACAGCAAGTGTAGTATGAGTACGTAAACAACGTGTACCCAGTAAGTATCAAGCCTAATCTCGAAGTGGTAGAGATGAGATGCCTGACTTTGACACTCACTATGAGTCAATAATAATAATTGAAATAAAACTAGAATATTTAAATCAGTATGATTCACAGAATTTACAATAATATATTTAACTAGTAGAAATAATTAAATTCTTTCAAATGCAACAAATCTCAATATATTAATTAAATTCCTTCAATTCCAATAAAATTTCCAATTTATCAATTAGTCTCATTTACAGGAATAACAATAATTCCTTAACAAGCAGGAATAATAATTCTTAAAATTTCAAAGATTTCCAATTTATCAATTAGCTTCGCAAGCTGCAATAAACTATCAAAGTATCATGTAATTATTATTATTAAGCACGATTTCTGCCGAGATCGTACGGCCCGATCCAGAGTATCGTGTACACTGCCGAGGGACGTGCGACATGATCCATAGATGCATCTATCCTGCCAAGGCATTCGGCCCGCTCCACAAGAAAGGAGGACATTTTCTTATGTACCTCCGGAATGAGAGTATATTTATTATAAGATAAATTCAGAAGGAAGAACAATTTCTCTTAATAATTAATTAATTTAAATAAAAAATTTAAGCATATGAGATTTCCATCCTTTAATATCTTTCCTAATATATATATATATATATATATATATATATATATATATATACACACATCAAATAATTTAATTAAGTAAAGACTACAATTTACACAAGTAATTCATGTTTTTGAGTCCTAAACTACCCGGACTTTAGCATTTAATAGTAGCTACGCACGGACTCTCGTTACCTCATGCGTACGTAGCCCCCACAATTAGCAATAATTATTTAATTTAATCACCTATGGGGTAATTTTTCCCTCACAAGATTAGACAAGAGACTTACCTCAATTTGCTCCAATTTAATCCATTAGAAGGCCCTTTCCTCTATTATCCAACTTTGATTGGCTCGAATCTAATCAAAAATAATTCGATACAATCACTAAAATTTTTATGAATCAATTCTATAAGAAAATACTACATTTTCAATAAAAATTCCGAAATTAATTAAAAATTCGTTCGTGGGGGCCACGTCTCGGAATTTGGAAAAAGTTACGAAATCAGACAACCCATTCAATTACGAGTCCAACCATACCAATTTCACTCAAATCCAACTCCGAATCGATACCGAAATCTCAAAAATTCGTTTCTATGAGATTTCAAAAATTTCCCAAATTTCAATCTCTAAACACTAATTAAATGGTGAAAACAATGATATATTTGTGTATATAGACCAAATTCGAGTTGCAATCACTTACCCCAATGTCTTTCCTTGAAAATCTGTCAAAAGTCGCCTATGCTCAAGCTCAAGTTTGTCAAAAATAGCAAATAGGACGAATGCCCCCTATTTTTATAACTTACAGATCTGTCTAGGCTGACCTCAATCCTGGACCTCGATCATGGAGTCTGATCATTGAGTCCGATCATGGAGTCCGATCATGGAATTCGATCATGGAGTCCGACTCATGGAGTCCGGCTCATGGAGTCCGATCATGGAGTCTGATCATGGAGTCCGATCATGGAATCCGATCATGGAGTTCGATCATGGAGTCCGATCATGGGCTCGATCACACCACATAATTTTCAGCAGAAGAGAAAAATTGCAGCAGCTGTTTTAAGTCCAACTTTTGATCCGTTAACCATCTGAAACTCACTCGAGGCCCTCGGGACCTCAACCAAATATACCAACAAGTCCTAAAATATCATACGAACTTATTTGAAACCTCAAATCACATAAAACGACGTTAAAATCACGAATTATGCTCCAATTCAAACTTAATGAAACTTAAAATTTCTAACTTCTACATTCGATGTCGAAATCTATCAAATCAAGTCCGATTGACCTCAAATTTTGCACACAAGTCATAAATGACATAATGAAGCTATAAAAATTTTTGAAACTATATTCCGACTCCGGCATCAAAAAGTCAACTCCCCGGTCAAACTTTCAAACTTAAATTCTTGTTTTAGCCATTTCAAGCCTAATTTCACTACGGACTTCCAAAAAAGATTTCGATCACACTCTTAAGTCCAAAATTACCATACAGAGTTGTTGAAATCATCAAAATTCTATTCCAGGGTTGTTTGCACATAATTCGACATTCGGTCACTATTTGAACTTAAACTTTTAATTTTTTATCAAAATTCCATATCTCGGGCTAGGGACCTCGGAATTTAATTCCGGGCATACGCCCAAGTCCCAAATCACGATACGAACCTACCGAAACTATCAAAATACTGATCCGAGTCTGTTTCCTCAAAATGTTGACCAAAGTCAACTCAATTGAGTTTTAAAGCTCTAATTCACATTTTAATCCATTTTTCACATAAAAACTTTTCGGAAAATTTTACGGACTGCGCACGCAATTCGAGAAATAATAAATAGTGCTTTTCAAGGTCTTAGAATACAGAATTAATTATTAAATTTAAATATTATATTTTGGGTCATCACATTCTCCTCCTCTAAAACAAACGTTTGTGCTCGAACGGGTTTAGAATTATACCTGAAGTGCTGAATAAGTGTGGATATCTGCTCCGTATGTTTTCCTCGGCCTCTCAATTCGCTTCCTTGACTGGTTGGCCCCTCCACTAGACTTTTACTGCAGAAATCCTCTTGGACCTCAACTGGCGAACCTATTTATCAACAATGGCAATTGGCTCCTCTTCATAACCCAAGCTATTATCTAGCTGAACTGTGTTGAAGTCTAACACATGTGATAGGTCGGCATGATACTTTCGGAGCATAGATACATGGAAAATCGGATGAACTCCTGATAGGCTGGGAGGAAATGCAAGCTCATAAGCAACCTCCCCAACTCGTCTCAACACCTAATATGGGCCTATAAACCTTGGGCTCAACTTGCCCTTCTTCCCAAATCTCATGATTCCCTTCATCGGTGAAACCTTCAAGAGAACTTTTTCACCCATCATAAATGATAAATCTCGCGCTTTTTCATTTGCGTAACTCTTCTGTCTGGACTGTGCTGTACGAAGTCACTCCTGTATCAACTTTACCTTTTCCAAGGCATCTTTTACGAAATCAGTACCATATAATTTAGCCTCACCGGGCTCAAACCATCCGATGGGCGAACGACATCGCCGACCATATAAAGCCTCAAATGGAGCCATCTCGATACTGGATTGGTAACTGTTATTATAAGCGAACTCGACCAAAGGCAAGAAATGATCCCGCTGAAATCCAAAGTCAATCACACGTGCCCTGAGCACATCCTCCAAAATCTAAATTGTCCGCTCTAACTACCTGTCGGTCTGCGGATGAAAGGCTATGATGATCTCTACACGGGTCCCCAACTCACTCTATACTGCTCTCTAGAAATGTGAAGTAAACTGAGGACCTCTATCTGATATGATAGAAATTGGCACACCGTGCAACCGAACTATCTCCTGAATATAAATTTGGGCCAACCTCTTTGAAGTATACATAGTCACAACCGGAATGAAATGTGCTGACTTGGTCAAACTATCAACAATGACCCAACCTGCATCAAACTTCCGCAAGGTCCGTGGCAACCCAACTACAATGTCCATAGTGATGCATTCCCATTTCCACTCCGGTATAGTCATCTGCTGAAGTAGGCCACCTGGCCTCTGGTGCTCATATTTAACTTGCTGACAATTTAGACACCTAGCTACATGCTCCACAATGTCCTCTTTCATTCGTCGCCACCAATAATGTTGCCTCGAGTCACGATACATCTTCGTAGCACCTGGATGAATAGAATACCAAGAACTGTGTGCCTCCTCTAGGATATTTTTCCTTAGTCCATACACATTAGGGACACATAGATGATCCTGGAGTCGCATAACGCCATCCGCTCCAATAGTAACTTCCTTGGCACCACCCCGTAGTACCGTTTCTCAAAGAACCATTAAGTGTGGATCATCATACAGGCGAGCCTTGATCTTCTCAAATAGTAATGAATGAGCTACAACACATGCAAGAACTCGGCTGGGCTCTGAAATATTCAGCCACACAAGTCTGTTGGCCAAGGACTGAATATCTGAAGTCAATGGCCTCTCCTCTGCTGAAATGAAAGCCAAACTACCCATACTCTCCGCCTTTCTACTCAATGCGTCTGCAACCACATTTTCTTTGCCCGGATGATACAGGATAGTAATATCATAATCTTTTAGTAACTCAAGCCATCTGTGTTGTTTCAGATTTAGGTCCCTTTGCTTGAACAAATGTTGCAAACTGCGGTGATCAGTGTAAACTTCACAAGCCACCCCATAAAGATAATGCCTCCAAATCTTAAGAGCATGAACAATCGAAGCTAACTAAAAATCATGTACTGGATGATTCTTCTCGTGGGGTTTCAGTTGACGTGAAGCATATGCAATAACTCGCCCTTCCTGCATCAATACACAACCCAAGCCAATGCATAAAGCGTCGCAATACACTGTATACATCCCCGAACCGGAAGGCAACACTAACACTGGTGCTGTAGTGAATGCTGTCTTGAGCTTCTGAAAGCTCACCTCACAATCATCGTACCATCGGAACGGAGCACCCTTCTGGGTTAATTTGGTCAAAGGTGATGCAATAGACGAAAAATCCTCCACGAACCGACGATAATAACCTGCTAAACCCAAAAAACTCCTGATCTCAGTCCCCGAAGTGGGACGATGCCAATTTTGAACTGCCTCAATCTTTTTGGGATCAACATTATTGCCCTCGCTCGATACAATATGTCCCAAAAATACTACAGACTCAAGCTAGAACTCACATTTAGAGAACTTAGCATATAGTTTTTGTTCCCGCAACGTCTGAAGCACTACTCTCATATGCTGCTCATGCTCCTCCTTACTACGCGAGTAGATCAAAATGTCATCAATGAAGACAATGATAAACGAATCAATATATGGCATAAATACCATGTTCATCAAATCCATAAACACTGTCGGGGCATTAGTTAAATCGAAGGACATCACCAGAAACTCATAATGACCATATCTAGTCTGGAAAGTAGTCTTCGAAACATCAGAATCCCGAATCTTCAACTGATGGTATCCCGACCTCAACTCGATCTTAGAGAACACCCTAGCACCCTGCAACTGGTCAAATAGATCATCAATACGCGGCAACGGGTACTTGTTCTTAATAGTGACTTTGTTCAGTTGACGATAATCAATACACATCCGCATTGTTCCATCCTTCTTCTTCACAAATAATACCGGTGCACCCCAAGGCAATACACTCGGTCTGACGAACCCTTTGGCTAGTAACTCCTCAAGCTGTTCTTTCAATTCTATTGGAGCCATGCGATACGGTGGGATAGATATAGGTTGGGTATCTGGAGCCAAGTCAATACAGAAATCAATATCACGATCAGGTGGCATACTTGGAAGATCTGAAGAAAATACATCGGATAACTCCCGAACTACAGGCCCTGAATCAATAGCCGGAATCTCTATAGTAGTATCCCGAACATAGGCTAGATAAGCCAAACAACCCTTCTCAACCATGTGTTGAGCCTTTATAAAAGAAATAACTCGATTAAATGAACTAACAGACGAACCCTTCCACTACAGCTTAGGCAATGCCGGAATAGCCAAGGTAATGGTCTTGGCATGACAATCTAGAATAGCATGATATGGAGATAACCAGTCTATGCTTAGAATTATTTCAAAATCGGTCATCTCAAGCAATAGTAGATCTGCTCTAGTTTCATAACTACAGAATGTAATAATACAGGATAGGTAGATCCGTTTCACAACAACAGAATTGCCCACAGGAGTGGACACATCAACAGGAGTACTCAAGGACTCACGAGAAACACCCAGAAATGGAGCATATAGAGATGACACATATGAATACGTAGATCCTGGATCAAATAATATTGAGGCATCTTTGCCGCAAACAGAAATAATACCTGTAATCACGGCATCTAAGGCCTCTGCATCTGGTCAGGCCGGAAAAGCATAGAACTGAGCTGGAGCGCCAACTGGATGGCCTCCGTCTGGCTGACCTCCACCTCTAGGATGGCCCCTACCCACCTGTCCTCCACCTCTTGGTGGTCGGACAACTGGTGGAGCAACTGGTCCAGTAATCATAGGCTGCTGACCCTGTTGCACTAGCTTACCCCGAAGACTGGGGCAAAATCTGCATATGTGACTGGGATCCCCGCACTCATAACAACTCTTCGGTGCGATGGGCTGCTGACTAAGAGTCTGGCCCTGGGGAACTGAATACCCACTGGGAGGACCCTAAATACCTAGTGGGCTATAAGACTCTCTGGTATAGCACTGAAATAAGGTCGCACTGGAGCACCCCGAGGAGGCGGTGGTGCTGGATATGGGGGCCTGCTGGACTGCCCTCTCACGAACTGACCTCTTCCCCCAGACGGAGCACCTCTGAACTCTCCAGAATACCTGAACCGCTTATCTCTCATAACCTGCTCTCGGCTCCACTGATGTACACCCTCAATCATGCGGGCTATCTCCACGACTAGCTCAGAAGAAGTACCCATCTCAACCTCTCGAGCCATAGTGGCCTGAATGCCAGTATGTAAACCCGCAACAAATCTCCGCACTCTCTCCGCCTCAGTAGGGAGTATCATAAGTGCATGGCAAGATAACTCAGAAAACCTCGCCTCATAATCGGTCACTGACATCTGACCCTGCTGGAGCTGCTCAAATTGAAACCTCAACTCTTCCCTCTAGGAGGGTGGAATATACCTGTCCAGGAAGATACGGGTGAACCTGTCCCAAGTTATGGGAGGAGAATCTGCTGGACTGCCAAGAACATAAGACTGCCACCATCTATGGGCTTTACCGTCTATCTAAAAAGTAGCAAAGTCTACCCCATGAGACTCCAATATCCTCATGTTGTACAGTCTATCCTTGCACCAATCAATGAAATCCTGGGGATCCTCATGTCACTCACCCCCAAAAACAGGAGGATGTAGTCTAGTCCATTTGTCCAATAGTTTCTGCGGATCAGCGGCTACAGCTGGCCTGGGCTCAGGTGTAGCTACTGCCACTGGCTAGGCTCCACCCACGGGCAGTGCACCCTGGGTCTGATATACAGCAGCTGCCTGTCCATGAGCATGTGCGGTAGGGCTCTGTGCTACCCGCCCGCCTGAGATGTGGCTAGGTCTGCCAGAAATAAACTGGCCTGAGTCACATTGTCCACGAACCACAGCATATGACCCATGACATCCTGAAATCCCGGTGCAGATGTGAAATCCACCGGAGTTGTCTCTACCACAGACACCTCATCCTGTTCCTCTATAATGGGGTTCTCTGCTGGACCCACTAGCGGCATAACTGGAACAGTCCTGGGACGTCCTCGCCCTCTACTACAAGCTGGAGCCCTCCCTTGGCCTCTGCCTCGGTCTCTAGCAACTGGGGGAATAGTTATTCCCTGGTCTGGAACCTTATTAGAGCGCGTTCTCACCATCTGTGAGAGAATAAAAGAAGGATATTTAGTACTACATTAATTGCACGATAGAATATGAAGAAAAGTAGTTTCCTAACACCCTATAGCCTCTCAAAGATAAGTACAGACGTCTCGTACCGATTCGCAAGACTCTATTAGGTCTGCTCATAACTTGTGAGACCTACGTGAACCTAGCACTCTGATACCATGTTGTCACGACCTAATTTCACCTATAGGTCGTGATGGTGCCCAACACTACAGCTAGACAAAGCCAACAAATAAATTAAACATATATCAATTATTTTCAGAATAATTTTTTAAGAAATTTTATTATTTTACTAGCAATATTAAGAAATTAGTAAAGATACCGATTAACTTAAATCCAAGAAAAAAAAATATTACAATTCCAAATTCTACCAATGTGTGTGCCAAGACCTGGTGTCACAAGTGTATGAGCATCTATGCGATAATACAAAATCTCAAATGATGTCTAAAATAAAAATAGAGAAAATGAAAAATACAATGAGAGACACTGGTAGCTGCAGAACGGCTCAGAAGGCAGCTCACCACTATGCCCTTGGATAACGTGGGTGTAAGATGATAAGTCCCCCACTAGTACTTGGCTCAGGTCCTGCACAAAAAGTGCAGCAAGTGTAGTATGAGTACGTAAACAACGTGTACCCAGTAAGTATCAAGCCTAATCTCAAAATGGTAGAGACGAGATGACCGACTTTAAATCAACATGATTCACAGAATTTACAATAATTTATTTAACTAGTAGAAATAATTAAATTCCTTCAAATACAATAATTCTCAATATATTATTTAAATTCCTTTAATTTCAATAAAATTTCCAATTTATCAATTAGTCTAATTTACAGGAATAACAATAATTCCTTAACACGCAGGAATAATAATTCTTTAAATTCCAAAGATTTCCAATTTATCAAATAGCTTCGCAAGCTGCAATAAACTATCAAAGTATCGTGTGATTATTATTATTAAGCACGATTTCTGCTGAGGTCGTACGACCCGATCTAGAGTATCGTGTACACTGCCGAAGGACATGCGGCACGATCCATAGATGCATCTATCCTGCCGAGGCGTTCGGCCCGCTTCACATGAAAGGAAGACATTTTCTTATGTACCTCTGGAATGAGAATATATTTATTATAAGATAAATTCAGGAGGAAGAACAATTTTTTTTAACAATTAATTATTTTTAAAAAAAATTAAGCATGTGAGATTTCCAGCCTTTAATATCTTTTCTAACAATTCACAATATATATATATATATCAAATAATTTAATTAAGTAAAGACTATAATTTAAACAAGTAATTCATGCTTTTGAGTCCTAAACTACCCGGACTTTAGCATTTAATAGTAGCTACGCACGGACTCTCGTCACCTTATGCGTACGTAGCCCCCACAATTAGCAATAATTATTTAATTTAATCACCTATCGGGTAATTTTCTCCTCACAAGATTAGACAAGAGACTTACCTCAATTTGCTCCAATTTAATCCACTAGAAGGCTCTTTCCTCGATTATCCAACTTTGATTGACTCGAATCTAACAAAAAATAATTCGATACAATCACTAACATTTTTAGGAATCAATTCTATAAGAAAATACTACATTTTCAATAAAAATTCTGAAATTAATTAAAAATTCATCCGTGGGGCCCACGTCTCGGAATCCAGTGAAAGTTACGAAATCAGACAACCTATTCAATTATGAGTCCAACCATACCAATTTTACTCAAATCCAACTCCGAATCGATACCGAAATCTCGAAAATTCGTTTCTATGAGATTTCAAAATTTTCCTAAATTTCAATCTCAAAATACTAATTAAATGGTGAAAATAATGATATATTTATGTATATATATACCAAATCCAAGTTGAAATCACTTACCCCAATATCTTTCCTTGAAAATCTGTCAAAAGTCGCCTCTGCTCAAGTTCAAGTTCGTCAAAAATGGCAAATGGGACGAATGCTCCCTTATTTTTATAACTTACAGATCTGTCAAGGCTGACCTCGATCCTGGACCTCGATCATGGAGTTCGATCATGGAGTCCGACTCATGAAGTCCGATCATGGAGTCTGATCATGGAGTCCGATCATGGAGTCCGATCATGGATTCCGACTCATGGAGTTCGATCATGGAGTCCGATCATGGGCTCGATCACAACACAGAATTTCCAGCAGAAGAGAAAAATTGCAGCAGCCGTTTTAAGTCTAACTTTTGATCTGTTAACCATCTGAAACTCACTCGAGGCCCTCGGGACCTCAACCAAATATACCAACAAGTCCTAAAATATAATACAAACTTATTTGAAACCTCAAATTACATAAAACGACGTTAAAACCACGAATTATGCTCCAATTCAAACTTAATAAAACTTAAAATTTCTAACTTCTACATTCGATGTCGAAACCTATCAAATCAAGTCCGATTGACCTTAAATTTTGCACACAAGTCATAAATGACATAACGAATCTACAAAAAATTTTGAAACTATATTGCGACTCCGGGATAAAAAAGTCTACTCCCCGGTCAAACTTCCAAACTTAAATTCTTGTTTTAGCCATTTCAAGCCTAATTTCACTACGGACTTCCAAATAAAATTTCGATCACGCTCCTAAGTCAAAAATCATCATACGGAGCTGTTGGAATCATCAAAATTCTATACTGGTGTCGTTTGCACATAATTCGATATGCGGTCACTATTTGAACTTAAACTTTTAATTTTTCATCAAAATTCCATATCTCGGGTTAGAGACCTTGGAATTTGATTCCGGATATACGCCCAAGTCCCAAATCACGATACGGACCTACCGGAACTGTCAAAATATTGATCCGAGTCCGTTTGCTCAAAATATTAATCAAAATCAACTTAGTTGAGTTTTAATGCTCTAATTCATATTTTAATCCATTTTTCACATAAAATCTTTACGAAAAATTTTACGGACTGCGCACACAAGTCGATGAATGATAAAATAGTATTTTTCGAGGTCTTAAAATATAGAATTAATTATTAAATTTAAAGTTGACATTTTGGATCATCACAATCGAGTTGATATCTAAATTAGTTCCAAGATCGATTCCTTAAAAAACAAGGCTTCGGTAATCAAGATATTTTTTTCCTATTCAAATTTCTTTCAGATGAGGTTCAACATTGGATGCGATTAACCAAGTAATCAAGATACATTTCAAAGTGTTAATTACTAACACTAAAAATTAATCCAATTAGTCTTTCTAACAATAAATCCAATTAGTCTCGAAGTCCAAAACATCCGAGGCGATCGATGTGCATGTGGTCCTATATCTAATATTTCAATTAATATGCCATATGCAGAAAATGGAATATTAATTATGAATGTATAACATCAAAGAAAATATTAGAAGAAATATCTTCAGAGGCTAGTTGATGGATGTGGATTTTGTTGGTGATCATATCGACAATACCAGTTTATTTATTGGAAGATTCTTTCAAGAAAAAAAGTAATATTATTTAACTCTACTTGCATATGTATCGAAAAAATCAACTAGAACAAGATATTTTAGAAATCTCATAAAAATATGAGACAAGGAAATAAATATGAATACGTTTGGTGAAGTACTAGAATAGGTGCATGGCATTGTCTTGTTTTAAGCAATACGTTTTACCAATATTCTTTTCATTCTCTTTTTTCTTCACCATTATGAAATATTTGATTAATGTAACAGTTTAATTATTTCTAGCAATGTCTTTGAGAATTATTATACTTTCATACATGAATGTTAAATAGATGAGTTGGGCTGATTACGAGCATATTAAATTGAGTTGAGTCAATAAATAGGCGGGTCATTGAGTTACTTGGACTGAGATGAATTGGGTCAAGATGAACTAAAATTTCATAGCCCAAACCCGCACAACTCTTACTAAGCATTAATTAATACTAGTCTCTATGTACGTGTCTCGCACGTATAACAATAGGCGCACCTAATAGTTAACAAAAGATATGTGAATAAACTTGTTATCGGAAATGTCACGACCCAATTTCACCTATATGTCGTGATGGCGCCAAACACTACAGCTAGACAAGCCAACTAATAAATTAAATATATATCGATAAAATTTATATCCAAGAAAAATAATAAGACACCAAATTCTACCAATGTGTATGCCAAGACCTGGTGTCACAAGTGTATGAGCATCTAGTAGATTATACAAAACTCCAAATACTGTCTGAAATGAAAATAGACAGAATTAAAAATACAAGAAGAGGCACTAGTAGCTGCAGGACGGCTCAGAAAGGCAGCTAACTACTACGCTCCTGGATAATGAGGATGTGCGATGATAGGTCCTCCACTAGTGTCTGTCTCAGATACTGCACAAAAAGTGCAGCAAGTATAGCATGAGTACGTAAACATGTACCCGGTAAGTATCAAGCCTAATCTCGAAGTGGTAGAGACGAGATAGCCGACTTTGACACTCACTAAGGGTCAACAATAATAAATGGAATAAATTATAATTATTCAAATCAGCATGATTCACAGAGTTAACAATAATTTTATTCAATTAGCATAAATAATAAAAATCCTTCAAATGCAACAATTCCCAATCTATTAATTAAATCCTTTAATTTCAATTAAAATTTTAACTTATCAAATAGCTTTACAAGCTGTAATTCAATTTTAATAAATTTTCAATTTATCAAATAGCTTTAAGAGCTACAATTCAGTTGTCCAAAAATCGTGTAATTATTATTATTATCAAGAACGATTTCTGTCGAGGTCGTACGGCCCGATCCAGAATTTCGTGTACACTGCCGAGGGACGTGCGGCACGATCCATAGATGCATCTATCCTGCCGAGGCGTTCGGCCCGCTCCACAAGAAAGGAGGACATTTTCTATGTACCTCCGAAATGAGAGTATATTCATTATAAGATAAATTCGGGAGAATGAACAATTCATTTTAACAATTAATTAATTTAAACAGAAAATTCAAGCATATGAGATTTTCATCCTTTAATATTTTTATCTTACAATTCACAACATATATATAAATATATCAAATAATTTAATTAAGTAAAGACTACCATTTACACAAGTAATTCATGCTTTTGAGTCCTAAACTACCCGGACTTTAGCATTAATAGTAGCTACGCACGGACTCTCGTCACCTCGTGCGTACGTAGCCCCCGCAATTAGCAACAATTATTTAATTTAATCACATATGGGATTATTTCCCTCTCACAAGATTAGACAAGAGACTTACCTCGTCTTGCTCCAATTTAATCCACTAGTAGGCTTTTTCCTCGATTATCTAACCTCGATTGGCTCGAATCTAACAAAAAATAATTCGATACAATCACTAAAATTTAAAGGAATCAATTCTATAAGAAAATACTACATTTTCATTAAAAATCTCGAAAGTAATTAAAAATTCGTCCGTAGGGCCCACATCTCGGAATCCGGCGAAAGTTACGAAATACGACATCCCATTTAATTACGAGTCCAACTATAGCAGTTTCACTCAAATCCGACTCTGAATCGATACTGAAATCTCAAAAATCCATTTCTATGAGATTTCTAAAAATTTTCCCAACTTTCAATCTCAAAACACTAATTTATAGTGAAAACAATGATATACTTGTATATGTAGACCAAATCCGAGTTAGAATCACTTACCCTAATATTTTTCCCTTGAAAATCTGTCAAAAGTCGCCTCTGCTCAAGCTCAAGTTAGTCAAAATGGCAAATGGGACGAATGCCTTCTTTTATAAACTGCCGAGGCAGCCTTCGAAATTGGGCCTCGATCGTGGCCCTCGAGCTGGGCTTCGATCATGGCCTCGAGCCTGGGACTCTGTCATGGCCTCGATCATGGCATCGAGCATGTGCCTTCGATCGTGACCCTCGATCTTGGGTCTTGATCCTGCCCCTCGAGCTGGACCTTCAATCATGGCCCTTGAGTTGGACCTTCGATCATGGCCCTCGAGCTGGACCTTCGATCATGGCCCTCGAGCTGGACCTCCGATCATGGCTTCAATACACAAGCTCGAGCCTGAGCCTCGTCAACTCTGGGCTCAATATTTGGGCTCGATATCTGGCTCGATCACAGCCCAGAATGTCCAACAGAAGAGGAAACATTGTAGCAGCTTTTTAAGTCCAACTTTTGATCTGTTAACCATCCGAAACTCACCTGAGGCCCTCGGGACCTCAACCAAATATACCAACAAGTCCTAAAATATTATACGAACTTATTTGAAATCTCAAATCACATAAAATGACGCTAAAATCATGAATCATGCTCCAATTCAAGCTTAATGAAACTTAGAATTTCCAACTTCTACATTCAATGTCGAAACCTATCAAATCAACTCCGATTGACCTCAAATTTTGCACACAAGTCATAAATAACATAACGGAGCTATGAAAATTTTCAGAACTGGATTCTGACTCTGATATCAAAAATTCAACTCCCCGGTCAAACTTTCAAACTTAAATTCTTATTTTAGCCATTTCAAGCCTAATTTAACTACGGACTTCCAAATAAAATTTCGAACACGCTCCTAAGTCTAGAATCACCATACGGAGCTGTTGGAATCGTCAGAATTCTATTCCAAGGTCGTTTTCTCAAAATGTTGACCGAAGTCAAACTTGGCCTTTTAAAGCCAACTTAAGGAACTAAGTATTCCGATTTCAACCCAAACACTTCCAAATCCTGAACCAACCATCCCCGCAAGTCATAAATTATAAAAAACACATACGGGAAGTTTTATTTTAGGGAACGGGGTTCTAAAAGTTAAAATGACCGGTTGGGTCATTACATTCTCCACATCTTAAACAAACGTTTGTCCTCGAACGGGTTTAGAATTATACCTGAAGTGCTGAATAAGTCTGGATATCTGTTCCGCATGTTGTCCTCGGCCTCCCAAGTCGCTTCCTCGACTGGTTGGCCCATCCACTAGATTTTACTGCAGAAATCCTCTTGGACCTCAACTGGCGAACTTGTTTATCAACAATGGCAACTGGCTCCTCTTCATATCCCAAGCTATTATCTAGCTGAACTGTGCTGAAGTCTAACACATGTGATAGGTCGGCATGATACTTCTGGAGCATAGATACATGGAAAATCAGATGAACTCCCAATAGGATGGGAGGCAATGCAAGCTCATAAGCAACCTCCCCAACTCGTCTCAACACCTCAAATGGGCCTATAAACCTTGGGCTCAATTTTCCCTTTTCCCCAAATCTCATGATTCCCTTCATCGACGAAACTTTCAAGGGAACTTTTTTACCCATCATAAATGATAAATCACGCGCTTTCTGATCTGCGTAACTCTTCTGTCTAGAGTGCGCCGTACGAAGTCGCTCCTGAATCAACTTTACCTTTTTCAAGGCATCCTTCACCAAATCAGTACCATATAACATAGCCTCAGCGGGCTCAAACCATCAGATGGGCGAACGACATAGCCGACCAAATAAAGCCTCAAATGGAGCCATCTCGATGTTGGATTAGTAACTATTATTATAAGCGAACTCGACCAAAGGCAAGAAATGATCCCACTGACCTACAAAGTCAATCACACATGCCCTAAGCATATCCTCCAAAATCTGAATTGTCCGCTCTGACTGCTCGTCGGTCTGCGAATGAAAGGCTGTACTGAGCTCTACACGGGTCCCCATCTCACTCTGTACTGCTCTCCAGAAATGTGAAGTAAACTGAGGGACTCTATCTGATATGATGGAAATTGGCACGCCGTGCAACTGAACTATCACCTGAATATATATTTGGGCCAACCTCTCTGAAGTATACGTAGTCACAACCGGAATGAAGTGTGCCGACTTGGTCAACCTGTCAACAATGACCCAAACTGCATCAAACTTCCGCAAGGTCCGCGGCAACCCAACTACACAGTCCATAGTGATGCATTCCCATTTCCACTATGGTATAGTCATCTGCTGAAGTAAGCCACCTGGCCTCTGGTTCTCATATTTAACTTGCTGACAAGTTAGACACCTAGATACATACTCAACTATGTACTTTTTCATTCGTCTCTACCAATAATGCTGCCTTAAATCACGATACATCTTCGTAGCACCTGGATGAATAGAATACTGGGAACTGTGTACTTCCTCTAGGATCTTTTTCCTCAGTCCATCCACAGTAGGAACACATAGACGATCCTGGAGTCGTAGAACGCCATCTGCTCCAATAGTAACTTCCTTGGCACCACCCCATAGTACCGTTTCTCGAAGAAGCATTAAGTGTGGATCATCATACTGACGAGCCTTGATCTGTTCAAATAGTGAAGACTGAGCTACAACACATGCAAGAACTCGGCTGGGCTCTAAAAATCCAGCCGCACAAATCTGTTGGCCAAGGACTGAATATCTGAAGCCAATGGCCTCTCCTTTGCTGAAATGAAAGCCAAACTACCCATACTCTCCGCCTTTCTACTCAAGGCGTCTGCAACCACATTTCCCTTGCCCGGATGATACAGGATAGTAATATCATAATCTTTTAGTAACTCAAGCCATCTGCGCTGTCTCAGATTTAGGTCCCTCTGCTTGAACAAATGCTGCAAGTTACGATGATCAGTGTAAACTTCACAAGACACTTTATAAAGATAATGCCTCCAAATCTTTAGAGCGTAAACAATCGCAGCTAAGTCCAAATCATGTACTGGATAATTCTTCTCGTGGGGCTTTAGCTGACATGAAGCGTATGCAATAACTCACCCTTCCTGCATCAATACACAACCCAAGCCAACACGTGAAGCGTCGCAATACACTGTATATATTCCCGAACCGGAAGGCAACACTAACACTGGTGCTGTAGTCAATGTTGTCTTGAGCTTCTGAAAGCCCACCTCAGAATCATCAGACCATCAGAACGGAGCACCCTTCTGGGTTAATTTGGTCAAAGGTGCTGCAATAGACGAAATATCCTCCATGAACCGACGATAATAACCTTCCAAACCTAGAAAACTCTTCATCTCAGTCGCCTAAGTGGGACGATGCCAATTCTGAACTGCCTCAATCTTTTTGGGATCAACTTTAATTCCCTTGCCCGATACAATATGCCCCAAAAATGCTACAGACTCAAGCCAGAACTCTCATTTAGAGAACTTAGCATATAGTTTTTGTTCCCGCAACGTCTGAAGCACTACTCTCATATGCTGCTCATGCTCCTCCTTACTACGCGAGTAGATCAAAATGTCATCAATGAAGACAATGACAAACGAATCAATATATGGCATAAATACCCTGTTCATCAAATCCATAAACACTGTCGGGGCATTAGTTAAATCGAAGGACATCACCAGAAACTCATAATGACCATATCTAGTCCGAAAGGCAGTCTTCGGAACATCCAAATCCCGAATCTTCAACTGATGGTACCCTGACCTCAAGTCGATCTTAGAGAACACCCTAGCACCCTTCAACTGATCAAATAGATCATCAATACGCGGCAACGGGTACTTGTTCTTTATAGTAACTTTGTTCAGTTGACGATAATCAATACACATCCGCATTATTCCATCCTTCTTCTTCACAAATAATACTGGTGCACCCCAAGGCGATACCCTCGGTCTGATGAACACTTTGGCTAGTAACTCCTCAAGCTATTCTTTCAATTCTTTCAATTATTTCGGAGCCATGCTATACAGTGGGATAGATATAGCCTGGGTATCTAGAGCCAAGTCAATACAGAAATCAATATCACGATCAGGTGGCATACTTGGAAGATCTAAAGGAAATACATCGGAGAACTTCCGAACAACAGGCACTGAATCAATAGTCGGAGTCTCTGCAGTAGTATCCCGAACATAGGCTAGATAAGCCAAGCAACCCTTCTCAACTATGTGTTGAGCCTTTATAAAATAAATAACTCTATTAAATGAACTAATAGCAAACCCTTCCACTCCAGCTTAGGCAATGCTGGAATAGCCAAGGTAACGGTCTTGGCATGACAATCCAAAATAACATGATATGGAGATAACCATTCCAAGCCCAGAATAATTTCAAAATCGGTCATCTCAAGCAATAGGAGATCTGCTATAGTTTCATAACCACAAAATGTAATAATACAGGACCGGTAGATCCGGTTCACAACAACAGAATTGCCCACAGGAGTGAACATATAAACAGGAGTACTCAAGTACTCACCAGAAACACCCAGGAATGGAGCAAATAGAGATGACACATATGAATACGTAGATCCTGGATCAAATAATACTGAGGCATCTATTCCACAAACAAAAATAATACCTGTAATCACAACATCTGAGGCCTCTGCATCTGGTCTGGCCGGAAAAGCATAGAACCGAGCTGGAGCGCTAACTAGCTGGCCTCCGCCTGGCTGACCTCCACCTCTAGGACGACCCCTACCCACCTGTCCTCCACCTCTTGGTGGTCGGACTACTGGTGGAGCAACCGGTGCGGTAATCATAGGCTGCTGACCATGCTGCACTGGTCTACCCCGCGGTCTAGTGCAGAATCTCCGCATGTGACTGGGGTCCCCGCACTCGTAACAACTCTTCGTTGCGATGGGCTGCTAACTAAGTTCTTGGCCCTGGGGACCTAAATACCTATTGGAAGGACCCTGAATAGCTGGGGTCGATAAGAACTCTCTGGTATAGCACTGAGATAAGGTCGTACTGGAGAACCCCGAGGAGGCGGTGGTGCTGGATATGTGGGCCTGTTGGACTGCCCTCTCACGAAATGACCTCTGCCCCCAGACGGAGCACCTCTGAACTCTCCAGAATACCTAAACCGCTTATCTCTAGTAATCTGCTCTCGGGTACGCTGACGTACACTCTCAATCCTCCGGACTATCTCCACAACTAGCTCATAAGAAGTACCCATCTCAACCTCTCGAGCCATAGTGGCCTGAATGCAGTAGCTAAACCATCTACAAACCTCCGTACTCTCTCCGCCTCAGTAGGGAGTATCATAAGTGCATGGCGAGATAACTCATAAAACCTCGCCTCATGATCGGTCACTGACATCTGACCCTACTAGAGCTGCTCAAACTGAAACCGCAACTCTTCCCTCTTAGATGGTGGAATATACCTGTCCAGGAAGATACGGGTGAACCTATGCTAAGTTATGGGAGGAGAATCTGCTGGTCTTCCAAGAACATAAGACTGCCACCATCTACGGGCTCTGCCCTATAGCTGAAAAGTAGCAAAGTCTACCCTATGAGACTTCAATATCCTCATATTGTACAGTTTATCCTTGCACCGATCAATAAAATCTTGGGGATCCTCATGTCGCTCTCCCCCAAAGACAGGAGGATGTAGTCTAGTCCATCTGTCCAATAATTTCTGAGGATCAGCGGCTATAGTTGGCCTAAGCTCAGGTGTAGCTGCTGCCACTAGCTGGGCTCCACCCACGGGTAGTGCACCCTGGGTCTGATATACAGCAGATGCCTGTCCATGAGCCTGTGCGGTAGGGGTCTGTGCTCCCCCGCCCGCCTGAGATGTGGCTGGGTTTGCCAGAAATAAACCGGCCTGAGTCATATTGTCCATGAACCGTAGTATATGACCCATGACATCCTGCAATCCCAGTGCCGATATGAAATCCACCAGAGCTGGCTCTGCCTCATGCACCTCATCCTGTTCCTCAACAATGGGATTCTCTGCTGGACCCACTGGTGGCATAACTGGAACAGTCCTAGGATGTCATCGCTCTCTACCACGGGCTGGATCCCTCCCTTGGCGTCTAGCAACTGGGGGAGTAGCTCTTCCCTGGTCTGGAACCTCATTAGAGCGTGTTCTCACCATCTGTGAGAGAATAAAAGAAGGATATTTAGTACTACATTAATTTCATGATGGAATATGAAAAAAAAGGTAGTTTCCTAACACCCTATAGCCTCTCGAAGATAAGTACAGACGTATCTGTACCGATCCGCAAGACTCTATTAGGTCTGCTCATAACTTGTGAGACCTACGTGAACCTAGTGCTCTGATACCATGTTGTCGAGACCCAATTTCACCTATAGGTCGTGATGGCGCCCAATACTACAGCTAGGCAAGCCAACTAATAAATTAAACATATCGCTATAAAATTTAAATCCAAGAAAAATAATAAGACACCAAATTATACAAATGTGTGTGCCAAGACTCGGTGTCACAAGTGTATGAGCATCTATTAGATTATACAAAACTCCAAATACTGTCTGAAATGAAAATAGATAGAATTAAAAATACAAGAAGAGGCACTGGTAGTTGCAGGACGGCTCAGAAAGGCAGCTCACCACTACACCCCTGGATAACGAGGATGTGCGATGATAGGTCCTCCACTAGTGTCTGTATCAGATCCTGCACAAAAATTGCAGCAAGTGTAGCATGAGTATGTAAACAACGTGTACCCGGTAAGTATCAAGCCTAATCTCGAAGTGGTAGCGACGAGATGACTGACTTTGACACTCACTAAGGGTCAACAATAATAAATGGAATAAATTATAATTATTCAAATTAGCATGATTCACAGAGTTAACAATAATTTTATTCAATTAGCAGAAATAATAAAAATCCTTCAAATGCAACAATTCCCAATCTATTAATTAAATCCTTCAATTTTAATAAAAATTTTAATTTATCAAATAGCTTTACAAGCTGTAATTCAATTTTAATAAATTTCTAATTTATCAAATAGCTTTACAAGCTACAATTCAATTGTCCAAAAATCGTGTAATTATTATTATTATCAAGTACGATTTCTGCCGAGGTCGGACGACCCGATCCAGAGTTTCGTGTACACTGCCGAGGGACATGCGACACGATCCATAGATGCATCTATCCTGCCGAGGCGTTTGACCCGCTCCACAAGAAATGAGGACATTTTTTTATGTACCTCCGGAATGAGAGTATATTCATTATAAGATAAATTCGAGAGAATGAACAATTTCTTTTAACAATTAATTAATTTAAATGGAAAATTCAAGCATATGAGATTTTCATCCTTTAATATTTTTATCTAACAATTCACAACATATATATAAATATATCAAATAATTTAATTAAGTAAAGACTACCATTTACACAAGTAATTCATGCTTTTGAGTCCTAAACTATCCGGACTTTAGCATTAATAGTAGCTACGCATGGACTCTCGTCACCTCGTGCGTACGTAGCCCCCACAATTAGCAATAATTATTTAATTTAATCACCTATGGGGTAATTTTCCCCTCATAAGATTAGACAAGAGACTTACCTTGTCTTGCTCCAATTTAATCCACTAGTAGGCCTTTTCCTCGATTATCCAACCTCGATTGGCTCGAATCTAACCAAAAATAATTTGATACAATCACTAAAATTTATAGGAATCAATTCTATAAGAAAATACTACATTTTCAATAAAAATCCCGAAAGTAATTAAAAATTCGTCTGTGGGGCCCACTTCTCGGAATTCGATAAAATTTATGAAATTCGATAACCCATTCAATTACGAGTCCAACCATACCAGTTTCAGTAAAATCCGACACCGAATCGATACTGAAATCTCAAAAATCCGTTTGTATGAGATTTCTAAAAAATTTCCCAACTTTCAGTCTCAAAACACTAATTTATGGTGAAAACAATGATATACTTGTGTATGTAGACCAAATCAAAACTTACATAAATGATCAATTTTGTCATGTTAGTTGGATAATTATGAATTATAGTTTTAAAATATTTAATGTGATTGTATCTTAATGAACACTTCTTTGTGTACAATAATTTTTTGTGTATGTTTCTGTAATGACCCAACCGGTCATTTTAACTTTTAGAACCCCATTCCCTAAAATAAAACTTCCCGTAGGTTCTTGTAATGATTTATGACTTGCGGGGATGGTTGGTTCGGGATTTGAAAGTGTTTGGGGTGAAACCGGAACACTTGGTTCCTTAAGTTGGCCTTAAAGTGCTAAGTTTGACTTCGATCAACATTTTGAGAAAACAACCCCGGAATAGAATTTTGATGATTCCAACAGCTCCGTATGGTGATTTTGGACTTAGGAGCGTGTTCAGAATTTTATTAGGAAGTCCGTAGCTAAATTAGGCTTGAAATGGCTAAAAATAAAAATTTAAGTTTGGAAGTTTGACCGATGAGTTGACTTTTTGATACCGGAGTCGGAATCCAGTTTCGAAAATTTTCATAGCTGCATTATGTAATTTTATGACTTGTGTGTAAAATTTGAGGTCAATCGGAGTTGATTTGATAGGTTCCGACATCGAATGTAGAAGTTGAAAACTCTTAGTTTCATTAAGCTTGAATTGGGGTATGATTCATGGTTTTAGCGTTGTTTGATGTGATTTAGAGGTTCGGCTAAGTTCGTATGATGCTTTAGGACTTGTTGGTATATTTGGTTGACGTCCCGAGGGCTTCTGGTGAGTTTTAGATGGTTAACGGATCAAAAGTTGGACTTAAAAAGCTGCTGCAATTTTCCCTTCCGCTGTGTATTCTAGGCTGTGATCGAGCCCCAGATCGAACCCAGATATCGATCCCACAATCGAGGCCTGAGTCGAAGCCAGGGACGAGGCTCAGTATCGAAGCCACGATCGAAGGCAAGGCTCGAGGGCCATGATCGAAGGCAAGGCTCGAGTGCCAGGATCAAGACCCAAGATCGAACTTGATCGAGGCCATGACCATGTCCCAGGCTCGAGGCCTTATCGAGGCCATGACCAGCTCCCAAGATCGAGCTCCCTGAGATCGAGCTCCCTGAGATAGAGCTCCCTGAGATCGAGCTCCCGAGATCGAGCTCCCCTAATCGAGCTCCTTGATCGAACTGGACAGAGCTGTAAGTTATAAAAACAGAGGACATTCGTCCCATTTGCCATTTTTGACGAACTTGAGCTTGAACAGAGGCAACTTTTGACAGACTTTCAAGGGAATAATATTGGGGTAAGTGATTCTAACTCGGATTTGGTCTACCTATACAAGTATATCATTGTTTTCACCATAAATTAGTGTGTTGAGATTTAAATTTGGAAAATGTTTAGAAATCTCATAGAAACGAATTTTTGAGATTTCGGTAACGATTCAGAGTCGGATTTGAGTGAAACTGGTATGGTTGGACTCGTAATTGAATGGGTTGTCGGATTTCATGACTTTCGCCGGATTCCGAGATGTGGGCCCCACGAACGGAATTTTAATTAATTTCGGAATTTTTATTAAAAATGTAGTATTTTCTTATAGAATTGATTCCTATAATTTTTAGTGATTGTATCGAATTATTTTGGCTAGATTCGAGCCAGACAGAGTTGGATAATCGTGGAAAAGGCCTTATAGTGGATTGAATTGGAGCAAGACGAGGTAAGTCTCTTGTCTAATATTGTGAGGGGGAAAATACCTCATAGGTGATTAAAATTAAATAATCATTGCTAATTGTGGGGGCTATGTATGCACGAGGTGATGAGAGTCCGTGCATAGCTACTATTAATGCTACAGTCCGGGTAGTTTAGAACTCAAAGCATGCATTACTTGTGAATTGTTAGATAAAGATATTAAAGGATGGAAATCTCATAGGCTTGATTTTCTGTTTAAATCAATTAATTATTAAAAAACATTGTTCTCTTCCCGAATTTACCTTATAATAAATATACTCTCCTTCCGGAGGCACATAAGAAAATGTCCTCCTTTCTTGTGGAGCGGGCAGAACGTCTCGGAAGGATAGATGCATCAATGGATCGCCCCGCACGTCCCTCGGCAGTGTACACGACACTCTGGATCGGGACGTACGTCCTCGGCAGAAATCGTGCTTAATAATAATAATTACACGATACTTTAATAATTTATTTCATCTTGTGAAGTTAATTAATAAATTATAAAATCCTAGGAATTTAATGAATTATTATTCTTGCCTGTTAAGGAATTAATTGTTACTCCTATAAATGAGATTTAATTGATAAATTAGAAATTATTTGAATTGAAGGAATTTAATTAATATATTGAGAATTGTTACATTTGATGGAATTTGATTATTTCCACTGATTAAATAAATTATTGTAAATCCTGTAAATCATGCTGATTTAAATATCCTAGTTTTATTTCAGTTATTATTATTTACCCATAGTGAGTGTCAAAGTCGTCCATCTCGTCTCTACCACTTCGAGATTAGGCTTGATACTTACTGGGTACACGTTGTTTACGTACTCATACTATACTTGCTGCACTTTTTGTGCAGGATCTGAGACAGGTACTAGTGGAGGACCTATCACCACATACCCACGTCATCTCGAGGCATAGTGGTGAGCTGCCTTTCTGAGCCGTTCTGCAGCTACCAGTGTCTCTTCTTATATTTACATTCTGTCTATTTCATTTCAGACAGTATTTGGAGTTTTGTATAATCTACTAGATGCTCATTCACTTGTGACACCAAGTCTTGGCACACACATTGGTAGAGTTTGTGTTCATATTTTCTTGGTTTTAAATTTTATCAATGTATGCTTAATTTATTAGTTGGCTTGCCTAGCTGTAGTGTTGGGCGCCATCACGACCTACAGGTGAAATTGGGTCGTGACAACATGGTATCAGAGCACTAGGTTCACGTAGGTGTAACGACCCAATTTCACCTATAGGTCGTGATGGCGCCCAACACTACAGCTAGGCAAGCCAACTAATAAGTCAATCGTACATTGGTTAAACTTTTATTCCAAGTAAATAATAAAATACCAACTTCTACCAATGTGTGTGCCAAGACCCGGTGCCATAAGTGCATGAGCATCTAGTAGATTATACAAAACTCCAAATACTGTCTGAAATGAAATAGACAGAATATAAATATAAGAAGAGACACTGGTAGCTGCAGAACGGCCCAGAAAGGCAGCTCACCTCTATGCCTCGGGATGACGTGGGTATGTGATGATAGGTCCTCCACTAGTACCTGTCTCAGGTCCTGCACAAAAAGTGCAGCAAGTGTAGTATGAGTATGTAAACAACGTGTACAGAGTAAGTATCAACCCTAATCTCGAAGTGATAGAGACGAGATGACCGACTTTGACACTCACTATGGGTCAATAATAACTTAAATAAAACTAGGATATTTAAATCACCATAAATTACAGGATTTATATTAATTTATTTAATCAGCGGAAATAATCAAATTCCTTCAAATGTAACAATTCTCAATATATTAATTAAATTCCTTCAATTCAAATAATTTTCAATTTATCAATTAAATCTCATTTACAGGAGTAATAATTAATTCCTTAACAAGCAAGAATAATAATTCATTAAATTCTAAAGATTTTCCAATTTATTAATTAGCTTCAGAAGGTTAAATAAATTATTAAAGTATCGTGTAATTATTATTATTAAGCACGATTTCTGCCGAGGACGTACGACCCAATCCAGAGTGTCATGTACACTGCCGAGGGACGTGCGGCGCGATCCATAGATGCATCTATCCTGCCGAGACGTTCGGCCCGCTCCACAAGAAAGGAGGACATTTTCTTATGTGCCTCCGGAAGGAGAGTATATTTATTATAAAATAAAATTTGGGAGGAGAACAATTTCTTTTAATAATTAATTGATTTAAACAAAAATTAAGCATATCAAAATTTCATATTTTCTACTTTTCATGACAATTCACATTATATATATCAATTATTTTAAATAATAAAGAATACAATTCACACAAGTAATTCATGCTTTGAGTCTTAAACTACCCGGACTTTAGCATTAATAGTAGCTACGCACGGACTCTCGTCACCTCGTGCGTACGTATCCCCCGCAATTAGCAACAATTATTTAATTTTAATCACCTATGAGGTAATTTCCCCCTCACAAGATTAGACAAGAGACTTACCTCGTCTTGCTCCAATTTAATCCATTATAAGGCCTATTCCATGATTATCCAACTCCGTCTGGCTCGAATCTAGCCAAAATAATTCGATACAATCACCAAATATTATAGGAATCAATTCTATAAGAAAATACCACATTTTAAAGAAAAGATCCCGAAATTAATTAAAACTTCGCCCGCAGGGCCCACATCTCGGAATCCGGCGAAAGTTATGAAATCCGATAACCCATTCAATTACGAGTCCAACCATACCAGTTTCACTCAAATCCGACTCCGAATCGATACCGAAATCTCAAAAATTTGTTTCTATGAGATTTCTAAACATTTCCCAAATTTAAATCTCAACACACTAATTTATGGTGAAAACAATGATATACTTGTATATGTAGACCAAATCCGAGTTAGAATCATTTACCCCAATATTTTCCCCTTGAAAATCTGCCAAAAGTCGCCTCTGCTCAAGCTCAAGTTCGTCAAAAATGGCAAATGGGACGAATGCCCTCTTTTTATAAAACTGCTCAGCAGCCTTCGGAACTGGTCCTCGAACTGGGCCTAGATCGCGGCTTTGATCACAGGCTCGAGCCTGGACCTCGGTCATGTCCTCGATCAGGGCATCGAGGTTGGGCCTTCGATCAGGACATCGAGGTTGGGCCTTCGATCAGGGCATCGAGCATGCCTTCGATAAGGGCATCGAGCATGGGCCTTCGATCAGAGCATCGAGGATGGGCCTTCGATCAGGGCATCGAGCATGGGTCTCGATCCTAGCCCTCGAACCTTACCTTCGATCATGTCCTCGAACTAGACCTTCGATTGTGGCTTCGATATCAAGCTCGAGCCTGAGCCTCGTCAACCCTGGGCTCGATATCAACACACAATATCCAACAGAAGAGGAAACACTGCAGGAGCTTTTAAGTCCAATTTTTAATCCGTTAACCATCCGAAACTCACCAGAGGCCCTCGTACCCTCAACCAAATATACCAACAAGTCCTAAAATATCATACGAACTTAGTCAAACCTCTAAATCACATCAAACAACGCTAAAACCATGAATCATACCCCAATTCAAGCTTAATGAAACTAAGAGTTTTCAACTTCTACATTAGATGTCGGAACATATCAAATCAACTCCGATTGACCTCAAATTTTACACACAAGTCATAAATTACATAGCGGAGCTATGAAAATTTCCGAAACTGGATTCCGACTCCGGTACAAAAAGTCAACTCATCGGTCAAACTTCCAAACTTAAATTCTTATTTTTAGCCATTTCATGCCTAATTTAACTACGGACTTTCAAATAAAATTCCGAACATGCTCCTAAGTCCAAAATAACCATACGGAGCTGTTGGAATCATCAAAATTCTATTCCGGGGTCATTTTCACATAATTAGACATCCGGTCTCTATTCAAACTTAAACATTTTAATTTTTCTTCAAAATTCCATATCTCGGGCAAGGGACCTCGGAATTAGATTCCGGGCATACGCCCAAGTCCCAAATCACTATACGGACCTACCGGAACTCTCAAAACACTGATCCGAGTCCGTTTGCTCAAAATATTGACCAAAGTCAACTCAATTGAGTTTTAAAGCTCTAATCCACATTTTAAATCCATTTTTCACATAAAGACTTTCCATGAAATTTTACGAATTGCGCACGCAAGTCGAGGAATGATAAATAGTACTTTTCGAGGTCTTAGAACACATAATTAATTATTAAATTTAAAGATGACATTTTGGGTCATCACATTCTCCACCTCTTAAACAAACGTTCGTCCTCGAACGGGTTTAGAATTATACCTGAAGTGCTGAATAAGTCTGGATATCTGCTCCGCATGTTTTCCTCGGCCTTCTAAGTCGCTTTCTCGACTGGTTGGCCCCTCCACTGGACTTTTACTGCAGAAATCCTCTTGGATCTCAACTGACAAACCTGTTTATCAACAATGGCAATTTGCTCCTCTTCATAACCCAAGCTATTATCTAGCTGAACTATGCTGAAGTCTAACACATGTGATAGGTCGGCATGATACTTCCGGAGCATAGATACGTGAAAAACCGAATGAACTCCCGATAGGCTGGGAGGCAATGCAAGCTCATAAGCAACCTCTCCAACTCGTTTCAACACCTCAAATGGGCCTATAAACCTTGGGCTCAACTTTCCCTTCTTCCCGAATCTCATGATTCCCTTCATCGGCGAAACCTTCAAGAAAACCTTTTCATCTACCATAAATGATATATCACGCGCTTTCTGATACGCGTAACTCTTTTGTCTGGACTGTGCTGTACGAAGTCGCTCCTGAATCAACTTTACCTTTTCCAAGGCATCCCTTACCAAATCAGTACCATATAACTTAGCCTCACCTGGCTCAAACCATCCGATAGGTGAACGACATCGCCGACCATATAAAGCCTCAAATGGAGCCATCTCGATGCTGGATTGGTAACTGTTATTATAAGCAAACTCGGCCAAAGGCAGGAAACGATCCCACTGACCTCCAAAGTCAATCACACATGCCCTGAGCATATCCTCCAAAATCTAAATTGTCCTCTCTGACTGTCCATCAGTCTGTGAATGAAAGGCTGTGCTGAGGTCTACATGGGTCCCCAACTCACTCTGTACTGCTCTCCAGAAATGTGAAGTAAACTGAGGGCCTCTATCTGATATGATGGAAATTGGCACACCGTGCAACCGAACTATCGCCTGAATATAAATCTAGGCCAACCTCTCTAAAGTATACGTAGTCAAAATAGGAATAAAATGTGCCGACTTGGTCAACCTGTCAACAATCACCCAAACTGCATCAAACTTCCTCAAGGTCCGTGGCAACACAACTACAAAATCCATAGTAATTCGTTCCCATTTCCACTCTAGTATGGTCATCTGCTGGAGTAAGCCACCTGGCCTCTGGTGCTCATATTTAACTTGCTGGCAATTTAGACACCGAGCTACATACTCAACTATGTCCTTTTTTATTCGTCGCCACCAATAATGCTGCCTCAAGTCACGATACATCTTCGTAGCACCTGGAAGAATAGAATATAGAGAACTATGTGCCTCCTCCAGGATCTTTTTCCTCAGTTCATCCACATTAGGAACACACAGACAATCCTGGAGTCGTAGAACACCATCTGCACCAATAGTGGCTTCCTTGGCACCACCTCGTAGTACCGTTTCACGAAGAACCACCAGGTGTGGGTCATCATACTGGCGAGCCTTGATCTGCTCAAATAGTGAAGATTGGGCCACAACACATGCAAGAACTCGGCTGGGCTCTGAAATATCCAGCCTCATAAGTCTGTTAGCCAAGGACTGAATATCCGAGGCTAATGGCCTTTCCTCTGCTGAAATGAAAGCCAAACTACCCATACTCTCCGCCTTTCTGCTCAAGGCATCTGCAACCACATTTGCTTTGCCCGGATGATACAAGATAGTAATATCATAATCTTTTAGTAACTCCAGCCATCTGCGCTGTCTCAAATTTAGGTCCCTCTGCTTGAACAAATGCTGCAAACTGTGATGATCAGTGTAAACTTCACAAGACACCCCATAAAGATAATGCCTCCAAATCTTAAGAGCGTGAACAATCGCAGCTAACTCCAAATCATGTACCAGATAATTCTTTTCGTGGGGCTTCAGCTGACGTGAAGCATATGCTATAACTTGCCCTTCCTGCATCAATACACAACCCAAGCCAATATGTGAAGCGTCGCAATACACTGTATACATCCCCGAACTAGAAGGCAACACTAACACTGGTGATGTAGTCAATGATGTCTTGAGCTTATGAAAGCTCACCTCACAATCATCAGACCATCGGAATGGAGCACCCTTCTGGGTTAATTTGGTCAAAGGTGCTGCAATAGATGAAAAACCTTCCACGAACCGACGATAATAACCTGCCAAACCCAGAAAACTCCTGATCTCCATCGCCGAAGTGGGACGATGCCAATTATGAACTGCCTCAATCTTTTTGGGATCAACTTTAACACCTTAGCCCGATACAATATGTCCCAAAAATGCTACAAACTTTAGCCAGAACTCCTATTTAGAGAACTTAGCATATAAATTTTATTCTCGCAATGTTTGAAGAACTACTCTCATATGCTACTCATGCTCCTCCTTACTACGTGAGTAGATCAAAATATCATCAATGAAGACAATGACAAATAAATCAATATATGGCCTGAATACCCTGTTCATCAGATCCATAAACGCTGTCGGGGCATTAGTTAAACCAAAAGACATTACCAGAAACTCATAATGACCATATCTAGTATGGAAAGCAGTCTTCGGAACATCCGAATACCGAATCTTCAACTGATGGTACCTCGACCTCAAGTCGATCTTAGAGAATACCCTAGCACCCTGCAACTGGTCAAATAGATTATTAATACGCGGCAACGGGTACTTGTTCTTAATAGTGACTTTGTTCAATTGGCGATAATCAATACACATCCGCATTGTTCCATCCTTCTTTTTCACAAATAATACTGGTGCACCCCAAGGTGATACACTCGATCTGACAAACCCTTTGGCTAGTAACTCTTCAAGCTGTTCTTTCAATTCTTTCAATTCTTTCGGAGCCATGCGATACGGTGGGATAGATATAGGCTGGGTATCTGAAGCCAAGTCAATACATAAATCAATATCACGATCAGGTGGCATACCTGGAAGATCTGACGGAAATACATCGGGGAACTCCCGAACTACAGGCACTGAATCAATAGCCGGAGTCTCTGCAGTAGTATCCCGAACATAGGCTAGATAAGCCAAACAACCCTTCTCAACCATGTGTTGAGCCTTTATAAAATAAATAACTCGATTAAATAAACTAACAGGCGAACCCTTCCACTCCAGCTTAGGCAATGCTGGAATAGCCAAGGTAACAGTCTTGGCATGACAATCTAGAATAGCATGATATGGAGATAACCAGTCCATACCTAGAATAATTTCAAAATCGGTCATCTCAAGCAATAGGATATCTGCTCTAGTTTCATAACCCCAGAATGTAATAATACAGGACCGGTAGATCCGGTTCACAATAACAGAATCGCCCACAGGAGTGGACACATAAACAGGAGTACTCAAGGACTCACGAGAAACACCCAGGAATGGAGCAAATAGAGATGACACATATGAATACGTAGATCCTGGATCAAATAATACTTAGGCATCTTTGCCACAAACAGAAATAATACCTGTAATCACGGCATATGAGGCCTCTGCATCTGGTCTAGCCGTAAAAGCATAGAACCGAGTTGGAGCGCCAACTGTCTGGCCTCCGCCTGGCTGACCTCCACCTCTAGGATGGTCCCTACCCACCTTTCCTCCACCTCTGGGTGGTCGGACTACTGGTGGAGCAACTGGTCCAGTAAGCATAGGCTGCTGATCCTACTGTACTGGTCTACCCCAAAGCCTGGGGCAAAACCTCCGCATGCTACTGGGATCCCCGCACTCGTAACAACTCTTCGGTGCGATGGGCTGGTGACTAAGTGTCTGGCCCTGGGGACCTGAATACCCACTAGGAGGACCCTGAATAGCTGGTGGGCGGTAAGAACTCTCTGGGATATCACTGAGATAAGGTCGCACTGGAGCACCTCGAGGAGGTGGTGGTGCTGGATATGGGGGTCTGCTGGACTGGCCCCTCATGAACTGACCCCTGCACCCGGACGGAGGACCTCTGAACTCTCCAGAGTACCTGAACCGCTTATCTCTCATAATATGCTCCTGGCTCCACTAACGTACACCCTCAATCCTCCGGGCTATCTCCACAACTCGCTCATGAGAAAGTACCCATCTCAACCTCTCGAGCCATAGTGGCCTGAATACCAGTATGTAAACCAGCTACAAACCTTCGCACTCTCTCCACCTCAGTAGGGAGTATCATTAGGGCATGGCTCTACCCTCTAGTTGAAAAGTAGCGAAATCAACCCCATGGGATTCCAATATCCTCATGTTGTACAGTTTATCCTTGCAACGATCAATGAAATCCTGTGGATCCTTATGTCGCTCACCCCCAAAGATAGGAGGATGTAATCTAGTCCATCTGTCCAATAGTTTTTGAGGATCGGCGGCTACAGCTGGCCTGGGCTCAGGTGTAGCTGCTGCCACTGGTTGGGCTCCACCTACGGGTAGTGCACCCTAGGTCTGATATACAGCAGCTTCCTGTCCATGAGCCTGCGCGGTAGGGGTCTGTGCTCTCCCACCTACCTAAGATATGGCTGGGTCTGTCGGAAATAAACTGGCTTGAGTCATATTATCCATGAACCGTAGCATACAACCCATGACGTCCTGAAATCCTGGTGCAGATATGAAATCCATCGGAGCTGGTTCTACCACAGGCACCTCACCCTGCAGAGACTATATTCAGGATACTACTGCAGAGACTCCGGCTATTGATTCAGTGCCTGTAGTTTGGGAGTTCCCCGATGTATTTCCGTCAGATCTTCCAAGTATGCCACCTGATCGTGATATTGATTTCTGTATTGACTTGGCTTCAGATACCCAGCCTATATCTATCCTACCGTATCGCATGGCTCCGAAAGAATTGAAAGAACAACTTGAAGAGTTACTAGCCAAAGGGTTCATCAGACCGAGTGTATCGCCTTAGTATTGATTATCGCCAATTGAACAAAGTCACTATTAAGAACAAGTACTCGTTGCCGCGTATTGATAATCTATTTGACCAGTTGCAGGGTGCTAGGGTATTCTCTAAGATCGACTTGAGGTCGGGGTACCATCAGTTGAAGATTCGGGATTTGGATGTTCCGAAGACTGCTTTACGTACTAGATATGGTCATTATGAGTTTTTGGTAATGTCCTTCGGTTTAACTAATGCCCCGACAGCGTTTATGGATCTGATGAACAGGGTATTCATGCCATATATTGATTCATTTGTCATTGTCTTCATTGATGACATATTAATCTATTCGCGCAGTAAGGAGGAACATGAGCAGCATATGAGAGTGGTGCTTCAAACATTGCGGGAACAAAAGATATATGCTAAGTTCTCTAAGTGTGAGTTTTGGCTAGAGTCTGTAGCATTTTTGGGACATATTTTATCGGGCGAAGGTATTAAAGTTGATCTCAAAAAGATTGAGGCAGTTCAGAATTAGCATCGTCCCACTTCGGCGATTGAGATTAGGAGTTTTCTGAGTTTAGCAGATTATTATCGTCGGTTCGTGGAAGGTTTTTCATCTATTGCAGCACTTTTGACCAAATTAACCCAAAAGGGTGTTCAGTTCCGATGGTCCGATGATTGTGAGTCAAGCTTTCAGAAGCTCAAGACAGCACTGACTACAGCACCCGTGTTAGTGTTACCATCTGCTTCGGGAATATATACAGTGTATTGCGACGTGTCACGCTTTGTCTTGGGTTTTGTATTGATGCAGGAAAGGCGAGTTATTGCATATGCTTCATGTCACCTGAAGCCCCACAAAAAGAATTATCCGGTACATGATTTGGAGTTAGCTGCGATTGTTCAAACTCTTAAGATTTGGAGGCATTATCTTTATGGGGTGTCTTGTGAAGTTTACACTGATCATCACAGTTTGAAGCATTTGTTCAAGCAGAGGGACCTAAATTTGAGACAGCGCAGATGGCTGGAGTTACTAAAAGATTATGATATTACTATCTTGTATCATTCGAGCAAAGCAAATGTGGTTGCAGATGCCTTGAGCAGAAATGCGGAGAGTATGGGTAGTTTGGCTTTCATTTCAGTAGAGGAAAGGCCATTAGCCTCGGATATTCAATCCTTGGCTAACAGACTAATGAGGCTGGATATTTCAGAGCCCAGCCGAGTTCTTGCATGTGTTGTGGCCCAATCTTCACTATTTGAGCAGATCAAGGCTCGCCAGTATGATGACCCACACCTGGTGGTTCTTCGTGAAACGGTACTACGAGGTGGTGCCAAGGAAGTCACTTATTGGTGCAGATGGTGTTCTACGACTCCAGGATCGTCTGTGTGTTCCTAATATGGATGAACTGAGGAAAAAGATCCTGGAGGAGGCACACAGTTCTCGATATTCTATTCATCCAGGTGCTACGAAGATGTATCATGACTTGAGGCAGCATTATTGGTGGCGACGAATGAAAAAGGACATAGTTGAGTATGTAGCTCGGTGTCTAAATTTCCAGCAAGTTAAATATGAGCACCAGAGGCCAGGTGGCTTACACCAGCAGATGACCATACCAGAGTGGAAATGGGAACGAATTACTATGAATTTTGAAGTTGGGTTGCCACGGACCTTGAGGAAGTTTGATGCAGTTTGGGTGATTGTTGACAGGTTGACCAAGTCGGCACATTTTATTCCTATTGTGACTATGTATAATTCAGAGAGGTTGACCCAGATTTATATTCAGGAGATAGTTTGGTTGCACGGTGTGCCAATTTCCATCATATCAGATAGAGGTCCTCAGTTTACTTCACATTTCTGGAGAGCCATACAGAGTGGGTTGGGAACCCGTGTAGAGCTCAGCACAGCCTTTCATCCGCAGACCGATGGACAGTTAGAGAGGACAATTCAGATTTTGGAGGATATGCTCAGGGCATGTGTGATTGACTTTGGATGTCAGTGGGATCGTTTCCTGCCTTTGGCCGAGTTTTCTTATAATAACAGTTACCAATCCAGCATCGAGATGGCTCCATTTGAGGCTTTATATGGTCGGCGATGTCGTTCACCTATCTGATGGTTTGAGCCAGGTGAGGCTAAGTTATATGGTACTGATTTGGTAAGGGATGCCTTGGAAAAGGTAAAGTTGATTCAGGAGCGACTTCGTACAGCACAGTCCAGACAAAACAGTTACACGGATCAGAAAGTGCGTGATATATCATTTATGGTAGGTGAAAAAGTTCCCTTGAAGGTTTCGCCGATGAAGGGAATTATGAGATTCGGGAAGAAGGGCAAGTTGAGCCCAAGGTTTATAGGCCCATTTGAGGTGTTGAAACGAGGTAGGGAGGTTGCTTATGAGCTTGCATTGCCTCCCAGCCTATCGGGAGTTCATCCGGTTTTCCACGTATCTATGCTCCGGAAGTAGCATGCCGACCTATCACATGTGTTAGACTTTAGCACAGTTCAGCTAGATAATAGCTTGGGTTATGAAGAGGAGCCAATTGCCATTATTGATAAACAGGTTCGCCAGTTGAGGTCCAAGAGGATTTCTGCAGTAAAGTCCAGTGGAGGGGCCAACTAGTCGAGGAAGCGACTTGGGAGGCCAAGGAAGACATGCGGAGCAGATATCCACACTTATTCAGCACTCTAGGTATAATTCTAAACCCGTTCGAGGACGAACGTTTGTTTAAGAGGTGGAGAATGTAATGACCCAACCGGTCATTTTAACTTTTAGAACCCCCTTCCCTAAAAATAAAACTTCCCGTAGGTGCTTGTAATGATTTATGATTTGCGGGGATGGTTGGTTCGGGATTTTGAAGCATTTGGGGTGAAACCGGAATACTTGGTTCCTTAAGTTGGCCTTAAAGTGCTAAGTTTGACTTCGGTCAACATTTTGAGAAAACGACCCCGGAATAAAATTTTGACGATTCCAACAGCTCCGTATGGTGATTTTGGACTTAGGAGCATGTTCGAAATTTTATTTGGAAGTCCGTAGATAAGCTTGAAATGGCTAAAAATAAGAATTTAAGTATGGAAGTTTGACCGATGAGTTGACTTTTTGATACCAGATTCGGAATCCAGTTCCGAAAATTTTGATAGCTCCGTTATGTAATTTATGACATGTGTGTAAAATTTTAGGTCAATCGGAGTTGATTTGATAGGTTCTGACATCGAATGTAGAAGTTGAAAACTCTTAGTTTCATTAAGCTTGAATTGGGGTATGATTCATGGTTTTAGCGTTGTTTGATGTGATTTAGAGGTTCGACTAAGTTCGTATGATGTTTTAGGACTTGTTGGTATATTTGGTTGAGGTCCTGAGGGTCTCGGGTGAGTTTTAGATGGTTAACGGATCAAAAGTTGGACTTAAAAAGCTGCTGCTATTTTCCCTTCTGTTGTATATTCTGGGCTGTGATCGAGCCCCAGATCGAACCCAGATATCGAGCCCACGATCGAGGCTCGAGTCGAAGCCAGGGACGAGGCTCAGTATCGAAGCCACGATCGAAGGCAAGACTCGAGGGCCATGATCGAAGGCAAGGCTCGAGGGCCAGGATCAAGACCCAAGATCGAACTTGATCGAGGCCATGACCATGTCCCAGGATCGAGGCCTGATCGAGGCCATGACCAGCTCCCAAGATCGATCTCCCAAGATCGAGCTCCTTGATCGAGTTCCCAAGATCGAGCTCCCTGAGATCGAGCTCCCGAGATCGAGCTCCCCTGATCGAACTCCTTGATCGAACTGGACAGAGCTATAAGTTATAAAAACAGAGGACATTCGTCCCATTTGCCATTTTTGACAAACTTGAGCTTGAGCAGAGGCGACCTTTGACAGACTTTCAAGGGAAAAACATTGGGGTAAGTGATTCTAACTCGGATTTGGTCTACCTATACAAGTATATCATTGTTTTCACCATAAATTAGTGTTTTGAGATTTAAATTTGAAATTTTTTTAGAAATCTCATTGAAACGAATTTTTGAGATTTCGGTATCGATTCTGAGTCAGATTTGAGTGAAACTGGTATGGTTGGACTCGTAATTGAATGGGTTGTCGGATTTCGTAACTTTTGTCGGATTCCGAGACGTGGGCCCTACGGACGAATTTTTAATTAATTTCGGGATTTTTATTAAAAATATAGTATTTTCTTATAGAATTGATTCCTATAATTTTTAGTGATTGTATCGAATTATTTTGGCTAGATTCGAGCCAGACAAAGTTGGATAATCGTGGAAAAGGCCTTATAGTGGATTGAATTGGAGCAAGACGAGGTAAGCCTCTTATCTAATCTTGTGAGGGGGAAAATACCTCATAGGTGATTAAAATTAAATAATTATTGCTAATTGTGGGGGCTACGTACGCACGAGGTGATGAGAGTCCGTGCGTAGCTACTATTAATGCTAAAGTCCGGGTAGTTTAGGACTCAAAGCATGCATTACTTGTGTAAATAGTATTCTTTGATTTATTAATATTAATTGATATATATGAATATATTGTGAATTGTTAGATAAAGATATTAAAGGATGAAAATCTCATAGGCTTGATTTTCTGTTTAAATCAATTAATTATTAAAAGAAATTGTTCTCCTCCCGAATTTACCTTATAATAAATATACTCTCCTTCCGGAGGCACATAAGAAAATGTCCTCCTTTCTTGTGGAGCGGGCCGAATGCCTCGGCAGGATAGATGCATCTATGGATCGCGCCGCACGTCCCTCGGCAATGTATACGACACTCTGGATCGGGTCGTACGTCCTCGGCAGAAATTGTGCTTAATAATAATAATTACATGATACTTTAATAATTTATTTCAGCTTGTGAAGCTAATTAATAAATTGAAAAATACTTGGAATTTAATGAATTATTATTCTTGCCTGTTAAGGAATTAATTGTTACTCCTATAAATGAGATTTAATTGATAAATTAAAAATTATTTGAATTGAAGGAATTTAATTAATATATTGAGAATTGTTACATTTGAAGGAATTTGATTATTTTCGCTGATTAAATAAATTATTGTAAATCCTGTAAATCATGCTGATTTAAATATCCTAATTTTATTTCAGTTATTATTATTTACCCATAGTGAGTGTCAAAGTCGGTCATCTCGTCTCTACCACTTCTAGATTAGGCTTGATACTTACTGGGTACACGTTGTTTACGTACTCACACTATACTTGCTGCACTTTTTGTGCAGGATCTGAGACAGGTACTAGTAGAGGACCTATCATCACATACCCACGTCATCCCGAGGCATAGTGGTGAGCTGCCTTTCTGAGCCGTTCTGCAGCTACCAGTGTCTCTTCTTATACTTACATTCTGCCTATTTCATTTCAGACAGTATTTGGAATTTTGTATAATCTACTAGATGCTCATTCACTTGTGACACCAGGTCTTGGCACACATATTGGTAGAGTTTGTGTTCATATTTTCTTGATTTTAAATTTTATCAATGTATGCTTAATTTATTAGTTGGCTTGCCTAGCTGTAGTGTTGGGCGCCATCATGACCTACATGTGAAATTGGGTCGTGACAATTTTCTCCTAATTCTTTGGCTGCTCTGCCTTAACCAAAACTCTTGTTGTCGATCTTGATATCTCTCTTGAAAGTGAAGCATACTGTTGTTCGTGTAAGAAAATATATTGCGGTAAATATAGTCCAATATTTAGGATGTTTGTCGTTGTGCTTTATTTATTATATTTGCAAAATATAAACATACTAAAAATTATTTTTACACAAATTTAAAAGGATATTCCTTAGTTTCGGAGGACGAAAGTTGAATTTAGGGATAAGAATATACTTAGAAGCACATTGACCAGTATCATAATTTTTGCATGTATGACGTTATTGTCAAAACTTCTATATACAATATGTGTGCTATTACACAAGCTATTCGGCGTATCTAAGTTTTTCAGTAGCATGACGGGCATATTTTTCTTCAAAACCTATATACAATGGAATATCAATTTTAACTTAGTCTATTATATAAACAGTGACACTAACATATGTAAGAAATAATAAACTTGACAACAAACATGTATGGTTGAAGGCTATTTGCTATTAAAGTATTTAAGTATTCTTCTTGGTAATAATTATTGGTATCATAGTCAAAAATAGAAAAATATTTTATTTTTACTATAAAATTTTGCAATCAACCTTTTATTTAGTTGATCAACATATTTTTTTCTACTAGCTAAGATATCTTTTTAATTCTATCATGCGATTTGCACAAATTGTGTTTTAATCTAATGATAGAAATATTTCTATTATTAAATGCACTACTATTACCTTTGGGATTGATAACCAAGTATTCAAAAAGAATCAAATCATCTTTTATTGGATGCTCTTCTTTGTTTCTCACACATAGCAAGAAGACACTAAATACTGGATCTGTTTTTACTTTATATTTATTTTCAGTTGAATCTTTTCATTTTAGGCCAGAAGTATAACTTTGGCAAGCTAGCTTTTACAGTCTTTGTTTTTGTCGATTTTGGAACTACTGGTAGTACTTGACATAAATCACATCCCAAATCATTAATTTTCCACCAAATGGTTCATTAATATCCAATATATCTCTAGAACTCCGAAAAATCATTTCGATCGCTTGATACTTAGCCATAAGTGCTTCATCCCATATTATTAATTTTGCTTTCCTTATAAATTAAGTATCATTGTTCTGCTTTGATATATATATATATATATATATATATATATATATATATATATATATATATATATATATATATATATGTGTGTGTGTGTGTGTGTGTGTGTGTGTGTGTGTGATGATTATTTAAGTTGTTTGAAGAGGTATATCAAATCTAATGTGGGTGGCCTCACAATAAAATTATCGTTGGTACACCACTTTCTATTATTGCTAATAATGTCATGCCTCTTGATATGATATTTGCAAGTAATGCATGACATGGAAATATTATTTTGATTTCTCCGGAGGTATCTACAAAGAATAATTCAGTTATAGCATAATCGACTCTTTATAATATAGTCTTGAAAGCTTGTTCTTGTTTATGATTTAGCTTTGATTGCGCTTCCTCAGACACTTGTATAGCATTTTGATTTTTAATAATATACTAACATTTTTTACTTTGTGTTCTAACGCTCTTTTTATGAAATAAATTTATGTACCCTAAGATTTTATTTTTAACTTGAATAAGAATTTTACTCATAATGAATTTAAAAAATAATGGAATTGGATTCTCTTGCTAAATATTTAATTAATAGATTTAATTATTTAGTTTTAACATAAAAAATAATTTATTCTACGTTGATTCAGATTTTAATATTAGTTCATCTCTTGTTTTGAATATTTAATCTTAATTATAATTTTATCTACCATAAATTTTATTTTCAAAGAGTAAAATATTGATATGATATTTCACTTTTAGATCTTTATATTTGTAAAATCATTAGTGGTATTGACTCTTACCAACTATTTTTTTCTCTTTCTTACACATTTATGTTCTTAAATATTTTATTAGTTGTTGTTTAATAATTGAGTATTTTTAAATATTACACAAAAAAATGATAAAAGAAATATTATTTGAGTAGGAAAATAGTTCAAATATAATAAAAAATATATTATCGTGAAGGGTATTGTTTTCTCAATTTCAATACTTTATGCAGTCTATTTAATATTACTTTTATTTTTTCTTGATATTGGATATTATGGAGTGGTAATATATTACCAATACGGAGGATTCTTATGAAATTGATTTTATTAAACCTTCCTACATATTTTTAATAATAATTTAATAGATAAAACTTTATTAATTTTAAAATCTTAAATATTAAAAATTAGCATAGAAAGTATTGTAGTCCAAAAATAGGTTATTGCAGCTATGTCATCTTCTTATGAGTTCTCCGTCTAATAATTTAGGGCTATTTTGGTATATTAATATTGTATTTATGCTTTTATAATAATATAGGCTCTTCTTTTTCTAAATGAATTTTGACAATCTAATATATTCTCAAATTAAATTAGTAATATGGCATTATAATATATTTTAAAATTAAATTAGTAATAGAAATTTTTAAGAAGTATATCCTAAAAGTAATAGAATTACATGACTAAAGATATTTACTTATTCAATTTTATATGAATTAGACAACCCGAAAGTAATTATACTAATAGGATTCCTAAAGGTAATCATGTAGGATTCCTAAAGTATAGTATTATGTCCTAAAACTAATAGTATTAAAGGCTAATATCTAGAATTTTAATTATATCCTTTTATTATGAGTTATTATGCTTAATATTATAAGGTTATTTTTGTAAATCGACATTATATTCATACTTTTATAATAATATAGATAGATAGATATATGAATATAGATAAATATAAATAAATATAGATATAAATACAGATAGATACACATGTGTTATACGTAAATCTTTAATCAACTCTAGGACATGTTCCCTAATATTTGGGCGTGTTAAATTCCTTCCCCAATTCAAATTCATGTTTCTTGGATAAGTATTTCATCTAATACAACTCTTCCTCATAGTGACACTTGTGTCCTCTTTTCCCCTTTAGGTGCCAAATGTTTCCTCTTTGCAAGAACAATTTCAAAAAGAAGTGCTAAAAATCTTGCCGTCATTGTGCGGTAAAATATTTGTGTATAAACGTGACGAAGTATCGGTGGAGGCAACAAATTGACGACCACTTCTTGATATTGTTTTCATAAGTAATTATAAAAAATCACTTGGTTTATGAGTAATTTCTTTATTTTAATTCTTGAAACACTTTGTCACGATCCAAATCCTAACCTGTCGTGATGATGCCTAACATGCTACTAGGCAAGCAGACCTTTACGAAATAACTCGAACACTATTAACAGAAAATAGATTTAAAGCAGTTTAAATAATAAAACTCCTCATAAAGAGGATAGAAAATCCAAAACACAACGCGAAAATTCCCAACATCGAGGTGTCACTCAATACATGAGCATCTAAATATCACAAGTCTTAAAAATACTGCCTATCATAGTCTGAAACTAAATACAATACGTGGAAGGATAGGGAAGGAGAAACAAGGTCTGCGAAAATGCCGAGCAGCTACCTCGAAATCTCCGAAGGGTCAACTGCGCAGTGAATTAATACCCACTGTGTCCGAAACACTTGAATCTGCACACGAAGTGCAGGGAGTAGCGTGAGTACAACCAACTCAGTAAGTAACAAGACTAAATAAAAAACTGAAAGTAGTGACGAGCTTCACAGTTGTAGTTTAATTAAGTGATTTCAACATAGGAAGGTAGACATGCTTTAAAGTTCGATAAATTAGGTCAAAACAGTTACTTCATGACAAGTTTAAGTGAAACAGAGTGTAATATCTTTCAGAAATTTCAAGACAGTGATAAATGGCAGCTAAGTGCAACAATAATGAAATCAAATGCATCCTCTCAAGGCCACAGTCACTCGGCCCTCCCATTCACTCAGCACTTGGTACTCGCACTCAGTAGGCACTTGCACTCACTGGGGGGTGTACAGACTCCGGAAGGGCTCCTTCATCCCAAGCGCTATAATCCACATGGACAACTCACGTGTTGTACGGATAACTCATGTGCTATAGTATAATATCTGGATCCGCACGGACAACTCACGTGCTATAGTATCAATATCTCACAATCAGGCCCTCGGCCTCCCTCAGTCATCAATATTTATAGTCTCTCGGTCTCTCAATAATCATGAAAATCAACCCCAACAGAAATGATATAATGTATCAACAAGGAACAATAGAGACTGAGATATAATAAACAAATAAAACTGTGACTGAGTACAAAACAGCAATTTAGCAGATAATTCAACATGTACACAACCTTTGTGAGTCCCTACAGCGCCAACACATAGTCTAAACATGATTCTAACATGATTTGTGGTTCAATTTCTCTACTACATGGAGAATGTATGGATAACAACAGATTATTCAACTATACAGTTCCATGGAATTTGACCAAGTTACAATTCCTACGATGCACGCCCACACACCCATTACCTAGCATGTGTGTCACCTCAAAACCAAATACATGACATGTAAAATGGGGTTTCGTACCCTTAGAACCAGATTTAGAACTCTTACTTACCTCAATCTGAACCAATCTCTACTCCAACATACCCTTGCCTCGCGAAACGGCCTCTGAATGCCTCGAATATGGCCATAAACAATTCGATATAATCGCTACGGGCTAAAGGAATCAACTCTATAAGAAAATGCTAAGCTATTAATCAAAAGTCAAAAATTGACTCAAAAGCCGCACCCGGGTCCATGTCTCGAAATTCGATAAAAGTAATAAAACTAGAAAGCTCATTCAACCACGAGTCTAACCATACCAAATTTATCAAAATCCGACACCAAATTGTCATCCAAATCCCCAAATCAAACTCTCTTAGTCCCTAGCCTTAAACTCCCAATGTACAACTTAAATACACACCAATTAGGTGGGAAAATCAATGGGGAAGCAAGATTATTGATCAAACATGAGCACAAGGGACTTACTGTCACGACCCGAAATTCCCTCCTTCGGACCGTGATGGCGCCTAAAATTTCACTTGCTAGGCAAGCCAACGTTAGAATAATATTAACAAATTTTAAACCATTTTTAAATTATTAATAATCAAGGAAACAAAAGAGGAAGCAAAGTTTGTAACATAGTGAAATAATCCATAAAAACAACGGTGTCTAAATACCATCCCATAATTGGTGTCACAAGTATACGAGCTTCTAGAATAAATACAAATAAAAGTCTGAATAAAATAAAACTGTCTGGAAATAAACACACAGCTAAAGTAAAATAGACGGAGACTTCAGAACTGCGGACGCCATGCAGTTATACCTCAAGTCTCCTCTGAATAGCTGAAATCCGAGCAAGTCTATTGCACGCCGCTGGGACTAACTCTGAAATCTGCACAAGAAGTGCAGAGTGTAGTATCAGTACAACCGACCCTATGTACTGGTAAGTGCTGAGCCTAACCTTGACAAAGTAATGACGAGGCTAAGGCGGGTCACTTACATTACCTGTACGCAATATTAGTAACAACAACAATAATAGAAATAAATCAGGTAACTCATTTATAATAATTGAAACCAATTCAGCAGTCATAACCAATTATCATTTTCATCAATTCTGTTGCAGCGTGCAACGCGCTCTCACAATATATTCACATTCAATTCTGTTGCAGCGTGCAACCCGCTCCTCCAATATATTCATTTATCAATTCTTATAGAAGAAATTTTTCCAATAAATATAATAATTAATATAAAATTATAAGACAACAAGCATACAATAATTATAATTTAATTATGAAACAAACAATGACAAATAGCAAATTATTATGAAAATCAGGGAGAAAATAGGCAGTTTAATATTTAATATGCTAATGTCAAATAACAATTAAAACACATAATTCAAATAGCATGTAACAATTAATGCAGAAATTCAAGAATTAATATTTGACAAAGAATAGGAGATAAACAGTTATTATAATAATTAATTTATGATTTAAAATAATTTATGATGTTTCAAGTAAGCAGAAAAATAATTAATTTGACGACGTATAGACACTCGTCACCTCGCCTATACGTCGTTCACATGCAATTTACATAACAATTAAATTAAAGATTCTATTCCCTCAAGTCAAGGTTAACCACGACACTTACCTCGCTTTGCAAATTCCAACAAATTACTCAACCACAATTTTTTCTTTTAAATTTGACTCCGAAAGTTTCAAATCTATTCACAAACAATTTGATATATTCAATACTAATCATATGAATTAATTCCATATGAATTTATAAATTTTCCGGATAAAAATCCAAAATTCATTTAAATATTCGATAGTGGGACCAACATCTCAAATCCCGCAAAAATTTACGAAATTCGAACACCCATTCCGAGACGAGTCCAACCATAAAAAAATTATCCAATTCCAATGTCAAATGGGCTTTCAAATCTTAAATTTTTGTTTTTAGAAGATTTTATAAAAATATGATTTTTCTTTCATAAATTCACGGATTCATGATATAAATGAGTATGAAATCATGAAATATAATCAATATAAGATAAGGAACACTTACCCCCAATGTTTTTCCGTAAAAATCGCCCAAAAACTGCCTTACCCGAGCTCAAAAATTGGAAATGGTTGAAAATGGGTCGAAACCCTATTTTCAGAACTTAAGTTCTATTTTTCATATTTTTATTCATCGCGATCACGGAAATTCGTTCGCGATCGCATAGAACAACTTTGCCCAGATTCATTTTACTCTTCGCCATCGCGAAGCACATTTTTGCACATGTTGCCACCTTGCTCTACGCGAACGCGACATCACACACGCGAACGCAAAGCATAACCCCGCAGACCTACGATCGCGGACCGTTTCATGCGAACGCGAAGAACAAATTTAAGTACCCCAGCTTCTGCCTCATTTCCTCTTCGCGAACGTGAGGAATCGATCGCGAACGCGAAGCTTTACACTTTGACCCTTCGCGAATGCGTGTCCTCGGTCGCGAACGCGAAGCACAATTGTGCCAGTCCAACTTTCCTCTTCGCGATCGCAGGAATGTCTTCGCGATCGCGAAGAACAAAACACCAGATGACAGCAGAAGCTAAAAACCAGATTTTTTCTAAGTTCAAAATCATCCCGTAGCCTATCCGAAACTCACCCGAGCCCTCGGGGTTCCAAACCAAACGTGCACACAAGTCTTAAAATATCATACGAACTTGCTCGCGCGATCAAATTGCCAAAATAACACCTAGAACTACGAATCGGACACCAAATCAAAGGAAATTTTCAAGAAAACTTTAAAATTTATATTTTTACAACCAGACGTCTGAATCATGTCAAATCAACTCCGATTCTAAACCAAATTCGGCAGACAAGTCATAAATATTATAGTGGACCTACATCGGGCTCCGAAATCAAAATACGGACCCGAGGTCAATAAATCCAATATCAGTAATTTCTTAAAAATTATTTAGCTTTCAAGCTTTTAATTTTTCTTCAAAATTCCATATATCGAGCTAGGGACCTCGGAATTCGATTCCGGGCATACGCCCAAGTCCCAAATCACGATACTGACCTACCGGAATTGTCAAAACACTGAACCGGGTCCGTTTGCTTAAAATGTTGACTAAAGTCAACTCAGTTGAGTTTTTAAAGCTCTATTTCACATTTTAATCCATTTTTCACATAAAAACTTTCTGAAAACTTTTTCGGACTGCGCACGCAAGTCGAGGAATGATAAATGATGCTTTTTGAGATCTTAAAACATAGAATTACTTATTAAATTTAAAGATGACATTTTGGGTCATCACATTTACCTCAAGAATCCCCTCGAAAATCCCCTCAAAAATCCTCTGCACAGCACTTCCGCTTATGCGGGAACTTAACCGCTTTAGTGGCATCGCGGAAGCGATATCACACACGTATTTGAGGCCCATTCCACTCCTGCGGTCCCTCACTCCACTTCTGCGAGCATCAAGCCGCTTATGCGGTCCCAACTCATCTGCACACTTCCGCTTCTGCGGTCCTCCTGCCGCAGATGCGGAACTCCCTATCGCAACTACGCGCCTTCTGCTTCTGCGTAACTCTCGCCGCACCTGTAGCCACGCAGGTGCGGAAAACTCCTCGCACTTGCGACTACCTACACACTCCCCTCCAATCTCGCACCTGTGCAAGCCAGCCCACACCTGCGATCAAAGCTCCGCAGGTGCAATTACACCAGCAGAGGTCTTTCTTCAGCAATCACTCAACTTCAACTTTTGATCCGTTAACCATTTGGAATCAACCCGAGGCCCCCGGGACCTCAGGCAAACATACCAACAAGTCCTAAGGAAATTCACATCAAACAACTTCAAAAACACGAATCGCATCCCAATTCAAGCCTATTGAAACTAAGGAAATTCAACTTCCACAAACGACGCGGAAACCTATCAAAACACGTCTGATTTACCCCAAATTTTGCACACAAGTCACATTTGATATTACGGACCTAATACAACTTCTGAAATCTGAATCCGATCCTGATATCAAAAAGTCCACTCCCGTGCATACTTTCTAAAAATTCCGACTTCGCCATTTCAAGCCTAATTCTACTACGGACCTCCAAATCACAATCCGAACATGCTCTTAAGTCCAAAATCACCCAACGGAGCTACGAAACCATGAAAACTCCATTTGGAAGTCGTTTACTCTTAGATCAACATTCGCTCAATCATTTCAACTTAAGCTTTCAACCTGGAGACTAAGTGTCTCATTTAATTCTGAAATCACTCCGGACCCGAACTGACTACCCCATCAAGTGACATAACATCTATAAAGTATAAAATGAAAATTAAATGGGGTAACAGGGCTACAACTCTCAAAACGACCAGGCGGGTCGTCACATTCTCCCCCTCTTAAACAAACGTTCGTCCTCGAACGGGTCTATAAACGTACCTGGAGTCTCAAATAGGTGTGGATATCTGCTCCGGACCTCCCGCTCTGTCTTCTAAGTAGCCTCCTTAACCGACTGACCTCTCCAATGCACATTCACTGAAGCTATGTCCTTTGACCTCAACTTTCGAACATGCCGATCCAAAATGGCCACCGGCTCCACATCATAAGTTAGATCACCATCCAACTGAACTGTGCTGAAATCCAAAACATGAGACGAATTGCCGACATACTTCCGGAGCGTAGAAACATGAAATACTGGATGCACACTCGACAAACTAGGTGGCAAGGCAAGCTTGTAAGCCACTTCCCCAATCCTCTGAAGTACCTCAAATGGCCCAATCAACTTCCCTTCTTCCTAAACCTCATAACACCCTTCATGGGTGAAACCTTGAGCAGGACCTTATCCCCAACCATGTAAGCAACATCACGGACCTTCTTGTCGGCATAACTCTTCTGTCTAGACTGCGCCATGCGAAGCCACTCCTGAATCAATTTAACCTTGTCCAAAGCATCCTCAACCAAGTCAGTACCCAATAGCCTAGCCTTACCCGGCTCAAACTAACCTACCGGAGATCTACACCGTCTCCCATACAAAGCCTCATACGGAGCCATCTGAATGCTTGACTGGTAACTGTTATTGTAGGTAAACTCCACGAGCAGCAAAACCTGATCCCAAGAACCCCCAAAAAATCAATGACACAAGCGCGTAGCATGTCCTTCAAAATCTAAATAGTGTGCTCGGATTGTCCGTCCGTCTGAGGATAAAATGTTCTGCTCAACTCAACCTGGGTGCCCAACTCTCACTGCACAGCTCTCCAGAACTGCGATGTAAACTGCGTGCCCCGATCTGAAATGATAGACACCGGAACACTGTGAAGGCGAACAATCTCTCGGATGTAAATCTCAGCCAACCGCTCTGAAGAATAAGTAGTACCAACTGGAATGAAGTGTGCGGACTTGGTCAGCTGATCCACAATCACCCAAATAGAATCAAACTTCCTCGAAGTCCGTGGGAGCCCAACTACAAAATCCATGGTGATACGCTCACATTTCCACTCTTGAATCTCTAAGTCTCCGAAGCATTCCACCCGGTCTCTGATGCTCATACTTTAACTGCTGATAGTTGAGACACCAAGCTACAAACCCCACTATATCCTTATTCATTCTTCTCCACTAATAATGTTACCTCAAGTCCTGATACATCTTCGTCGCACCCGGATGAATGGAATACCGCGAACTATGGGCCTCCTCAAGAATCAACTCACGTAGCCCATCTACATTAGGCACACAAATCCGACCCTGCATCCTCAATACCCCATCATCCCCAATAGTAACATCTCTGGCATCACCGTGTTGAACGGTGTCCTTTAGGACAAACAAATGGGGATCGTCATACTGGCGCTCTCTGATGCGATCATATAAGGAAGACTGAGATACCACACAAGCTAGAACAAGACTGGACTCCGAGACATCTAATCTTATGAACAGGTTGGCCAAGGCCTGAACATCAACTGCAAGAGGTCTCTCACCAACATGAATGAATGCAAGGATACCCATACTCACCGCCTTTCTACTCAAGGCATCGGCCACCACATTGGCCTTCCCGGGATGATACAGAATAGTGATATCATAGTCCTTTAGCAGCTCCAACCATCTCTGTTGCCTCAGATTTATATCCTTCTGTTTGAACAAGTGCTAGAGGCTCAGCTAATCCGTAAATAACTCACAAGACACGCCGTAGAGATAATGCCTCCAAATCTTCAATGCATGAACAATGGCAGCCAACTCCAAATCATGAACAAGGTAGTTCTTCTCATGATGCTTTAACTGGCACGAAGCATACGCAATCACCCTACCCTTATGCATCAAGACACATCCAATACCGATCCGAGAAGCATCATAATACATTGTATAAGAACCAGAAGCTGAAGGTAGAACTAGAACTGGAGTTATGGTCAAAGCAGTCTTGAGCTTCTGAAAGCTCTCCTCACACTCATCCGACCATATGAAAATAGCACCCTTCTGGGTCAATTTGGTCAGAGGCGATGCAATAGATAAGAAACCCTCCACGAAGCGATGATAATAACCGGCTAAGCTGAGAAAGCTCCGAATCTCTGTAGCTGAGGACGGTCTGGGCCAATTCTGAACTGCCTCTATTTTCTTCGGATCCACCTAAATCCCCTCACTGGACATCACATGCCCCAAGAATTCCACTGAACTAAGACAAAACTCATATTTGGAGAACTTAGCATAAAGCTTCTCCTCCCTCAACCGCTGCAACACAATCCTCAAATGTTGGGCATGCTCCTCTTGGCTACGAGAGTACACCAGGATAGCATCAATGAACAGTATGACAAATGAGTCAAGATGAGGCTGAAATACACTGTTCATTAGGTGCATGAATGTTGTTGGGGCATTGGTCGGCCCAAAAGGCAACACGAGGAATTCATAATGACCATAACGGGTCCTGAATGCTGTCTTTAGAATATCCGAGTCCCGAATCTTCAACTGGTGATACCCAGACCTCAAGTCAATCTTAGAGAACACCCTTTCTCCCTAGAGATGGTCAAATAGATCATCAATGCGCGGCAAAGGACACTTGTTCTTAATTGTAACTTTGTTCAACTGCCTGTAATCAATGCGCATCTGCATAGAACCATCCTTCTTCTTCACAAACAAGACTGATGCACCCCAAGGCGAAATAGAAATGGGCTGAGGGCCCGGCACCAAGTCAATACCAAATTCAATATTCCTATCGGGCGGCATGCCCGGCAGTTCTGCAAGAAACACATCCGAAAAATCTCGCACCACCGGAACAGAATCAATAGCAGGAGTATCAGCACCAACATCCCTCACAAATATGAAATCACTCTGCTGGGAACATAGTCTAGAGAACCTCTCTACTCAATCCTTGGCAACCCCGGCATCGCCAACGTCACGGTCTTAGTGTGACAATCCAGAACAGCATGACATGGAGACAACCAATCCATACCCAAGATCACGTCGAAATCAATCATACTAAGCAATAAAAGATCAACTCTAGTTTCAAATCCCCCCAATAGTCACTACACACGACCGATATACATAGTCCACAATAATGGTATCGCCCACTGGCGTAGATATATACACAGATGAAACTAAGGACTCACGGGGCATATCCAGATAATAAGCAAAATACAATGATACATACGAATAAGTGGAACCAAAGTCGAATAATATAGAGGCATCCGTGTGGCATACTGAGACAATACATGTGATCACTGCATCTGAAGCAACAACATCTGGTATAGCAGGAATAACATAGAATTGGGCCTGGCCTCCACCTGATCGGCCTCCACCTCTTAGGCGACCCCTAGCTGACTGAGCCCCACCCCGAGCTGGTTGAGTAGGTGGTGTAACTGTTGGCGCTGGTGCCATCGACCGAGAACTCTGCTATGGAACCCCACTCAACAACCTAGGGCAATCTCTCTTGATATGACCAAAGTCTCCAAACTCGAAACAACCCCTCCTCTGACGGAACTACTGCTCCTGATAATCTGAGGAACTACCTGTAGAAACCTGAGCGGACGAGGCATGGTGAGACCTTTGCTCTGGTAGTGCACTGAATGAAGACTGGCCTGAGTGAGCACTGTAAGAACCATGGCTAGCTGATGCACCGTGATGAGCTGGACGAGCCATCTGAGCGGGCCTATAAGGACGACCCCTTCTGTGGTAGGACTGCCCCCCAGAAGGTACACCACCGAAACCACCCGAACCTCGAGGCCTATTGTCCTCCCTCTCACCACTCTCCTGGATACAGACTATCTCTATCTACCGAGCAATGTTAACCACCTCGTCAAACGTAGCACCAGACATCTTCTCCCGAGTCATAAGCAATCGCAGCTGATATGTGAGGCCATCAATGAACCTCTTAATCCTCTCCCTATCAGTGGGAACCCACCAAACTGCGTGACGATCCAACTCAAAAAAACTCATCTCGTACTGCGTCACAGACATGCCCTCCTATCGAAACTACTCAAACTATCTACGTAGATCCTCCCTACGAGACTGCAGCACAAACTTCTCCAAGGAGAGAATGGATAACTCCTACCATGTAAGTGGTGCTGCACCGACCGGCCTGCACCTCTTATAAGCCTCCTACCATCTGAAGGCATCCCCAGTGAACTAAAAAGTAGTGAACGAGATACCATTGGTCTCCAGAATACCAGCCGTGCGAAGGATCCGCTGCCACTTATCCAAGAAACCCTGGGCATCCTCTAATTCAGTGATAAGTGGGGATTTTGACTACTTATTAGCGCCTTTTAGCTTTTGTTTTAGTCCAAACGCGTTTAATTGTGTTCCCAAAAACTGATAAAATTTGCTTAATTATAGGAATATTGGAAAATGAGCCTCCAAGATGAAATCTTACTCAAGGAGTGATCAGAATTCAAGGAGAAAAATAGACACAAAAGCTCAAAGTGCGGACCGCAGAATATCATCTGCGGCCGCAGGTTGTGCAGAAGAACTTATCAGAGACCTGTGAGAAGTGCGGTCCGCACATGAAATATGGGGCAGCAGAAGATAGGCAAGAGCAAAAGTTCAGAGAACCTATCAACGTAAGTGCGGACCGTACAATTATTGTGAGGCCGAAGAAGATCAGCTACGCGGCCGCAGTTGCATTTGTGCGGTTTGCAAAAGAGCCATGTGCGACCGCACTCATAAATGTGCGAACCACAAAAAGAGAGAGATGCAAACGCGGTTCAAAATTATGCGGCCGCAAGATTCCAATCCTGTCAAGTTGAAGCACAAGTGCAGACCGCACATGAAATTATGTGACCGCAGAACCTCCGAAAGGGCATTTTTGTCCGAAAATTCCAGCTCTGTATAAATAGAAGAGTTTCACTTTTTTAGGTCAATTTTTGACATAAACAGATACAATAGCTGTTTTTCTTTACTCTCTTTAGTAGTTTTTGCCATTTTGAACATTGATTTCACCATTTTAATTATCAATATGGGTTTAATTATCACTTCTTCTTCTTTCTCTTCCAATTTAAGCATGAGTAACTAGTTTCTCACTAGGGTTGTGACCTAACCCTAGTGTGTGAACTTAATAGGTGTTTGACTTATTGCTTGTTTATGGTTGGGTGTTGATTATCTAGCCTAGTGCTTGCTTTAATTTGAAGAATTAATGGTTGCAAATATTATTTCATGCCTATTTGACTTGGTCTCTACTTGAGAAAGAGAGATTTAGTCTAGGAAAACTTGGCTAGCAAGAAATTGGGTCAATCGAGAGATTGATAAGCCCAAATTAAAGGGTTGAATCTATAGATAGTAAAACCCGACTTGAGCTTGTTATCAACCGCTTTGTTCTACCTCCATTTGGACTTGAGAAAGCCAAATTGGTCAAAGTCACTCTCTGATCGAGAGGTATTGAGTGGGTACTCAAGTGTTGATGGCTATAATATACCCCGACCAATAAAATAAGCCTTTACGTTAACAACCCGTTAGGCAAACACTTAGGTGAAGGTCATAGCCCTAGGTCGTTTTATCATTTGAAAAACAATAAAAATAATTTCTTAGTTTCATTACTTAATCTTGCAATCTTAAATTGGAATAGACATAGAAAAAGTATCAATTTGTGGAAGTATGATTTGAGATAGTTCATACTCATACACTGTAATTTATACTCCTAAATCCCACGTATAGCTCCCTGTGAATTCCACCCCGACTCCTTGTTGCGTATTACTATTGCAATCAACCATTTCATAACCTTGAATTGACGTGTGAACTTGGACGAGATCAATTATTGGCGCCGTTGTCGGGGAGCATAAAAACGGATTTAGCTATATATTTGGTTTTGTGTGTGAATTGTCTTTTTTTCCTTCCTTGTTACTGATTTGTGTGAATCAATTCTAGGTACCATAATGGCAAACAACAATGATCAACTCGTAAACATGCCTTTGGGGGATGTGGACATTGAAGATGACCAAGTTGAAGAGGTTCTTCTTGAACCTCAAGCAAATAGAAGAGGTCGGGCACCTCAAGACAACGTCCTAGTTCCACCTCCACCACTAACTCTACCAAGAGCGGCTCCACACTGGGTGTTGCCAAATGAAGGGTATGCAAGTGCCATTGTCCCACCCCCCGTTAGGGTAATGCTCACATTGTTAGAGCAACGGGGATTCTTCACCTGGGCTCCGAGTCAAAATGCATACAAACACTTGAAGGGGTTTGTGGACACTTGTTGGGGGAGTAAACAGACAAACGTCTCCGAGGATGCTTTAAGGTTGAGGCTATTTCCTTTCTATCTATGGGGGAAGGCCTTGGATTGGTTAGAAAGATTTCCAAATCACTTCATCCATACATGGGATGAATTGGAAGAGAAATTTATTTCCATGTTCTTTTCTCCCATGCCTATGGCTACTCTTAGAGACGAGATTCTAGCATTCAAACAAGAGCCCAATGAGCAGTTGCATGAAATTTGGGAGAGGTACGGAACTATGGTCAAAGAGTGCCCAAATAATGACATGACGGAGGCTATGATTCAACAAACTTTCTATAGGGGAATTAATACTACCAATCAGTGCGTGGTTAATCAACTTGTCGGTGGAAATTGCATGACAACGCCGTATGTGGAAGCTTCTGAGGTTTTAGATGAAATGGCGGATACTTCTTCGGCATGGCAAAGTAGAGCAAATATTCCTCAAGGTGATCCGAATGTGATTCACCTACATAAAGAGTTGCATGACCATGGGCAAGTCATTGCCGAGTTGACCACCACAATGAATCAATTAGCAAAAGCTCAACTTGAACAAGTGCAAAACCAGAGGCAAGCCAATTCTATGGAGGGAGTTAGTATGATGGTTAACAAAAGAAGGCCCAAAGGTCCACAAGTGTAAAACCGAGTGGAGAATTATGTGCAAGAAGATAGTGGGTTTGATCAAGATGAATCTTACAATGAACAAGAGGAGAAAGTGCAATATGTGAACAACTTTCAAGGGCAAAGAAATAACTCTCAAGGCTCGAATCAACAACAATGGCTACCTCAAGGTAATCAAGGGAATTGGAATTTTAACAACCAAGGTAATTGGAATGGTGGAAACAATCAAGGGAATTGGAATAGTAACAATACTCAAGGAAATTGGAGTGGTGGTAATAACCAAGGAATTTGGAGTGGGGATGTTTACTACTTATTAGCGACTTTTATCTTTCATTTCAGTCCAAAAGCGTTTAATTGTGTTCCCAAAAACTGCAAGAATATTGGAAAATGAGCCTCCAAGATGAAATCATACTCAAGAAGGAGTGATCTGAATTCAAGGACAAACAGAAACAGAAGCTTAAAGTGCGGACCGCAGAATATCATCTGTGGTCGTAGATTGTACAGAAGAACTTATCAGAGATCTGTGAGAAGTGTGGTCCGCACATGAAATGTGCAGTCATAGAAGCTAGGGAAGAGCAAAAGTTCAGAGAACCTATCAACGGAAGTGCAGACCGCACAATTATTGTGCGTCCACAGAAGATCAGCTACGCAGCCGCAGTTGCATTTGTGCGGTCCGCAAAAGAGCCATGTGCGGCCGCACTCAGAAATGTGCGGATCGCAGAAAGAGTGAGATGCAGATGCGGTTCAGAATTGTGCAGACGCAAGATTCCAATCCTGTTAGGTTGAAACAAAAGTTCAAACCGCACATGGAATTGTGCAGCCGCAGAACCTCCGAAAGGGCATTTTTGTCCGAAAATTCCAGCTCTGTATAAATAAAAGAGTTTCACTTTTTTAGGTCAAGTTTTGACATCAACAAAACAGTAGCCATTTTTCTTTACTCTCTTTAGTAGTTTTGCCATTTTGAGCTTTTTGAACATTGATTTCATCATTTTAATTATCAATATGTGTTTAATTATCACTTCTTCTTCTTTCTCTTCCAATTTAAGCATGAGTAGCTAGATTCTCACTAGGGTTGTGACCCAACCCTAGTTTGTGAACTTAATGGGTGTTTGACTTATTACTTGTTTATGGTTGGATGTTGATTATCTATCCTAGTTCTTGCTTTAATTTGAAGAATTAATGGTTGTAAACATTATTTCATGCCTATTTGACTTGGTCTCTACTTGAGAAAGAGAGATTTAGTCTAGGAAAACTTGACTAGAAAGAAATTAGGTCAATCGAGAGATTGATAAGCCCAAATTAAAGGGTTGAATCAAGAGATAGTAAAACCCGACTTGAGCTTGTTATCAACCGTTTTGTTCTACACCTATTTGGACTTGAGAAAGCCAAATTGGGCAAAGTCACTTTCTGACCGAGAGGTATTGAGTGGGTACTCAAGTGTTGATGGCTATAATACACCCCGACCAATAAAATAAGCCTTTAAGTTAACAACCCGTTAGGCAAACACTTAGGTGAAGGCCATAGCCCTAGGTCTTTTTATCATTTGAAAAACAATAAAAACAATTTCTTAGTTTCATTACTTAATCTTGCAATCTTAAATTGGAATAGACATAGAACAAGTATCAATTTGTGGAAGTGTAATTTGAGATAGTTCATACTCATACACTGCAATTTATACTCCTAAATCCCACATATAGCTCCCTGTGGAATTTGACCCCGACTCCCTGTTGGGTATTACTATTGCAATCAATTGTTTCATAACCTTGAATTGAGGTGTAAACTTGGATGAGATCATTTTTGGCGCCATTGTCGAGGAGCATAAAAATGGATTTAGCTATATATTTGGTTTTGTATGTGAATTGTCTTCTTGTCCTTCCTTGTTACTGATTTGTGTGAATCAATTTTAGGTACCATAATGCCAAACAACAACGATCAACTAGGAAACATGCCTTTAGGGGATGTGGACGTTGAAGATGACCAAGTTGAAGAGGTTCCTCTTGAACCTCAAGCAAATAGAAGAGGTCGGGCACCTCAAGACAACGTCCTAGTTCCACCTCCACCACTAACTCCACCAAGAGCGGCTCCACACCGGGTGTTGCCAAATGAAGGGTATGCAAGTGCCATTGTCCCGCCCCGCGTTAGGGCGGGTAACTTTTAAATCACTAATGTAATGCTCACATTGTTAGAGCAACGGGGATTCTTCAACTAGGCTCCAAGTCAAAATCCATACAAACACTTGAAGGGGTTTGTGGACACTTGTTGGGGGAGTAAATAGACAAACGTCTCCGAGGATGCTTTAAGTTTGAGGCTATTTCCTTTCTCTCTATGAGGGAAAGCCTTGGATTGGTTAGAAAGATTGCCAAATCACTCCATCCATACATGGGATGAATTGGCGAAGAAATTTATTTTAAGTTCTTTTCTCCCGGGCATATGGCTACTCTTAGAGACGAGATTCTAGCATTCAAACAAGAGCCCAATGAATCGTTGCATGAAATATGGGAGAGGTACGGAACTATGGTCAAAGACTGCCCAAATAATGACATGACGACGGCTATGATTCAACAAACTTTCTATCGGGGGATCAATACTACTAATCAGTGCGTGGTTAATCAACTTGCCGGTGGAAATTTCATGACAACGCCATATGTGGAAGCTTGTGAGGTTTTAGATGAAACGGCGGATACTGCTTCGACATGGAAAAGTAGATTAAATGTTCCTCAAGGTGATCCGAACGTGATTCACCTACATAAAGAGTTGCATGACCATGGGCAAGCCATTGCCGAGTTGACCACCACAATGAATCAATTAGCAAAAGCTCAACTTCAACAAGTGCAAAACCCGAGGCAAGTCAATGTTATGGAGGAAGTTAGTATGATGGTTAACAAAAGAAGGCCCAAAGGTCCACAAGGGCAAAACCGGGTGGAGAATTATGTGCAAGAAGATAGTAGGTTTGATCAAGATGAATCTTACAATGAACAAGAGGAGGAAGTGCAATATGTGAACATCTTTCAAGGGCAAAGAAACAACTCTCAAGGCTCGAATCAACAATAATGTAGACCTCATTGTAATCAAGGGAATTGGAATTCTAACAGCCAAGGTAATTGGAATGGTGAAAACAATTAAGGGAATTGGAATAGTAACAATACTCAAGGAAATTAGAGTGGTTGTAATAACAAAGGCAATTGGAGTGGCAATAATCAAGGATATTGGGGAGGCAACAACCAAGGGGGATGGAACAATAATCAAGGCTATCGGGGGTCAGGTTTTCAAAGGTCCCTGATGTATCAACAAACTAGAAACCCGCCTCCTTGTCCTTCACATGGTCCAAATTCTTCCAACAATGAGATGGGACTAATTGAAAATATGTTTAAGCAAATGATGGAGAAAAATGCCAAATCCGATGCCCAACTTGCCTCTCACAATACATCTATCCGAAACTTGGAAGTCCAAATGGGGCAAATCTCTCAAGCCCTAAACACTCATCCTAAGGGGGCACTACCAAGTGACACGGTGATGAACCCAAAGGGTGGAAACAACACGGAACATGCCATGGCCGTTACTATAAGGAGTAGAGAAGGTGGGGATGCACCCACCTCGAATCAACGGAAGCTTGTAGATGATGAGCAAGTGGTTTAAGAAGATGAGATCCCGGACAATGTGGTGAAAGCAAATGAGGAACTACAGATTGATATTGATGATAATGAGGAGGAATCTCAAGAGGAAGTGAACCCGTCTAGGGATCACATCGTTAACATACCGGAACCGATAGTGCAAAAGGCTAAGGCACCAATGCCTAGGCCTCCTCCTCCATATCCTCCAAGGCTCTCCAAGCAATTCATTGACATGATGAAGAGCCTATCTATCAATGTGCCAATGGTTGAAGGCTTGGAGCAAATGCCCGGTTATGCAAAGTTTATGAAGGACTTAGTGACAAGGAAGTGATCAATGAATTTTGAAACTATAAAAATGACTCCAAGTGAGTGAAATTGTGCATTCAATGGCTCCCAAGTTAGAGGATCCCGGCGCTTTCACGATTCCTTGTACTATTGGGAGTGCCAAATTTGCAAAAGCTCTTTGTGATCTTGGGGCAAGTATCAATTTGATGCCCTATTCAGTTTTCAAGACTGTGGGAATTAGGCAACCAAGACCCACATCTATGAGATTATAAATGGACGATCGTACCATGAAGAGACCATTGGGAGTGATTGAAGATGTATTGGTTTGTGTTGATAAATTCATTCGTCCGGCGTATTTTGTCATTCTTGACTATGAGGTTGATTATGAGATGCCTATTATTCTTGGTAGACCTTTCCTTGATACCAGTAAGTCTCTAGTTGATGTTGAATCCGGAGAACTTACCTTTCGGGTTCGTGATGAAAAAGTGGTTTTCCATGTGTGTAAGTCCATACGGAAACCCAATAGCAAAGAGGTGTGTTCTTTCGTAGACTTGGTGACCGATGTGATTGTAGATGAAACAAGTGTTGTGATGAATGTTGATAATACATTGGAGGCCGTCTTGCTCAACTTTGATGATGACGAAATGGATGGCTTCATAGAATGTATGAACTCGTTCCAAGTAATGGGGTCATATATTTATGAGCCCCGCAAATTTTCCTTGGATCTTGAAAATAGGACAACTCCCCCCAACAAATCCCTCGATCGAGAAGCCTCCTATCTTGGAGTTAAAGCCATTGCCTCCACATCTTCGGTATGCATTTCTTGGCCCTTCTTCTACTTTACCAGTTATTCTTTCCTCTTGTTTGACTAACGTGCAGGTAGATGCTACATTGGCGGTGATAAAAAAGAGGAAGAAGGTTATTGGATGGACATTGGCGGATATTCAGGGGATAAGCCCTGCGTTTTGCATGCACAAGATTAACTTGGATTAAGGTGCCAAAACATCTATTGAACATCAATGGAGACTCAATGAAGCCATGCAAGACGTGGTCAAAAAGGAGATCATAAAGTGGTTAGATACCGAGGTTGTCTACCCCATTTCTGACAATTCATGGACTTCTCCAGTGCAATGTGTTCCAAAGAAGGGGGGCATAAATGTGGTCACCAATGATAAGAACAAGTTGATTCCAATAAGAACGGTGACCGGGTGGAGAGTGTGTATGGACTATCGGAAACTAAACAAAGTCACAAGGAAAGACCATTTCCCACTACCCTTTCTTGACCAAATGCTTGATAGGTTGGCCGGCTGGGCACTCTATTGATTTCTAGATGGATATTCAGGCTACAATCAAATCCTTATTGCCCCAGAAAAACAAGAGTTCACTTGTCCCTATGGCACTTCGCTTTCAAGTAGATGCCATTTGGCTCATGCAATGCACCGACAACTTTTCAACGTTGTATGATGGTGACCTTTACGGATATGGTAGAGGGCTACCTTTAGTCTTCATGGATGACTTTTCGGTAGTCGGGGATTCCTATGATGATTTCTTGGAAAATTTGGATAAGGTTCTGGCAAGGTGTGAAGAAACAAACTTGGTGTTGAATTGGGAGAAATTTCATTTCATGATCAAGGAGGGTATTGTACTTGGCCACAAAATTTCAAAGAAGGGAATAGCGGTCGACAAGGCAAAAATAGAGGTAATTTCTAAACTTTCACCTCCAACATCTATGAAGGGCGTGAGAAGTTTCTTGGGTCACGTGGGTTTCTACTGATGTTTCATAAAGGATTTTTCCAAGGTGGTGCACCCTTTGTGCAAGCTTTTGGAGAAAGATGTTAAATTTTACTTCAATGATGATTGCATGAGAGCATTTGAATTGCTCAAGTTCAAGTTGACAACTACTCCCATTATCACCACCCCGAATTGGAGCATTCCTTTTAAGCTCATGTGTGATGCTAGTGATATGGCGGTTGGAGCAGTTTTGGGGCAACGTATCAACAAGATATTTCATCCGGTCTACTATGATAGTAAGACCATGAATAATGCCCAAGTCAATTACTATGTGACCAAAAAAGAGCTCCTTTCCATTATGTTTGCTATTGAGAAGTTTCGCCCGTACTTGATGGGTCCAAAAGTGATTGTCCACATGGATCATACGGCACTTCGTTACCTTATAAGCAAAAAAGATTCCAAATCCCAGTTGATGAGATGGGTGCTTTTGTTGCAAGAGTTTGACATAGACATCCAAGACCGAAAAAGAAGTAAAAACCAAGTGGCAGACCACTTGTCTCGTTTGGAGAAGGAGGGGAGGCCGCATGATGGCCTTGAAATCAATGACTCCTTCCCCGATGAGAAACTCTTAGCCATTTCAAGGAAAGAGGTGTCATGGTTCGCGGATCTAGCAAATTTTCTTGTAAGTGGGATCACCCCGGATGAGTTCTCTTTAAACCAAAGGAAGAAGCTCAACCGGGATTGTCAAGACTATTATTGGTATGAACCATATCTTTTCCGGATTTGTACGGATGAAGTGATTAGAAGATGTGTACCAGAGAAGGAACAAGTTGAAATTCTTGGGGCTTGTCATTCTTTGTTATATGGTGGTCACCATGGTGGAGCTACAACGGCGGCCAAAGTGCTAAGTTGCGATTTCTATTGGCTCACTTTTTACAAGGATGCTAGTGATCTAGTCAAGTGTTGTGATGAATGTCAAAGGGCCGGTGGAATCTCGAAGAAAAATGAAATGCCCCTCACCACCATTTTGGAGATTGATATTTTTGATGTGTGGGGTATTGACTTCATGGGACCTTTTGTGAGTTCTTGTGGAAACACCTACATCTTGGTCGCGGTTAATTATATGTCTAAATGGGTTGAGGCCATTGCTCTACCCAACAATGAAGCAAGAAGTGTGGTGGCACTTTTGAAGAAGAATATCTTCACAAGATTTGGTACTCCCAGGGGTATCATAAGTGATGGGGGATCGCATTTTTGCAACAAAGCTTTCGACACCTTACTCACCAAGTATGGTGTCACTCATAAAGTCACAACTCCCTATCATCCACAAGCAAACGGTCAAGTGGAAGTCTCCAACCGGGAGATAAAGACTATTCTGTCCAAAACTATGAATGCTACCGGACGGATTGGTCCAAGAAACTTGATGATGCTTTATGGGCTTACAGGACGGCTTACAAAACACCTATCAGAATGTCTCCATACCGGTTGGTGTTCGGAAAAGCCTGTCATATTCCGGTGGAACTTGAGCAAAAAGCCATGTGGGCTTTAAAGAAGTTGAATCTTCAGTGGGATGTTGCCGTCAACTTAAGGGTGGAACATTTGAACGAGTTGGATGAGTTCCGGTATCATGCATACACAAGTTCGTCCTTATACAAAGAGAAGATGAAATATCTTCATGACAAGTGTATTTGGAAAAAAGATTTTAAAGAGGGTGATCTTGTGTTGTTGTTCAATTCGCGATTACGGATATTTTTCGAAAAGTTAAAGTTTAAATGGAGTGGCCCGTTTGAGGTTGTGGGTGTGTCGTGACACCCTTTGGTGCTTTAGACTTGAAGAATAAAAATGATGAGGTGTTTAGAGTCAATGGTTACCGGGTGAAGCATTATCTGGGAAAAATTGGTGATGGCCATGTCGTGGCGGTAATTCATTTCAAATAATGGTAATCTGCGTCGTGCCACGATGTTAAATCAGGCGCTTCTTGGGAGTCAACCTATTTTTCCCTTTTTTTAGATAGGTCTTATTTTGTGCTAACTGGTTTTGAAGTGTGTTGCAGGAACTGTGCTCAGAAAAATTGGCTAAGTATGGAAAAAGTGCGGACCGCACATGTATTGTGCGGACCGTATAATTTTGAATGTTATAGCAAAAGTCAACTGCGCTCGCATAATTCTTGTGCGGACTGCACAATTTGAGATGGGAAAATGCAAACTCTCTGAAGTTTGTTTGTTAGAGAAATGGCCAAAGTGTGGCCGCACAAGAAAATCTATGGACCGCACCAACATATGCAGTCGCACAGCTAATTATGCGGACCGCAAATCAATGAAGGGAACTTGAACAACAGGTAACAGAGTGCGGACCGCAGAAGGAATTCTGCGGCTGCACTCTTCTCTTGAAAGCTTAGCCAAAACCCATTGGTATAAATAGTAGCCCTAATGCTACTGTTGAAACTTTCCAATCTCTGAGAAATTAAAACAAAGGCTAAAATCTTGCAAACAACTGATTCAATCATCTGCCACTTAATTGAGCATCTATGATCACTCCTTAACACCACTTCATTACTAATATGTTCAAATCATTTCTAGGATTCTTAAATTTTCTTAGTTTAGTTTACAATTTGTTAGTTATTTTAGACCATTTGTCAATTTCATATATATGTGGGGTGTGAATTGTGTTGGGTAAACTCCTAGTTGCTACTTGGGGAATGGATATTTGGTTTTTCTTGTTTAAGTGCTACTACAATTTCAAATTTGTGGATAAAATCGAAACCTGAAGAACTCCTCCCAATTAAGTTTTGAAATGTGCATCCACACAAGGAATTGTGCAGTCCGCAGAAGTATAGATTAGGGCTTTGGTGAAGCAAGATTGTGCGGACCGCACTTGAAATTGTGCGGTCCGCAGAAATTCAATCGCGGCCGCAGAAACATGTGTGCAACAGCAGATCAGGGCATTCTATGTCTTCAGAGAGTTGCCATGCTCAGATGCCCATAGTGTGGCCACACTCAGAAAAGTGCAGACCGCACTTCAATGCTATAGCCGCACTTTAAAATTGTGCGATTCCCACAACCCAATCTACGGCCGAACTTGCATTTGTGCGGACACACACTTCTCCACCCTGCATTCATGTTCTGAAATTTGCTATACTGTCTGTTTGCAATTTAACCATAACTAACTTATGTTGTTTCTTGTTACAGAAAATGGTCAGATCCCGAGGTCGTGGTGACACGTCAAAGGGGAGGGGTGAGCCTTCCAGAGGCAGAGGAAAAAGCAATTTACCCCTCGTCCTCCAAGGGGTAATCAACAAGAAAGCCACAATAGGCCGAGGAAGATGGACCAAGCCCTTCGAATGTAGTTCATATGCCCCATCTCGGGAAGCATCAGAGGGCCACTCAGTGCAAGATCAGCTTGCTGTGCAATTACAGCCACAGCTGCCTCAAGACATATACCAACTTAGAAATGAGCCTACCTCTTCTAAGAGCACTTCTGAGGGTTCAGAAGGTAACAGTCAAGCTTCGGAACCTTCATCCACACATGCCCCCAATGCACCTGCTACCATAGTGGATGTTGACGATCTCCCAGACGATGGTCAAGGGGGTGATACCAGAGTAGTCGACCTTGAGAGGTCGAAGAACAAAGAAATATAGGAAGATAGGCTCGTCAGTCTTGTAGCCTTCTCTCGCTTCAAAGAGTGGTGGCCGTCGAGATTGCTCACTCTTGAGCATCAGTTCTTGTTGAAAGACCTTGATAAATACAGTCTGGCGGTGTCGAGACAGTTCCGAGAGCGGAAGGGGGAGACATGGGTAACGAAAAGTGTGTTAGATGCTAAAGAGTACTTGGTTCGGGAATTTTACGCCAATGTAGCGTACATAAAGAAGGGGAACAAAGTGACAAAAGTGAGGAACCTGAAAGTGAGGTTTGATCAGAACACCTTGAACAACTACTTGGGGTTTGAGGATGTTGAGCCAGTGCAATATTTGGAAAAGCTGGCTATGGGTGATGCAGCTCACCCATGGCTAGCTGAGATTCTGGTAGCTCCGGGACCACCACCACCATGGATCACAGCAGGGATTCCTATTCATATGAACACCCTGAACTTCGAGGCAAAGGGATGGCAGACGCTCGTATGCAGCAGGCTAGACCCGTGCCAGAATGACACAAATATTCCAATTCCTCGGGCAGTGCTAGTTGCCTCTATCATGGCCGGGTACCCAATCAATGTGGGTGTCATGATGTCAACCAACATGTCTTTGGTCGCCAAGCTAGGTAACACCTCCTACTCGTATCCCAGCACTATCACTGAGTACCTTACGGATGCGGGGGTAAAGCCGAGGGATTTTGATACCAAGGTGTGGGCGAAGAAGCCCTTCTCATGGTATTCTTTGACGGGTGGTGGAAACCCAAAGAAAAGGGTCAGCTGACTACTACCGTAGGCCAGTCTAATGAGCCTTCGATGGTAGCTGCAAAGTCAGATGACATGCCTTCTACTTCAGCAGTGCCTTCTACCAGTGCAGCTGCCATGCCTCTACCTCCTTCTTTAGAGCCTTCAGAATCAGTTCCCCCTCACCTCGACTTTAAGGCCGGTGCCTATGCCTACTCATCCACTATCTGCGTTGCGAATCTCCCCGACACTGGCGAGCCTCAACAACTAGATGCAGACAGCTACTGCAAAGCTGTCTGACTTATCAAGTGTTGTTGCAGCACAGTCATCCACCCCGACACCCCTGATTCCTCCGACAGTGAAGGATATATTGAAGAAGATTTTGGAGAATCAACAGACAATCATGAACACTTTAGTAGCACATGGAGCAGTGATTGAGGAGATTGGGAAGCAGGTAAAGGAGATGAAGAAATCCCAGGCATCCAAGAAATCATTAGACATACTAAGGAGAGAGGTCACCAAGATAGCAGCCGATGGGGACCTCCCAATTGATATGCTATTGAAGATAGATCCAGCAGCACCAGTAGTTCCAGCAGCACCAGTGGAACCAGCTGGTCAGTCTGAGAAGCCAGACCTGGCTGTCGACACTGCTGAGGCGGTGCGCCAGATGTTCACCCACCCAATTACTCCCAGAGCCGAGGATGATGAGATATTTTGTTAGAGTAGACTGAGGGCGGTGACGCTGCTATGGACACGTCCACATAGGGAGTCATTTTCACTCTTACCCTTCTTTATTCTTATTTTGTTAAGCATTGGGGACAATGTTGACTTTTATTCGGGGGGTGGAGTTTATTTGATATTTGGATGATTTGACATTTGGTTTGTAATAACTGATAACATTTTCCTTTTATTTTTATCATGTATAGATTCTCCTCTTTCTCTATCTATTAATGTATATATTTTCTCTTTTCCTCCCTCATTATGTATATTCATTATGCTTGCAGTAGCTTGCTTTGTAGCTTCTTTATTTTATTTTCTTATTAGTCAATGTTTAATTTAGTAGCTTCTTTTTAATTTAGTAGCTTCTTTTTATATTTGAGTGGGAAATAAGCCTTTGGTTTTCTTAATGCCACGGTTCTTTCCAAAGGTAGTTTTTTGTGTGAACCGGATGAATTTTCCCAAGGATGGATGGCGTGACAACCTTCTTAAGGGATTAAGTCTGTTTTTGGTATTTAGGTAAGAATAGTAGTAATAAGAAATAAAAAGACCTAATTAAGTCAGGCTCGAAGAGTCAAACATGCTTCACTTAATACCAACACACTTAACTACGTGCTTATGGTTAAAAATAATTTTTTTTTTGGAATGAAATAGCTCTAGTTAGTGACCTTGTGACTCTTGTATTGACTTAGGCAATCATCGAGTGGTTTAGTCGAGCCATAGTGATTTTCAATCTTGAATATGGTCATTGTGGGCCCTAGACTCTATCCTTTTTAACAATCCAGCTGTGTGAGAGGTCAGATGTTTTTGTTGCAAGTCCAAGTACCCGTGCAAATGGTCTAGAACTTGCCCCGAATGTGTTTCTAGGCGAAATTTTAAGTTTTACTTGGCTTGAGAAGTGATTGTAGGCTCTCCTTGGCTCGTTTGAAATTTTCCATGGCCCACAAATGTTTTTATCCCTATTCAACCCATTTGAGCCTAAAACCTTTCTCATTTGGTCACCATGTTACAAGCCTTTACCCGTTCTGTCGTGACACTCTCTTGGTACCCGAACTTTCCTTAACACTCATGTGAAATAATTAGCTAAAAACATAAGTTTGGGGGAGAGACAAGGAGTTTGAAAAAGGTATCAAGGCATAAAAAGAGAAAAGAAATGAAGATAAGGAAAGGTAAGAAAATAAAAAAGAACAAAAAGAAAAATGCAAAAAGAAAGTGAATAAGTTGAAGAGTTGAAGGGATTTCAAAGAATAGTAATAATGCAAAGCATGGAGAAAACAAAGAAGGAGAAAATGAATATCATGACCAAGAAAGAGTGATGTTAAGTCTCTCTACTTCCCCCGAGGAAAAGAAAATGCTTTAAAGAGTTGGCAAAATATGAGCCGATAAGAGGAAGTGGAGTGCTTAAGGAAAGATGAACCCATTATATTACAACATATCCAACCTTAGTCCAAAAGCGTTCATTGCATTCCGAAAAAGTCCTACGTGATTTCAAGCTGAGTGAACTTACATTAGTGGTGATCTACATAAGGGGCAAGCATATGGTACTTAGAGTCGTATTTGTGACATTCCTTTGAGAAAGATGAGCGAACTTTTCCCAAATTTTTGAATTGAGTGCTACATTCTTTAGTGAGTTATGCTAACAGAGAGTATAGAAGGAGGAGTTTGGGATCCATAATGACCTACATGAAAGAGCGAGCTTCCTTGATGAATAAAGTCAACTCTTGATGCTCAAGTGTCATATTAGAACTATTTGCGCTTAAAAGCTCAACTCATCGCCTTGTTGATAATTCATAAGTGTTGTGGGTAATTGTTGGTCCCAATTGATATGTGATTGATGCACTTTTGATTAGCTGGAATAGCTTTTAACTTGTGGAGGTGGGAATTACTTTATTTGCTTGAGGAGAAGCAAAAGCTTAAGTTTGGGGGAGTTAATAAGTGTGGATTTTGACTACTTATTAGCGCCTTTTAGCTTTCATTTTAGTCCAAAAGCATTTAATTATGTTCCCAAAAACTGATGAAATATGCTTAATTGCAGGAATATTGGAAAATGAGCCTCAAAGATGAAATCCTACTCAAGAAGGAGTGATCTGAATTCAAGGACAAAAACAGACACAGAAGCTTAAAGTGCGGGCCGCAGAATATCATCTGCTGCCATAGATTGTGCAGAAGAAGTTATCAGAGATCTGTGAGAAGTGTGGTCTGCACATGAAATATGCGGCCGCAGAAGCTAGGCAAGAGCAAAAGCTTAGAGAACCTCTCAACGAAAGTGTGGACCGCACAATTATTGTGCGGCCGCGGAAGATCAGCTACGTCGCCGCAGTTGCATTTGTGCGATCTGCAAAAGAGCCATGTGTGGCCGTACTCAAAAATGTGCGCACCACAGAAAGAGAGAGATGCGGCCGCGGTTTAGAATTGTGCAAACGCAAGATTCCAATCCTGTCAAGTTGAAGCAAAGGTGCGTACCGCACATGGAATTGTGCAGCCGCAGGACCTTCAAAAGGGCATTTTTGTCCGAAAATTCCAGCTCTGTATAAATAGAAGAGTTTCACTTTTTTAGGTCAAGTTTTGACATCAGCAAAACAGTAGCCGTTTTTCTTTACTCTCTTTAGTAGTTTTGCCATTTTGAGCTTTTTGAAGATTGATTTCATCATTTTAATTATCAATATGGGTTTAATTATCACTTCTTCTTATTTCTTTTCCAATTTAAGCATGAGTAGCTAGATTCTCACTAGGGTTGTGACCTAACCCTAGTGTGTGAACTGAATGAGTATTTGACTTATTGCTTGTTTATGGTTCGGTGTTGATTATCTAGCCTAGTTCTTGCTTTAATTCGAAGAATTAATGGTTGCAAATATTATTTCATGCCTATTTGACTTGGTCTCTACTTGAGAAAGAGAGATTTAGTCTACGAAAACTTGGCTAGCAAGAAATTGGGTCAATCGAGATATTGATAAGCCCAAATTAAAGGATTGAATCTAGAGATAATAAAACTTGACTTGAGCTTGTTAACAACTGGTTTGTTCTACACCCATTTGGACTTGAGAAAGCCAAATTGGTGAAAGTCACTCTCTGGCTGAGAGGTATTGAGTGGGTACTCAAGTGTTGATGGCTACAATACACCCCAACCAATAAAACAAGCTTTAAAGTTTACAACCTGTTAGGCAAACACCTAGGTAAAGTTCATAGCCCTAGGTCTTTTTTTCATTTGAAAAACAACAAAAATAATTTCTTAGTTTCATTACTTAATTTTGCAATCTTAAATTGTAATAGACATAGAACAAGCATCAATTTGTGGAAGTGTAATTTGAGATAGTTCATACTCATACACTGCAATTTATACTCCTAAATCTCACGTATAGCTCCCTGTGGAATTCGACCCTGACTCCTTGTTGGGTATTACTATTGCAATCGATCATATTATAACCTTGAATTGAGGTGTGAACTTGGACGAGATCACTCAGTACCGCTAAATGATGGAGGCTGAAGCCTCTCAAACCTTTCAAGTCTTCTCTGCTTATCATCAGTCATAACAGGGACCACTGGGGCCTAAGCAGCTACAACCAATTGGGCTGGTAGTACCCCCGGTATCTGAAGTCCCTACATCACTTGCTCTGGAGTACGGGCAGTGGGGGTATGAGTACCTCCCCATGCCTGAGAAGTGGTTGGTGCAGCCTGAGCTGAAACCACCTGAGTAATGCCAGTGCAAACGGTCAATATCTGGGCCAAAGACTCCTGAAGGCCTGGAATTACAATGGGCAAAGCTGGTGCCTGAGCTGGCCCCACTGGCTCAGCATATCTGGAACCTGCTCCTAAGCTGGAGCAACTGGTGGATCTGCAGGTGCTGCTGTAGCTGCTATATGAGTTGCACCTCTGCCCCTACCGCGGCCCCTACCGTGACCTCGGCCTCTCGTGGAACTAGCTGGTGGTACTGGTGGATGTCCATCCTATCTGGTAGCACGTGTCCTCACCATCTGTGAGAGAATAGAATACAGAAGTTTAGTTTTTGGAATTAACAAATCTGCACGATAAGAATACAAGAATGTGAAGTTTCCTAAGGGTTAGGCAGCCTCTCAAAGATAAGCATAGACGTCTCCGTACCGATCCGCAAGACTCTACTAAACCTACTCAGGACTCGTGAGACCTATGTAACCTAGGCTCTGATACCAATTTGTCACGACCCAAATCCCAACCTGTCGTGATGGCGCCTAACATGGTACTAAGCAAGCCAACCTTTACAAAATAACTCCAACACTTTTAACAGAAAATGGATTTAAAGCAGTTTAAATAATAAAACTTCGCATAAACAGGATAGAAAATCCAAAACACAACGCAAAAATTCCCAACATCGGGGTGTAATGATCCGACCGGTCGTTTTGAACATTTGCACTTCGCTCGGTTGTTTGAGGGCATGATTAGCTCCGTATGATATACTTTAACTTGTGTGAATCGTCATTTTTGGTTTACAGGTATTTCAGAATCGAATTGGAAGAAAGAATTTCATTGTTGAAGCTTAAAATAGGGAGAGTTGACCAAGTTTGACTTTTTAGCATTTGACCTCGGATTGGAATTCGAATGGTTCCATTTTTGTAAGATGATTTTGGACTTAGGAGCGCGTCCGGAATGTGATTTGGAGGGCCGTAGTGGAATTAGGCTTGAATTGGCGAAAGTTGGAAATTCGGCAATTTTGATCGGCAGTGGAAAATTTGATATCGGGGTCGGAATGGAATTCTGGAAATAGGAGTAGGTTCGTAGTGTCATTTGTGATGTGTGTGCAAATTTTGAGGACATTCGGACGTGGTTTGGTTGGTTTCAGCATCGGTTGTCGAATTTATAAGTTTAGAAGTTCTTAGGCTTGAATCCGAGGGTAAATTGGTATTTTGATGTTGTTTTGAGTGATTCGAAGGTTCGACTAAGTTTGTATGGTATTTTAGGATTGGTTGGTATGTTTAGTTAAGGTTCCGAGGGCCTCGGATGTGTTTCGGGGTGAGTTTTAAGCGAGTCCGGGCATTTCCGGAACTCAGGTATGGTTCTGGCGCTTGGAATTTCGTGGACCTCTGTAGAATTTCACGGCCGCGCTTGGAATTTCGCGGACCGCATAATTCTGCTGCGGCCGCACTCTGGGGAAAGTTCTACAGATCCGCTGCTCCGACTTCAGAAGCCTATATCTTTTGATCTACAAATAATTTTGAGATGATTGAAAAACAAAATTTGTAGCCCTTCGGGTCTAGTTTCCAGAAAGGTCAAGAAGTAATCATTTGGATATTTGTAAGGAAATTTATGGCCAAAATACTAAATCCTGGCAGTGCAGCCCTAGAATTTTGCGGACCGCACTATTGTTTCGTGACCGCGGGACCTGGGGCCGGGTTTGAGCCAATTTCGGGTTTTGGGCTAATTTTATAGTTTTTCTTATGGAATTTATTCCATTAGCGTATATTGATGGTATTGCGCTGATTATGAATAAATTCGGAGTATTTGGAGGCCGAGTCGAGAGGCAAGAGCATTTTGGGGTAGAGATTTGACCGGTTTAAGGTAAGTAACAATTGTAAATCTGGTCCTGAGGGTATGAAATCCCAGATTTCGTATCATTCTACTATTTTGAGGTAGAGCACATGCTAGGTGACGGGCGTGTGGGCGTGCACTGTTGGGGATTGTGACTTGGTCCGTCCCGTAGCAACTGTAAAGTTGCGTATTTTGTTGAAACTATATGATACTTATATGTTTTAGAAAAAGTTTCTGTAAATTGGGTTGAATGCCATGATTTGGGCCTTGTGCCAGTGCTGTTTGGACCCTTAGGGGCCTTTTCTTGCTATCCTATAGCTGTTTTCGATTTAAAATCTATACTCAGTTATGGTTATACCTGTTTACTGCATAACTCAGTTTTACTTACTCTATTTTGATGCATATAAATGTTATTTTGGGCTGAGTACCTTATTTTTACTAAAATGTTCGTGTGGCTTGAGAGGTTTATGACTGAGTGAGGCCGAGGGCCTGATCTGTGAGGATATTTATGGGATCGGGCTGCCCACCGCAGCATGTTTGATATAGACCGAGGGCTTGAGTGATTTATGCCATGATTTGTCTTGATATGACACTTGGGCTGAAGGAGCCCCTCCGGAGTCTGTATACACCCCCAGTGAGCGCAGGTACCTACTAAGTGCGAGTGCCGAGTGCCGAGTGCTGAGTGACTGGGAGGCATGAGTGATTGTGAGGTATGCCCGAGTGGCATGAGTGATTGTGAGGTATGCCCGAGTGGCATGAGTGATTGTGAGGTATGCCCGAGTGGCATGAGTGATTCTGAGGTATGCTCGAGAGGCATGATGTAATGACCCGGCCGGACATTTTGAGAGTAATAGCCCCGATCCGTTATTAACTACTTTCCCCAAATCATTTTCTGCTATTGTGACTTTCCGGGATGATTGGTTTTGAGTTTCGGAGTGTTTTGGGACACTTAGTCCCTAAATGAGAGCTTAAGCCCTAGGATTTGGATCATAGTCGGAATTATGTGAAGACGACTCCGGAATGGAATTCTATCAGTTCCGTTAGCTCCGTTAGGTGATTTTGGGGTTAGGAGCGTGTCCGGATTGTGTGTTGGAGGTTCGTAGCTCATTTAGGCTTGAAATGGCGAAAGTTGAATTTTTGGAGTTTTGGGCCGGTAGTGGAAATTTTGATATCGGGGTCGTTTTCTGATTCCGGATGTTGGAGTAGGTTCGTAATGTTGATTATAACTTGTGCGCAAAATTTGAGGTCCATCGGACGTGATTTGATAGGTTTCGACATCGGTTGTAGAATTTTGAAGTTTCAAGTTCTTTAAGTTTGAATTGGAGGGTGATTTGTGATTTTAGCATTTATTGATGGAATTTGAGAGCTCGACTAAGTTCATATGGTGCTTTAGGATTGTTTGGTATGTTTGGTCGAGGTCCCGGGGGCCTCGGGTGTGTTTCGGATGCTTAACGGGTGAAAACTTGGACTTAGAGGAATTTCTGAATTTTTCTGGTTCTGGTGTTTTCGCACCTGCGGAAAAGAGACCGCAGGTGCCCTAGCCGCACATGCGGAGATGGAAGTGCAGATGCGATAAATCGAGAGTTCCTGGGGTCACAGGTGCGAGGAAGTTTCTGCATCTGCGATGCCCGCAAATGCGCAAGGATGTTCGCACATGCGCAAGATGCGCAGAAGCGAAAGGGACTCCGCAGGCGCGAGTGCGCAGATGAGGCCCTTTCGTCGCAGATGTGAAGGCAAAGTGAGTAAGTAAGTTGCGCAGATGCGCACGTTTTTCTGCATAAGCGCACCCGCAGGTGCAAGCCCAGGTTCCGCTGGTGCGGAAATACCTTGGCAGTGATTAAAACTGAAGGGCTTCGCGATTTTTATCATTTTTGGATTTGCAAACTCGGGTTGGGGTGATTTTTTAGAGCATTTTCGAGGCATTTCTTGAGTTAAGTTCCTTGTTCTTATTTTTGGTCAATAATATTGCCTTGCCATGTATTTTCCCACCTAGTTAATGTGTATTTAAGGTGAAAATTGGAAGCTGGAGACTAGGGATTTGGGAGTTTGAATTGCGGATTGGAGGACCATTTGGTGTCGGATTTTAGTAAATTTGGTATGGTTAGACTCGTTAGTGAATGAGCTTTCTAGTTTCGTGAATTTTGTCGGGTTTCGATATGTGGGCCCCGGGGGCCAGGTTTGAGCCAATTTCAGGTTTTGGCCTAATTTTGTAGTTTTTCTTGTGTAATTCATTCCATTAGTGCGTATTGATGGTATTGTACTGTTTTCAATAGATTTGGGCCATTTGGAGTCGGATACTCGTGGCAAGAACATGATATCAGGTTGATTTGAGCGGTTCGAGGTAAGTGGCTTGCCTAACCTTGTGTTGGGGACTTTCCCCTTAGGATATCTTGATATTATTTGGTGTGTGGGCGCCATGTACATGAGGTGACGAGTACGTACACAGGCTATTATTGCAAAAACAAAATCATGTTTAACTTTTTTAAATCATAAATTGCTTCTCTATTAATTGTACTAATATGTTTAATTGTGTAGTTTAGACTAGAAAAGCATGCTTACGTGTTTTAACTGCCTAATTGACATTCTGTGCATCATGTTCAGTTAAGTCTTTATTTGCCTTATCTGTGTCCAGTATAAACTGTATAACTCGATGTCATACTTGTCATTTCATCTTACGTTGCATATTTAAATTAGGACTACGGACGTATTCCGGGAGATCCCCCTGTACAGCATATTTACTTTGGGACTACGGACGTATTTCGGGAGATCCCTCAGCACTGCATATTTACTTTGGGACTATGAACATATTCCGGGCGATCCCCATGTACTGCATATTTACTTTGGGACTACAAACGTATTCCGGGAGATCCCCCAGTACTGCATATTTACTTTGGGACTACGGACATATTCCGGGAGATCCCCCTGTACTGTATATTCATTTGAAACTACGGGACGGTATCCCGAGCGATTTCCCACTGTGTTTACCTTGTTTTGAGCCGAGGGCTCCCTTAACTGTTAAAGTTTCAAAAATTTCTTTAACTGTGATACCGTAAATTCTACTTATATCTTTTACTGTTTAATTTATTATATTTACTCCAGTAGGGCCTTGACCTGACCTCGTCACTACTCGACTGAGGTTAGGCTTGGCACTTACTGGGTACCATTGTGGTATACTCATGCCCTTCCCTGCACATGTTTTCGTGTGCAGATCCAGGTGCGAGCTATCAGCCTCTGGGTTAGTACGTGCTGCTGATTCTAGGAGACTTCAAGGTACCTATGCTTGCGTCCGCAGATCTTCGGAGTCCCCTTCTACTCCCTTGTCTAGAGATTTTTTCTTAATATCTTCAGACTTTTGTATAGAGCTACATAGATTATAGCAGCTTGTGACTTAGTGATATTCCGGGTCTTGGAAAATTATTTTATATATGCCGAGTGGTACTACTCTTGGCTATTTATAATATGATGTTTATCCTTAAAAAAATGTTGTGTTTCCTTTATATTTTTCGCAATAGTAGGCTTACCTAGTTGTAAAGACTAGGTGCCATCACGACACCTTACGGACGATTAATTTGGGGTCGTGACAAGTTGGTATCAGAGCACTAGGTTCGTAGGAGTCGCGAGTCACAAGCCCGTTTTTAGAGTCTCGCGAATCGGTGCGGAGACGTCCGTACTTATCTTTGGGAGGCTATGTAACTGTTAAGAACAATCATATTTCTTTGATTTCCTTGTCGTGCGAGTTATTGACACCAAAAGTTCTAAGATTCTATTCTATTCTTTCTCACATATGGTGAGGACCTGCAATGGGAGGACCGACGATCAGGCACCTGTGCCCCCTGCCAGAGCCACCAGAGGCCGAGATCGGGGTAGAAGACGACCACGCGGTGCAGCCCGAGCACCTGCGAGAGTTGCGTCAGAGGAGCCTCCAGCAGCTCCAGCTGGAGGGCCAGCGCCAGAGATCCCTATTGCTACTCCAGCCCTCCAGGAGACTTTAACTCAGTTCTTGAGCATGTTGAGCACTCTGGCTCAGGCTGGACTATTTCTGATAGCTCCCGCTATATCTCAGGCCGGGGGAGGGGCACAGACTCCCGCAGCCCGCACCCCTGAGCAGAGGGTCTAGGTTGATCAGGCCCCAGAGTATATTCCTATGCCCCCAGTGGGTTTGGTTCAGCATGAGATTAGGGTAGCTGCTTCTGAGGCAGAGCAGCTCAGACTTGAGAGGTACAAGAAGTACCACCCACCTACTTTCAGCAGACTAGCTTCAGATAATGCTATGGGTTTTCTTGAGGAGTGTCATCGTATTCTCCGCACTATGGGCATTGTGGAGACGAGTGGGGTTTCTTTCACCGCTTTCCAGCTGAGGGGAGCAGCATATCAGTGGTGGCGTGCCTATGAGACGAGTAGTCTGGACGAGGCAGCCTTACTCACTTGGACTCACTTTTCAGAGATGTTCTTGCTTGAGTATGTTCTTCAGACCCTCAGGGATACTTGGCGCACAGAGTTCAAGCAGTTGCGTCAGGGTTCTATGACTATGTCGGAATATGCAGTACGTTTCAGTGGGTTAGCTCGCCATGCACCTGCTCTGGTTGCTACAGTCAGAGAGAGGGTTCGTCGGTTCATTGAGGTACTCCACCCCAGTATTCGAACCAGTATGGCCAGGGAGTTGGAGATGGACATCACTTAGCAGCAGGCAGTAAGCATTGCCAGGAGAGTGGAGGGCATGTTTGCCCGTGACCGAGAGGAGAGAGAGGCCAAGAGGTCTCGAGAGACTGGTCATTATTCAGGAGCTCGTGCACTAGCAGCACACTATGGTAGGGATTTTGTGAGTCGCCCTGTTCATTCAACTCTTCCAGCAGCCAGCGGTGTCCCAGCTCCTCCTAGGCCTCAGGAGCCCTATTATGCACCGCCAGTATCCAGTATGCCTCCTACTCGAGGTGTTATTACCAGCCAGTCTGGCAGTCCAGGTCCGAGTCAATCTCAGCCGCCGCATCCTCCGAGAGGTTGTTTTGAGTGTGGTGACATGCGTCACCTAGTTAGAGATTTCCCCAGAGCCAGGAGGGGTGCACCTCCACAGACTTATCAGCCTCCACGTGCTCCACCGGGTCCTCCGACCATTCTTCCAGCACCAGTTGCTACCCCACCTCCTCAGCCAGCTCGAGGTGGAGGTCGGGGAGGTCGAGTTTGCCCTAGAGGGGGAGGCCAGGCCAGGTACGATGCCCGTTCAGAGGCCGTTTCTTCAGATTCAATTATCACAGGTATCATCCCCGTCTGTCATAGGGATGCATCAGTATTATTTGACCCAGGCTCTACGTATTCATATGTGTCTTCTTATTTTTCCCCACATTTGAGGATATCTCGGGATTCATTGAGTTTCCCTGTTTATGTATCTACTCCTGTGGGAGATTCTCTCGTTGTGGACCGCGTATATCGTTCGTGCTTGATTGCTCTTAGTGGTTTTGAGACCAGAGTCAATTTGTTATTTCTCAGTATGGTAGATTTTTATGTTATCTTGGGCATGGACTGATTGTTGCCCCATTATGCTATTCTTGATTGTCACACTAAGACCATGACGCTGGCTATGCCAGGTTTGCCAAGATTAAATTGGAGAGGTACCTTAGACTATACTCCCCGCAGGGTCGTTTCATTTCTTAAAGCTCAGCGAATGGTTGAGAAGGAGTGTGATGCATATTTGGCCTATGTAGAGATGTCAGTATTGACACCCCTACAGTTGAGTTAGTTCCAGTAGTAAGGGACTTCCCAGATGTGTTTCCAGCTGATCTTCCGGGTATGCCGCCCGATAGAGATATTGATTTGTTGTCGGGCACTCTACCCATCTCTATTCCTCAATATCGTATGGCTCCTCTTGAATTAAAGGAGTTGAAGAAACAGTTGCAGGAGTTTCTTGATAAGGGCTTCATCAGGCCTAGTGTATCACCTTAGGGTGCTCCGGTCTTATTTGTGAAGAAGAAGGATGGTTCTATGCGTATGTGTATTGACTATCGGCAGTTGAACAAGGTTACAGTGAAGAACAGGTATCCTTTGCCTCGCATTGATGATTTATTTGATTAGTTACAGGGTGTCCGGGTGTTTTCCAAGATTGACTTGCGTTCTGGCTATCATCAGTTGAAGATTCGGGAGCCGGATATCCCGAAGACTGCTTTCAGGACCAGATATGGTCACTATGAGTTTCTTGTCATGTCATTTGGGCTGACCAATGCCTCAGCAACCTTTAGGCATTTGATGCACAGTGTATTTCGGCCTTGTCTTGATTCCTTCGTCATTGTGTTTATTGACGACATCCTGGTATATTCCCGGTCTCGGAAGGATCATGAGCAGCACCTGAGGACTGTGCTTCACACTTTGAGGGAGAAGAGGTTGTATGCAAAATTTTCTAAGTGTGAATTCTGGCTTGATTCAATGGCATTCTTGGGCCACATAGTGTCTTGTGATGGGATCAAGGTAGATCCAAAGAAGGTGGAGGCAGTGCAGAGTTGGCCTACACCGTCATCAGCTACGGAGATCCGTAGTTTCCTTGGTTTGGCGGGGTATTACCGTCACTTTGTGGAGGGATTTTTATCCATTGCAGCACCTATGACCAGACTGACCCAGAAGGGTGCTCCGTTCAGGTGGACCGAGGAGTGTGAGTAGAGCTTTCAGAAGCTCAAGACAGCTTTGACTACAGCCCCAGTTTTAGTATTACCTACAGGTTCAGGGTCATACACTGTCTACTGTGATGCCTCGAGGATTGGCCTTGGAGCGGTATTGATGCAGGACTGTAGGGTGATTGCCTATGCATCTAAACAGTTGAAGGTGCATGAGAAGAATTATCTAGTTTATGATCTCGAGTTAGCAGCTATTGTTCAAGCCCTGAAGATCTGGCGTCATTATTTGTACGGTGTTCCCTGTGAGATTTACACTGATCACCGGAGTTTGCAGTACTTGTCAAGGCAGAAGGACCTTAATTTGCGTCAGCGGAGGTGGTTGGAGCTACTTAAAGACTATGATATCACTATATTATACCACCCGGAGAAGGCCAATGTAGTGGCCGACACTTTGAGTCGCCGGGCAGAGAGTTTGGGGAGTTTGGCATATCTTCCGGCAGCTGAGAGGTCCTTAGCCTTGGATGTTCAGGCCTTAGCCAACCAGTTCGTGAGATTGGATATTTTAGAGCCTAGCCGGGTATTAGCTTGTGTGGTGGCTCGGTCTTCTCTTTATGACCGTATCAGGGAGCACCAGTATGATGATCCTCATCTTCTAGTTCTTCAGGATAGGGTTCAGCGAGGTGATGCCAGAGATGTGACTATTGGTGATGACGGTGTGATGAGGATGCAGGGCCGGATCTGTGTGCCCAATGTAGATGGGCTTCGGGAGTTGATTCTTGAGGAGGCCCACAGCTCGCGGTACTCCATTCATCCGGGTGTCGCGAAGATGTACCAGGACTTGAGGCAGCACTATTGGTGGAGAAGAATGAAAAAGGACATAGTTGGGTTTGTGGCCAAGTGTCTCAACTGTCAGCAGGTTAATTATGAGCATCAGAGACCGGGTGGATTACTTTAGAGGTTGGAGATCCCAGAGTGGAAGTGGGAGCGGATCACCATGGACTTTGTGGTTAGACTTCCTCAGACTTTGAGGAAGTTCGTGCTATTTGGGTGATCGTGGATCGGCTGACCAAGTCAGCCCATTTCATTCCGGTGCTGACTACACACTCTTCGGAGAGGTTGGCTGAGATTTATATCAGAGAGATTGTCCGCGTTCATGGTATTCCAGTATCTATCATTTCAAATAGAGGTACACAGTTCACATCACGATTTTGGAGAGTCGTACAGTAGGAGTTGGGTACTAGGGTGGAGTTGAGCACAGCCTTTCACCCTCAGACGGACGGACAGTCTGAGCGTATAATTCAAACTCTTGAGGATATGCTCTGTGCCTGTGTGATGGAGTTTGGAGGGTTATGGGACCGATACTTGCCACTTGCAGAGTTTGCTTACAACAACAGTTATCAGTCCAGCATTCAGATGGCACCGTATGAGGCTTTATATGGTAGGCGGTGCCCGTCCCTAGTGGGATGGTTTGAGCCGGGTGAGGCCCGATTATTGGATACAGATTTGGTCCAGGATGCCCTCGATAAGGTAAAGGTGATTCAGGAGAGTCTTCGCACAACCCAGTCCAGGCAGAAGAGTTATGCAGACCATAAGGTTCGTGATTTGGCATTTATGGTTGGTAAGCGGGTCTTGCTTCGGGTATCGCTTATGAAGGGTGTCATGAGGTTCAGGAAGAAGGGCAAGCTGAGCCCGAGGTTCATTGGTCCTTTTGAGATATTGCGGCGAGTTGGGGAGGTTGCTTATGAGCTTGCCTTGCCTCCCAGCCTAGCAGGAGTTCACCCGGTATTCCACTTGTCCATGCTTCGGAAGTATCACGGTGATCCGAATCATGTATTAGATTTCAGCTCAGTCCAGTTGGACAAAGATCTATCTTATGTTGAGGAGCCAGTAGTAATTTTGGACAGGCAGGTCAGAAAACTCAGGTCAAAGAATATTGCTTCAGTAAAGGTCCAGTGGAGGGGTCAGCCGTTCGAGGAGGCGACTTGGGAGACCGAGCAGGATATGCGCAGCCAGTACCCTCATCTTTTCACAGTTTCAGGTATGTCTTTATACTCGTTCGAGGACGAACAATTATTTTAATAGGGGGAGGATGTAACGACCCGGCCGGTCGTTTTGAGAATAATAGCCCCGATCCCCTATTAACTTCTTTCCCCAAATCTTTTTCTGCTATTGTGACTTGCCGGGATGATTGATTTTGAGTTTCGGAGTGTTTTGGGACACTTAGTCCCTAAATGAGAGCTTAAGCCCTAGGATTTGGACTGTAGTCCGAACTATGTGAAGACGACTCCGGAATGGAATTCTATCGGTTCTGTTAGCTCCGTTAGGTGATTTTGGGTTTAGGAGCGTGTCCGAATTATGTTTTGTAGGTTCGTAGCTCATTTAGGCTTGAAATGGCGAAAGTCGAATTTTTGGAGTTTTGGGCCGGTAGTGGAAATTTTGATATCGGGGTTGTTTTTCGATTTCGGAAGTTGGAGTAGGTTCGTAATGTTGATTATAACTTGTGAGCAAAATTTGAGGTCCATCGGACGTGATTTGATATGTTTCGACATCGGTTGTAGAATTTTGAAGTTTCAAGTTCTTTAAGTTTGAATTGGAGGGTGATTCGTGATTTTAGCATTTCTTGATGGGATTTGAGAGCTCGACTAAGTTCGTATGGTGTTTTAGAATTGGTTGGTATGTTTGGTCGAGGTCCCGGGAGCCTCGGTATGTTTCGGATGCTTAACGGGTGAAAACTTGGACTTAGAGGAATTTCTGAATTTTTCTGGTTCAGGTGTTTTCGCACCTGCGGAAAAGAGACCGCAGGTGTGCTAGCCGCACATGCGGAGATGGAAGCGCATATGCAATAAATCGAGAGTTGGCCTGGGGTCGCAGGTGCGAGGAAGTTTCCGCATCTGTGATGCCCGCAAATGCGCAAGGATGTTCGCACATGCGCAAGATGTACAGAAGCAGAAGGGACTCCGCAGGCACGAGTTCGCAGATGTGGCCCTTTCGTCTTAGATGCAAAGGCAGAGTGGGTAAGTGAGTTGCACAGATGCGCACGTTTTTCTGCATAAGCGCACCTGCAAGTGCGAGCCCAGGTTCCGCAGGTGCGGAAATACTTGGGCAGTGATTAAAACCAAAGGACTTCGCGATTTTTATCATTTTTGGCTTTGCAAACTCGAGTTGGGGCAATTTTTGAGAGCATTTTTGAGGCATTTCTTGAGGTAAGTTCCTTGTGCTTATTTTTGGTCAATAATCTTGTCTTGCCATGTATTTTATCACCTAGTTAATGTGTATTTAAGGTGGAAATTGGAAGTTGGAGACTAGGGATTTGGGAGTTTGAATTGCAGATTGGAGAACCATTTAGTGTCGGATTTTAGTAAATTTGGTATGGTTAGACTCGTGAGTGAATGAGATTTCTAGTTTCGTGAATTTTGTGGGTTTCAAGACGTGGGCCCCGGGGGGCCGGGTTTGAGCCAATTTCGGGTTTTGGCCTAATTTTGTAGTTTTTCTTGTGGAATTCATTCCATTAGCGCGTATTGATGGTATTGTACTGTTTTGAATAGATTTGGGCCATTTGGAGTCGGATACTCATGGCAAGGACGTGATATCAGGTTGATTTGAGCGGTTCGAGGTAAGTGGCTTGCCTAACCTTGTGTTGGGGACTTTCCCCTTAGGATATCTTGATATTATTTGGTGTGTGGGCGCCATGTACGTGAGGTGACGAGTACGTACACGGGATATTAGTGCAAAAAATAAAATCATGTTTAACCTTTTTAAATCATAAATTGCTTCTCTTATTAATTGTACTAATATGTTTAATTGTGTAGTTTAGACTAGAAAAGCATGCTTACGTGTTTTAACTGCCTAATTGACATTCTATGTGTCATGTTCAGTTAAGTCCTTATTTGCCTTATCTGTGTCCAGTATAAACTGTATAACTCGATGTCATACATGTCATTTCATCTTGCGTTGCATATTTAAATTGGGACTACGGACGTATTCCGGGAGATCCCCCTGTACTGTATATTTACTTTGGGACTACGGACGTATTCCGGGAGATCCCCCCGTACTGCATATTTACTTTGGGACTACGGATGTATTTCGGGAGATCCCCCAGTACTGCATATTTACTTTGGGACTACGGACGTATTCTGGGAGATCCCCCTGTACTGCATATTCATTTGAAACTACGGGACGGTATCCCGAGTAATTTCCCACTGTGTTTACCTTGTTTTGAGACGAGGGCTCCCTCAACTGTTAAATTTTCGAAAATTTCTTTAACTGTGTTACCGTAAATTCTACTTATATCTTTTACTGTTTAATTTATTATATTTACTCCGGTAGGGCCTTGACCTGACCTCGTCACTACTCGACCGAGGTTAGGCTTGGCACTTACTGGGTACCATTGTGGTGTACTCATGCCCTTCCCTTCACATGTTTTCGTGTGCAGATCCAGGTGCGAGCTATTAGCCTCGGGATTAGTACGTGCTGCTGATTCTAGGAGACTTCAAGGTACCTCTTCTTGCGTCCGCAGATCTTCGGAGTCCCCTTCTACTCCCTCGTCTAGAGATTTTTCCTTAATATCTTCAGACTTTTGTATAGAGCTACATAGATTATAGCAGCTTGTGACTTAGTGATATTCCGGGTCTTGGAAAATTATTTTGTATATGCCGAGTGGTACTACTCTTGGCTATTTATAATTTGATGTTTATCCTTGCAAAAATGTTGTGTTTCCTTTATATTTTTTGCAATAGTAGGCTTACCTAGTCGTAAAGACTAGATGCCATCACAACACCTTACAGACGGTTAATTTGGGGTCGTGACACATGAGTGACTGTGAGGTTTGCCCGAGGGGCTGTATATGAGTGATGTTTTACCCGAGGGGCTATTTATGATTTCATCATTTTTGCTCACCTTGCATTGAGCCTTGTTTGAAAACTGTTGAAAAATATCTTTAATTGTTTTTACTGGAACTGGGTTTAAACGAGATGTTTTAATTCAAACCCTAATTTTAAAAGCATGTGGTATTTTACTGAGATGTCATGATATGAACTTTATATGCTTATTGCTCGTCACTACTGCTCAGTCTTTATTTATTGTTGTTACTTACTAAGTTGGTGTACTCACGTTACTCCTTGCATCTTGTGTGCAGATTCAGGCGTATTTGGACACGGTAGCGGCTGTTGACTATTCCGGTTGCAGATTTTTCCCGGAGATAGAAAGGTAGCTGCCTGGCGATTGCAGCCCTGCTCTCCTCCCTCTTATCTTTCTTTAGTTGTATTTAGCTATTTTTCAGGCTGAGTTAATCTTGATATTGTTAGACAGATTGTAGTAGATGCTCATGACTAGTGACACCCCGATGTCGGGCTTTTCTTTTCCGCACTTTTGTTTTGATTTGAACTCCTTTATGAAGGTTTTGTTTTATGCTAAATAGCCTTGAAATTATCTTTGAAATGAAGATATCAGTTTGTTTTGGAATGAGTCGGCTTGCCTAGTTCCACGATAGGCGTCATCACGACAGGTTAGGTTTTTGGGTCGTGACAGATTGGTATTAGAGCCCTAGGTTACATAGGTCTCACGAGTCATGAGCATGTTTAGTAGAGTCTTGCAGATCGGTACGGAGACGTCTGCACTTATCTTCGAGAAGCTGTAGAACCCTTAGAAAAATTTCACTTTCTTATATTCTATCGTGTGGAATTGATTCAGCTTGGAACATAACTCCTTGAATTCCTTCCATGCATTCGTATGCGTACATGAGCACTCGGTATTGGTTGTACATCGCCGGCTTGTGATTCTATAAACAAGATTGAGATGGGTGTTCTGTGTTTGTGGTGGTGGGCCGATTTGGAGGACTTGAGGCCATGGTTAGACCATAGCTTGGGCTTGGTAGCTTCAGTTGTAACCTATACATTTGGACTCATAAGTCCGATAATGTCCCTACGAGTGAAATTTGTGGCTCGATGAGCGGTGGAATGGCTTTGTGGTGAGTATGGCATAACTGCGGGAGGTGTTAAGACGATGTGAATGTGACGAGAAGTGTTTTCTTGAAATATAAAGGAAGTCCATTTGGTGCTTGATTTTTGTTTTGATGTGACGTACGGTCTCGAGTGTGAATGTTTTGAAGGATCTTTCACATTGTTAAATTTTGGGGAAAATTAAATTCTCATATATGTCAATGAGTTGGACTCAAGAAGAGTAAGTGGTTGTGTAGTAATGGTGGTTGCGAATGGGTATTTTGATGTTGATGGCTCGAGAAAGATAATCTTCGAAGAGACTTAGAGTCGGTAACATTCTATTGGTTCTGGTACGACAAAGATGCATTTCGAGTTGATGCAGTAATTGGGAAGCAAAGTATGAGGGAAGACATGACGGGAAGCATTTCGCGGTGGTTGAAGTACTAGCGGGTCAAGTATGAGAAATAGAGGTTGAGAAGTTTCTTAAAGGAGATGATTTAACCTAAGTAAGAGTGGCAGATTAGCATATGAATTCACTGGTAGGGTAGTCGTGCGCCTTGAGAAAGTGTAGAATGGTTTGGAATCATGTTAGTATGTAATTTGGCCTGCAGACTCTATTTGGAGTGATGGTTACTATACAAAGGAAGATGGAATATGGCAGAAAGGAGTGTGTTTGAAATGAAGAGAGGCGTGAAGATCTGATTATCGTGTCAGGTGCAATATGACTTGAGTTCGGAAGGTATTGTTGAATGTATAGTTGATGTCAATAGGGAAAGTGCAAACTTATACAAATGGTGGGCGAGCATGAACTTAGGAGAATTTATAGATTTCGTGGTCGTTGCACTCAATGCAGTGTCATTGGGAGATGTCGGTAAGGAATTCCACAAGTAGGTTATCTCCTGTGTGCAGCTAGCGGTGGCGTGATGTTGATGAAGCTTTTGCGAGGAATATTACTTGCTACCTGGTAGGAGGTCGCGTGTGTGATTGTGGCTGGCGATTCAGAATGTTCATGAAAAGATTAATAAAAGACTTCGAAGAGTCTGGCGGGTTAACTGTGCGAGATCTTGGTAATTGAGAAGGAAAAATCCTTGCGGGTTCTAATTTTATATAATTGCAACTTAAGGCTAAGTGGGGGAGTCTGCTATCGACGAGTTGATTGCACGGTTATGTGTCGTATTAGTTTCGGTTTGGGGTATTTTGGTGAATCAATTATGACTTGCAGAGGTCGAGATCGAGGATGACTCGAGTAAAGGAATTTCTGGGCACAAATTCTATTACACTCTATGGTTATAGGAGGGCCATAAAATAATTGAGTGGTTATTCATGAAGAATGTAGTGTACATGGAGCGGGAATTTGCTCGGTTGCGTAGGAGAATGGGTTACTCTTTATTTCCCTTGGGTGTTGGTGTGCTAATGGGGCACAGGTCGTTTCGGTCCGTTTGGTCGGTTAATTTGAGATTTGAGTAGAGTGGATGACTCTCAAGAATGGTTCCAATGGATTCAAGATTTATATATATGGATAGAAAACTGGGAGTTGCATTGAACGATGTCGAGACTCGTGGCATTTTATATCATTGTGAATTATACATTTCAGTATCAAGAAGGTGAAGGAAACAGTTTTAGGTTCACATAAAGTCTCATCGGAGTAAGCGTTTTGGTTGTGGAACCTTTGGGATACATAAAAAGGAAATTCAACGGCTTATAAGCCTTAGGGCGGTGTGATTCTATGCTAGAGTTCGTAGGGCAAGTTTTAGTTAAGGATAGTAGTGTTCTAACAAGGAAAAAGTAGCAATTTGAAGGCAATTTGGAAAGGACTTGGAGAAATAGGACAGCGTGGTAGTAGGTTGGGTTAGCACAGTAATGGGTATGATCGGTTCTTTGGGTAACTATGACGTGGCTAGTATCTACAGGGGTTTCGTGGCAATGCTCTCGGAATTGGCAACCTGTGTGGCTTGGTAGAGTTAGAGGAATTTAGTTCAGATAGCTTGGTTATGTGCAAATAGATTTCAAAGTGTTTATGATGGTTTCTACCATGGTTTGAACCAGATATTTTCTACCGGTGTATGAAACGTGTTGTGTGTTATGATTTCCTCCTAGAAAGAAGCAAGAAGGAGGTTTCTGACTAATAAGGTATATAATTTGCTAGTGACTCAGAGTTGATAATGGAATTCTTATGCTTGTCACATGATGGCATAATATATGTGGTGTATTGTGCGGGAATAGGATTTACATGTACACGATCACAGTTCAGTTTTGAAGGGAAGGACATAAATTCTTAGGCAGCATGGACGGTTTCAGATGACTAGGTAAATAATATTACTATTTGGTATGGCTTGATGAGAGTGTACCTTTCAAAAGGGGCAGTGTGTTTTGATTTATGGGTACTTCGCTGGTATTACGGCACTCTCCATGTTGATCGACTGCTGATATTCAAATTTTTGCCAGGTGGCACGGAAGAATTTTTAAAGTATTTCTCATAGGATGATTGTGTATGAGAGAGGTGTTAGGCATTCGGGCGGTGGAGGTGGAATCATATATGGTGATTCGTGTGTTCTATGAAATTGGAGATTGGGTGTTCTCAGGAGCAGATTGTTTCATGGTTGTGGACTGTAAAGTTATGGACGGAGCTAGCCAGATGATAGGATGTGTTATGATTCAGTCATTGTGGATTTCAGAGGTTATTTATCTATTGGTGGCTGACTAGAGTTGATTTGGTCCCATTGGTAAGACTAATTAGGATGTGTATTCTACACCGAGCCGGATTGGTTGGCTCCATACTGCTATTGTTGAAGGATGTGCCATTTGGTTGATGTGAAGCTTATTCGTGTTCTGAAATGATCTGTGAATTACTCTTCTATGCTACGAGGAGTTGTGATTCGTTAGTTACATGCACATATGATGCGGTTCTATTGTGGCCTTATAGCGGAATTTGAGCGAGAATAGTATTGGATATTGCTTGGTTGATGGCGTATTGGTCATGTTCTTTTGGGTTTTGTGTGGCATGGTGTCGTTTGCTTCTCCGTGGTTATGGTAATGCACTTTCGGTACTTGATGTCGAATTGCACATGGTTATTGATTTTAGCAGGGTGGCTTGAGGTGTTTCATATGGACCAAGATTTGGATAGGGTCGCGTATTGCAGTAGAGTTATATGGAAATATGATCCTTTGTGTAAGATTCATGTGTTATGGTTCTGCGGTGTGTGATGGGTTCTTAGCATTGCATCGGGGTGGTACCCGTCGAGCTTGCAGAACGGTTCTCCTGTTTGGTTCATGTTACGATTGGGTATATTTGGAATGTTGCTATCTGGTGCACGGATTGCACGGGTTGTGGCTTTAGATTGTATTGATGTGTCATGTCACTAGGGTGGTCGTGTTGTATGAGACGAGATCATTGGGCCTAGAATGGATGCTACCAGATTTGATTATGGTATAATTGGGAGGATAATATCGGAAGTCGGCTTTGAAATTGGCTATAGTTCTTGTAGAAGGAACGGGAGCTCCATGATCTGTTGGTCTAATAAATGGTTATGAATTTGGTATGTCTCTTTCATCATCGGCTGTGTACGAAGGTTTTAGAATGAGGTTTTGTCTGATATGAGGTTTACTACCGGCACTGGGTTGATTTGAGCCGATACTGTGATTAGAAATCATTGCTTCGAGCATTCGAGCTATGCGGTATTTGAATTTGAGTATTTGAGTTATGGTTATGGCTTTCGGTACAGCTTGTTCATACTTGTACTGTATGTTGATGCGAACTTCTGATCTTATAGGAAATTTCGGATGTTGGAAATTTGATTCGAAGGCTTGTGGGCTAGGTTGAATTGAGAAATTTCAGTTATGCTGTGCTATCAGATCTGTATGGGATAGGGTGACGTGGGATCACCCCCGGGTATGTGCATGGGAAAGTTACACAGTGAATTGATGGCTTTTGGAACAACTCTGGGCACGTTCGAGGACGAACGTATGTTTAAGTGGGGGAGGATGTAATGATCTGACCGGTCGTTTTGAACATTTGTACTTTGCTCGGTTGTTTGAGGGCATGAGTAGCTCCGTATGATGTACTTTGACTTATGTGAATCGTCGTTTTTGGTTTGCAGGTATTTCGGAATTGAATTGGAAGAAAGAATTTCATTGTTGAAGTTTTAAATTGGGAGAGTTGACCAAGTTTGACTTTTTAGCATTTGACCTCAGATTGGAATTCTGATGGTTCCATTAGCTTCATTAGGTGATTTTGGACTTAGGAGCGCGTCCGGAATGTGATTTGGAGGTCCGTAGTGGAATTAGGCTTGAATTGGCGAAAGTTAAAAATTCGGCGATTTCGGTCGGCAGTGAAAAATTTGATATCGGGGTCGTAATGGAATTTCGAAAGCTGGAGTAGGTTTGTAGTGTCATTTGTTATGTGTGTGCAAAATGTGAGGTCATTCGGACGTGGTTTGGTTGGTTTCGGCATCGGTTGTCGAATTTGTAAGTTTAGAAGTTCTTAGGCTTGAATCCGAGGGTAAATTGATGTTTTGATGTTGTTTTGAGTGATTCAAAGGTTCGACTAAGTTCGTATGGTATTTTAAGATTGGTTGGTATGTTTGGTTGAGGTCCCTGGGGCCTCGGGTGTGTTTCGGGGTGAGTTTTGAGCGAGTCCGGGCATTTCCGGAACTCATGTATGGTTCTGGTGCTTGGAATTTCGCGGACCTCGGCAGAATTTCGTGGCCGCGCTTGGAATTTTGCGGACTGCATAATTCTGCCGCGGCCGCACTCCGGGGAAAGTTCTGCAGTTCCGCTGGTCCGACTTCAGAAACCTATATCGTTTGATCTACAAAGAATTTTGAGATGATTTAAAAATGAGAGTTTTAGTTCTTCGTGTCTAGTTTCCAGAAAAATAAAGAAGTCATCATTTGGATATATGTAGAGAAAGTTATGGCCAAAATACTAAAGCATGGCAGTGCAGCCCCATAATTTCGTGGACCGCACCATTTTTTCGCGACTGCGGGACCTGGGGCACGGCCGCGCTCAATATTTCACAGACCGCAAAGTGGGAGGCCAGAGGTGCGCTTTATAATTGGGGTTTAGGGCATTATTTCACATTTTGGACCTAGGGAGCTCGATTTGTGGCAATTTTTCGTGAGTTTTTCAAGAAATTCATCGGGGTAAGTGATTCTAACTCGAATTTGGTTAATATACATGAATATATCAATGACTTCATCATCTGATTAGTACTTTGAGGTGAAAATTTGGGGAAAATTATAGAAACTTCATAAAATGAATTTTTGGGATTTGAGTGTCGATTCGAAGTCAGATTTGAGTGAAACTAGTATGGTTAGACTCGTAAGTGAATGGGTATTTGTAATTTGTGACTTTTACCCGATTCCGAGTCGTGGGCCCCGGGGGCCGGGTTTGAGCCAATTTCGGATTTTGGGCTAATTTGATAGTTTTTCTTGTGGAATTCATTCCATTAGCGTATATTGATGGTATTGTACTGATTGTGAATAGATTCGGAGCATTTGGAGGCCGAGTCGAGAGGCAAGAGCATTTCGGGGTAGAGATTTGACCGGTTTGAGGTAAGTAATGATTGTAAATCTAGTCCTAAGGGTATGAAACCCCGGATTTTGTATCATTCTACTATTTTGAGGTGGCGCACATGCTAGGTAACGGGCATGTGGGCGTGCACTTTTGGGGATTGTGACTTGGTCCGTCCCATAGCAACTGTAAAGTTGCGTATTTTGTTGAAACAATATGATACTTATATGTTTTAGAAAGAGTTTCTGTAAATTGGGCTGAATACCATGATTTGGGCCTTGTGCCAGTGTTGTTTGGACCCTTAGGGGCCTTTTCTTGCTATCTTATTGCTTTTTTCGATTTAAAATCTATACTCAGTCATGGTTATACCTATTTACTGCATAACTCAGTTTTTCTTACTCTATTTTGATGCATATAAATATTGTTTTAGGCTGAATACCCGGTTTTTACTGAAATGCCCGAGTGGCTTGAGAGGTTTATGACTGAGTGAGGCCGAGGGCCTGATCTGGGAGGATATTTATGGGATCGGGCTGCACGCCGCAGCATGTTTGATATAGGCCGAGGGCCTGAGTGATTTATGCCATGATTTGGCTTGATATAGCGCTTAGGCTAAAGGAGCCCCTCCGGAGTCTGTACACACCCCCAGTAGGGCCAGGTACCTACTGAGTGCGAGTGTCGAGTGTTGAGTGCTGAGTGACTGGGAGGCATGAGTGATTGTGAGGTATGCCCGAGTGGCATGAGTGATTGTGAGGTATGCCCGAGTGGCATGAGTGATTGTGAGGTATGCCCGAGAGGCATGAGTGACTGTGAGGTTTGCCCGAGGGGATGTATATGAGTGATATTTTGCCCGAGGGGCTATTTACGATTTCATCATTTTTGGTCACCTTGCATTGAGCCTTGTTTGAAAACTGTTGAAAAATATCTTTAAATGATTTTACTGAAACTGGGTCTAAACGAGATGTTTTGATTCAAACCCCGGTTTTAAAAGCATGTGGTATTTTACTGAGATTTCATGATATGAACTTTATATGCTTATTGCTCATCACCACTCCTCAGTCTTTATTTATTGTTGTTACTTACTGAGTTGGCATACTCACGTTACTCCCTGCACCTTGTGTGCAGATTCAGGCGTATTTGGACACGGTAGCGGCTGTTGACTATTCTGGTTGCAGATTTTTCCCGGGGATAGCAAGGTAGCTGCTTAGCGATCGTAGCCCTACTCTCCTCCCTTTTATCTTTCTTTAGTTGTATTTAGCTATTTTCCATGCTAAGTTAGTCTTGATATTGTTAGACAGATTGTAATAGATACTCATGACTAGTGACACCCCGATGTCGGGCTTTTCTTTTCCGCACTTTTGTTTTGATTTGAACTCCTTTACGAAGGTTTTTTATGCTAAATAGCCTTGAAATTATCTTTGAAATAAAGATATCGGTTTGTTTTGGAATGAGTCGGCTTGCCTAGTTCCACGATAGGCGTCATCACGACAGGTTAGGTTTTTGGGTCGTGACACGGGGTGTCACTAAGTACATGAGCATCTAAATATCACAAGTCTGGAAAATACTGTCTTTCATAGTCTGAAAATAAATACAATAAATGAAAAGGTAGGGAAGGATAAACAAGGTCTGCAAAAATGCCAAGCAGCTACCTCAAAATCTATGAAGGGTCAACTGCACAATGAATCAACACCCACGTGTCCGGAAATACCTGAATCTGCACACGAAGTGTAGGGTGTAGCGTAAGTACAACCAACTCAGTAAATAACAAGACTAAATAAAGAACTAAAAGTAGTGACGAGCTTCACAGTTGTAGTTCAATTACAGTGGTTTCAACATAGGAAGGTAGGCATGCTTTCAAGTTCGATAAATTAGGTCAAAACAGTTACTTCATGACAAGTTTAAGTGAAACAGAGTGTAATATATTTCAGAAATTTCAAGACAGTGATACATGGCAGCTAAGTGCAATAATAATGAAATCAAATGCATCCTCTCAGGGCCACAGTCACTCAGCTCTCCCATTCACTCAGCACTCAGAACTCGCACTTAGTATGCATTTGTGCTCACTGGGGAGTGTGTACAGACTCCGGAGGTGCTCCTTCAGCCCAAGCGCTATAATCTGCATGGACAACTCACGTGCTGCATAGACAACTCACGTGTTAAGGTATAATATCTGGACCCGCACGGAAAACTCACGTGATGCACGGACAACTCACGTGTTATAGTATCAATATATCATAATCAGGCTCTCGGACTCACTTAGTCATTAATCTCTCCAGTCTCTCGGGCTCTCAGTAATCATGAAAATCGGCCCCAACAGAAATGATATAATGTATCAACAAGGAACAATAGAGACTGAGATATTATAAGCAAATAAAACTGTGACTGAGTACAAAACAGAAATTTAGCAGATAATTCAACATGTACACGACCTCTGTGGGTCCCTAAAGTGCCAACACATAGTCTAAACATGATTTCTAACATGATTTGTGGTTTCAATTTCTCTACTACATGGAGAATGTACAGATAACAACAGATTATTCAACTACACAGTTCTATGGAATTTGACCAAGTCATAATTCCTAAGGTGCTCGCCCACACGCCCGTCACCTAGCATATGTGTCATCTCAAAACCAAATATATGACACATAATACGAGGTTTCATACCCTCAGAACCGGATTTAGAACTGTTACTTACCTCAATCTGAGCCAATCTCTACTTCAACATACCCTTGCCTCATGAAACGGCCTCCGAATGCCTCGAATCTGGCCATAAACAATTCGATATAATCACTACGGGCTAAAGGAATCAACTCTATAAGAAAATGCTAAGTTATTAATCAAAAGTCAAAAATCGACTCAAAAGTCGGCCCCCGGGTCCACGTCTTGAAATTTGATAAAAGTTACAAAACCAGAAAGTCCATTCAACCACGAGTCTAACCATACCAAATTTATCAAAATCCGACACCAAATCGTCATCCAAATTCCCAAATCAAACTCTCCAAGTCCCTAGCCTCAAACTCCCAATTTATACCTTAAATACACACCAACTAGGTGGGAAAATTAATGGAAAAACAAGATTATTGATAAAAAAAAAATGAGCACAAGGGACTTGCCTCAAGAATCCCCTCGAAAATCCTCTCAAGAATTGCCCAAAACCGTGCTCGAAATGTTTGAAATAAGGCCAAAATCGCGAACCCTTGTTTTAATAATCTGCCCAGCACTTCCGCTTCTGCGGGAACTTAACCGCTTCTGTGGCGTCGCAGAAGCGACATCACACACATATTTGCGGCCCATTCCGTTCCTGCGGTCCCTCACTCTGCTTCTGCGAGCATCCAAGTCGCTTCTGCGGTCCCAGCTCATCTGCCCACTTCCGCTTCTGCGGTCCTCCTACTACATCTGCGGTCACACAGATGCGGAACTCCCTATCGCACCTACGTGCCTTCCACTTCTGCGCACCTCCCGCCACACTTGCGGCCACGCAGGTGCGGAAAACTCCTCGCACCTGCGACCACTTGCACACTCCCATCCAATCTCGCACATGTGCAAGCCAGCCCGCACCTGCGATCAAAGTTCCGCAGGTGCGGCTACACCAGCAGAGGTCCATCTTCAACAATCACTCAACTTCAACTTTTGATCCGTTAACCATCCGGAATCAACCCGAGGCCCCCAGGACCTCATCCAAACATACCAAGAAGTCCTAAAATCTCATACGAACTTAGTCGAGCCCTCAAATCACATCAAACAACTTTAAAAACATGAATCGCACCCCAATTCAAGCCTATTGAAACTAAGAAAATTCAATTTCCACAAACTACGCCGAAACCTATCAAAATACGTCCGATTGACCCCAAATTTTGTACACAAGTCATATTTGACATTACGGACCTACTCCAACTTTTAAAATCGGAATCCAACCCCGATATCAAAAAGTTCACTCCCGGGCAAACTTTCCAAAAATTTCAACTTCGTCATTTCAAGCCTAATTCCACTATGGACCTCCAAATCACAATTCGGACATGCTCCTAAGTCCAAAATCACCCAATGGAGCTAACGGAACCATCAAAACTCCATTCTGGAGTCGTTTACTCATAGATCAATATCTGGTCAATCATTTCAACTTAAGCTTTCAACTTTGAGACTAAGTGTCTCATTTCATTCTGAAATCACTCCGGACCCGAACCGACTACCCCGGCAAGTCACATAACAGCTATAAAATATAAAATGAGCAGTAAATGGAAAAACGGGACTACAACTCTCAAAACGGCCGGCCGAGTCGTCACACACTTGGTTTAAATCCAAATAGCAATCTCCGTTTGGTATCAATTTCATATGGAGCCCTTTGTATAAAACTATTGACTTCCTTTAAACATTAAGATTATTTGTGATAGAATCCCAAAAGAAATCAACCGTTTGAAGAAAAGTTTCAATCCCATTGCAGTTGTTCCTTGGAGGAATCAACAGTAGGCTCGGCATATGTATGTGTAGCTTAAATGGAAAAGAATTTCAGCCTTAGATTATTTATAATTATATCCTTAAATTATACAAATATTTAAGGTTATAAAAATCGATCAATATTTCAGGGATATTTTAGTCGTTCAATATTTAGCATAAATTATTCATACTTTTATAATAATATAGATATGTGTTATTTTCTTATGAATTATTTAATTACTAATAAGACTTTCTTTTCCTTTTATTATGGTCATATATAACATATCAAATAAATAAAAAATTATTCTAAAGATTTTTTAGCAAAGTTGTTCATAACTTTAATTGGGCTAAAATCAGTCTAATTTAGATGGCCTGAGGTAGGTTGAGTTATGATTTGCCGAGTTCAGCGGTGAACGGATCAATGAGCGGCCCAACCTTGGACGGATTGTTGAATGGATTTGAGCTTAAATTGCCACCCCTACTTCCACCTATGGAGATCCTCAATTCTAAATGGAGGCGGTCAGCAATCTTTTATGATTCGTGTTTTGCTTGATCATGGGCTTTGGGTAGTGGAAAGGGATTGTTATACAAATAGCTGGTCAGAGTCACTGTTTATTTTTTCTAATTTGTATACATAGATTATACATTGATTATATACAGTTGTACACATATTATATATGAATTATACATAAGTTATACATCTGCCAGCTATTTTTAGTTTAACAGATTAGATGCGCGACTATTTGGGTTAATTCTTCTAGTGGAAACAATGATGTCCAACACATTGAGCTTTTCAGGCTCAACTCCGAATTAACACTGGATAACAATATATAATAAGAATTGGCAAATTTTTATCCTTATATTATGTTTGGCAAAAGCATCCCAACAAATTGGCATTCTATAGCCAAATCTTCAAAAAAAAAAAAAAAAAAAATCAATACACCCTAAACCCTACTTCCCCATTATTTATTTTTTGCCAAAAAAAAAAAAAAAAAAACTTCCCCATTATTGCCCCAAAAAAAAAAAAACAATTCCCCATTTATTCCCTCTTTCCTTACCTTTCTTTCCGATTAACCGTCTGCATATTGATGATTACGAGATGGTAGGGAAAGAATTATTTTTTCATGTAGTTCAACCCTATTTCTTTTAAAAACCATCTAAATCCTCAAGTATTCCGATAAACACTATTTATTTTATATTTCTATGATGCCAAAACACCCTTGACATCATCCAAAAACTAAAAGAAGGTTACCCCATATATTATTCTTTTAAACTATATAGAGAGAAAAATATCAACTGTTATTTATGATGAAGGTAATTCATCGAACACAAATTTCTTGAAGTTTTTCCCCTATGATTCATGAACTTTATTCTTTTTTCTTCCCTCTTTTCTTCTTTTCCTTTTTGATCGAAAAAATTATATTAATTCTCATCTTGTGTATATCAGTGTATCTCTAGCATATATATTTTTGTATATCCACAAAATATTATGTGTTATACACTGAAATATACAAATAAGAAAAATAATTTTTTAGTATACATTTTGATATACAAAGAAGAAAAGTAATTTTTTATATACATTTTAATATACACAAAAAAGGAAAATAAACATACAATATACATTTTGGAAGTAATCCTACTAAAAGTAGTAATTGATATTTATTTATTATTTTAATAATATAATATTCGAATTAGTTTGTGCTTTCTTCAATCATTTTATCATCTATTTTTATTTTTCTCACAATCTATTTGTATTTTTCACCAATACAAATACAAATAATTCCATGTTCACTATAACTTAACCTGATGGATCCGTTTTTTTGTTTAGATAAGTGATCATTATTGTAATGACTCAACCGGTCGTTTTAACTTTTAGAAACACGTTCCCTAAAATAATACTCCCCGAACATGCTTTTAATAATTATTGACTTGCGGGGATGGTTGGTTCGGGATTTGGAAGCGTTTGGGTTGAAATTGGAACACTTGGTTCCTTAAGTTAGCCTTAAAAGGCCAAGTTTGACTTCGGTAAATATTTTGAAAAAACGACTCCGGAATCGGGATTTGACGGTTCCAATAGGTTCGTATGATAATTTTAGACTTGGGCGTATGTCCGAATTGGATTTTGGATAACCCAGGAGCATTTTTACGCTTAATAGTAAAAATTAACTATTTGAAGGTTTAAAATTCTTTAAATTTGGTTTGGAGTAGGATATTTAGTAATTGAAGTTCGTTTGGAATTTCGAGTTTGGGAATAGTTCTGTATAGTGATTTAAGACTTGCACGCAAATTTTTGTGTCATTCCGAATAGTTTAAGTATATTTCGGCGTATTGGAAGTAAATTGAAGAACTTGAAATTCTTAAGTTTGAATCAATTTGGTTTAGGGTATGATTCTTAGATTTGATGTTGTTTTACGCGTTCTGAGAGTTCGAGCGAGTCCGTTTTATGATTTCAAACCTGTTGGTATGTTCGGGCGGGGCCCCGGGGGTCCCGAGTGTTAACCGGACGAGGCTCGGATCAATTTCGGACTTGGGAGAAAAATGCTGAAGCTTTCTGCTTTTGGTACATTCGCACCTGCGCTTGGACATCCGCAGGTGCGACCCTCGCAGATGTGAGCTTCAATCGCAAAAGCAGAAGGGGGAAAGAGGGCCTGCAATTGCAGGTGCAGAACATTGGGCGCACCTGCGAACACGCAGGTGCGAGAATTTTTGCGCAGATGCGACCTTGGCCTAGGCGAGTGGAACTCGCACCTGCGAGGAATTTCCGCAGGTGCGAAAGCCACATGTGCGGTAACCCTCTGCAGGTGCGAAAATGTTGTTCGGGCAGAATGTTAAAAAGGGGCAAGGCTGAGCCATTTTTGTCCGTGTTTCCTCTAATTTTGGGCCATTTTGGAGCTGTTCGAGAGAGGATTTCAACTAGCAACATGAAGGTAAGTTAATTCTACACTCTTAGAGTTAAATACATAGATTATGAGTAGATTATAACTAGTAAATCTTAGAAATCAAAGATTTAGATGAAAAACCTAAATTTTTATAAAAGCGAGATTTTAACCACGAAAATAGTTATGGAATTGGGTAGAAATTATATATTCAAGTTCTTGAGATTATGGGTAACGTTTTCATCTAAATATTTCCAGAATCCGAGCACGTGGGCCCGGAGTGAATTTTAAGAATTTTACCATTTTGGATAAAGTAATTTATTTAATAGATAAATTTCGAATCAGTTAGCATATATTAATTATTTTGTATAATATTTGGATAGTTTTAGATTTTTGGCGTCGAATCGAGAATTCAACGCGACGTGGTAATCGAAAAGTGGACTTTGAAACGAGGTAAGTCTCTTGCCTAATCTTGTGAGGGGAAAATTACCCCATAGGGATTAAATTGAATATTGTTACTAATTGCGGGAGCTACGTATACACAAGGTGATGAGAGTCTATGCGTAGCTACTATTAATGCTAAAGTCCGGGTAGTTTAGAACTCAAAGCATGAATTACTTGTGTAAATTATATTCTTTATTTAATTAATATTAATTGATATGTATGAATATATTGTGAATTGTTAGATAAAGATATTAAAGGATGGAAATCTCATATGTTTGATTTTCTGTTTAAATTAATTAATTGCTAAAAGAAATTATTCTTCCTCCCGAATTTATCCTATAATAAATATACTCTCCTTCCGGAGGTACATAAAAAAATGTCCTCCTTTCTTGTGGAGTGGGCCAAACGCCTCGGCAGGATAGATGCATCTATGGATCACGCCGCACGTCCCTCGGCAATGTACACGACACTCTGGATCGGGTCGTACGTCCTCGGCAGAAATCGTGCTTAATAATAATAATTACACGATACCTTAATAGTTTATTTCAGCTTGCGAAACTAATTGATAAATTGAAAATTTTTGAAATTTAATGAATTATTATTCCTGCTTGTTAAGGAATTATTGTTATTCCTGTAAATGAGACTAATTGATAAATTAAAAATTTATTGAAATTGAATTGCAGCTTGTAAAGCTATTTGATAAATTGAAAGTTTTATTAAAATTACATGATTTAATTAATAAATTGAAAAATTATTGCATTTGAAGGATTCTTATTATTTTTGCTAATTGAAAAAAATTAATGTTAACTCTATGAACCATCTGATTTGAATAATTATAATTTATTTCAATTATTATTATTGACTCATAGTGAGTGTCAAAGTCGGCTATCTCGTCTCTACCACTTCGAGATTAGGCTTGATACTTACTGGGTACACGTTATTTTTGTACTCATACTGCGCTTGTTGTACATTTTATTGTGCAAGTACATATATGTATGGCGGCCTTGTGGGCGCAGAGGTGTGGTTAGACATGGGTGAGCTGCATTCTATATTACGATTCGCAGCTAACAGAGTCTCTTTCAGAGTTATTATATTTTCCTGTCTAATTTGTATTCTGGACAGATGTTGTATTTTATTTTAATTTCCTAGTAAATGCTCATGCACTTGTGACACCAGGTTTTGGGAATGGTTGCGAATTATTTAGAAATTTAGCTGCAAAAATATTTATCATTTACTCTATGAGTTTTATCTCTACAATTTTATTAAAGAAATTTCTATTTCAAAAATACTAAAATGGGTAATTAAGTTAATTGATTATGGTTGGCTTGCCTGACAATGGTGTCCGGCGCCATCACGGCCTTTTTGGATTTTGGGTCGTGACAACATGGTATCAGAGCACTAGGTATCACGAGTCATGAGCGAGTTTAGTAGAGGCTTGCGGATCGGTACAGAGACGTCTGTGCTTATCTTCGAGAGGCTGCAGGGCTGATAGGAATACATCCTTTTTTTGATTCCTCATCGTACGATTCGATTCCTTTTAGGCTTATGCCTACATTTTCTTCATATTCAATCTTATGTGAAGTGAAGCGCTTGTTATAAATTGGGGATCGAGGAAATTTTTAATGGTACTACAGATGTAGTGCGGGATGCTTCTCCCTGTGTAATTAATTGGGCTATTGTCGTCGCCTTGCGGAAGGCCGCTCTATCATTTCAGTTCAGTATCAATACTACCTAAGGTTTTGAGATTTGGTATTGATTGTTATGACGATTCATGCGTTATTATCGCATAGTGTTTATGTAATGGTAGAATGCCTGTCTATGTGTCAGGGCAGTAAACGACTTGAAAGAAGGTTTTTCTCAGTACATGATTCAGAGGTTCCATGTTTTAATTCCAGCGAAAAAAAGGCAATCGAACTATGAATGTTCAGGTTTGGGGTTGATGGAGTAACGAAGCTTGATATTTTTGAGTGTGGTAGAATTCTCAATTTTGATGTGGTGTCATCGCCTTGTAAAATGGCTTAAGGTTCGCCGGTGTTATGGTTTTCTTCAACTCGTCTTCACAACGGGGTGTTAGAAATTTTTGTAGGGGAAACAGTCATTAGAGATCGCGGTGTGCAGTGATTCAAGATCGAAGCAGCGTTTCTAGTGCTGATGTCTCAAGAAGGATGATCGTCAGAAAGGTTTAAAGCTGGTAACGAGCTATTGGTTCAAGTGTTATAGAGACAGATTTTGAGTTAAAACAACAACTGGGTAGTGAAGGATGAGGAAGGATATGTGGTAGGTGCCTTGCGGTGGTTAGGCTCCAAAAAGGCCAAGTGTAAGAAAACAGAAGCAGAGTAGTTGCTTAAAGGAGATGGTTGACCAAAGTGGGAGAGTGCCAAGGTAGCACATGGGTTACGTGGTAGGATGATTACATGTCTTGAGGAACGTTTGGAGTGATTTGGGATGTAGAATGGACAATGACTAGGTCTACGGATTTAAGTTATAATATTAGCTGCTATATTGAGGAAGATCGGATACAACAGGAGGGAGTTGCTTGATATGAAGAAGGATACAACATGACTTTGGATTGGAAGGTATTGTCGCACCTCTAGTTGACGTCCGTGAGGAGTGAACTGACTGGTGAAAGAGCCTGGACTCAGGATGATCTACTGATTTCGTAGTATTTGCACCTAGTGCAGCGGCGTTGGAATATGTCGGCATGTAATTTCCACGGGTGGGTTATCTCCTGTGAGCAGGTTAGCGGTTGCGTGGTATTGACGAAGCTTCCGATAAGAAATTTAATATGTAAATGTGGCTAGTGGTTTGGAGTATTTATTAAAGGTTAATAGAAGGATTTCGAGAAAATTTGGCGAGTTGCGTGTGCAGGATCATGTCAACAATGAATAAAGAACCTCGGTGGATCCCAACAATTTTGTAATTGTAGCTTCAAGCTAAGTAGGAGAGCCCCACCGTCTATGATTGGATTGCGTAGTGTTAACTTGTGCGGTTTCTGGTTATCGGTGTATTGGTGGGTCATTGCAACTAAGGAAAGAAAACATCAGTGGTAATTTGAGCAAAGTATTTGGGGAATGTGTGCCATCTTTGGTCTTATCAATTCATATTCAGGTTTTTGGAAGACTCAGAGTTTATGCTTCGTGTAGATTCACTCTCCTTGAAGAAAGCAAGTTTGCGGTTACGTAGATGATAACCGGCTTATACAAAGGTTTGTTTGTTGGAATCTTCTTCTGTCAAAATCTTTTGGGAGGCCTTGGTGGTCTCATATTATTTAAAATAGTTTATCCCGTACTGGTGGAATAATTGCAATGCGACTATACCGCCTACTGATAAAGGGAAGACAGTATACCAAGCTTGTCCCAGCAGTCAGGTTTGGTCCTCCGGGCAGCAACCCGGCCGGTATACACCTGCTTCCAAATCCATCCATCTTACTTACTCAAAAGCTTTGAATATTCTACTCGAAATCTTGCTTCTAGCTTTGGGCACCTCTGACATAAACAGAAATAGATGTAACGCACAGGAAAGTGAAATAGTCAGATGTTTCCTTGATAAAGTGTCCATGTGATAGCAGGGCCTTGGAATTGATCATGTTTGGGAACAAGTCAGAGCAAGTGACTCTCAATAACGGTCCTAGTGGATTCAAAAATTTAAAGTATGGTGTCTAAGGATCTCGAGTCTATAGTATGGTTGAGTATCGAGCTTTTGCAGCAGATTATGAAACGGGGCTTGGAGTACTCTAAATTATCTTCAGGTTGTGGTATAGCATTGGAAAAACAAAAGAAAATAACTTCGGATTCATAAAAGAAGTATCAGAATGGGTGTACCAGTTGAAGATGTAAAAAGTGCGCACAAGAAGGGATATGAGATAATTAGTGGGTTTTGAAATAGCGTGGTCTCGTGAAATAAGGTCACTTGGGATGAGTGCGGATTTGAGTTCGTGATGTAATGAAGGGAGCTATTATTATTTCTAAGGCAAGTTGAGAGTAAATTGAGAAAAGACGGATCACCTAACAATGGTTGAATCGGCACGATAGTGGCAATGATCAGTTCCTTCAGCGCATTGAATTATGCATGTGACTTGTGGCGGTACGTGCGAGGCTTGACGGCCGCCGTAATTGATTTTATTTAGAGGAATTCAAGTATTATGACATGTTATGTGTAGAGGGATCCCAGAAGAGTTATGGTGGTATAGACCACTACCTGAGGCCGGTATTTTCTACGGATATGGGAATTCAGTCACGTGTTGCAATGGTTCTCTTGAAATGAGTTGAGAAGAAGGTTTCTATATGATGAAGTGTTTACCCTATTAGTGGTTCGAGAGTTATGATGGAATTCTTGTACTCCTGCGCATTGGCGTGGTTAAGTGCACTAAGTAGCATGGGATTCTAAAGTTGAGGATTTAAGATTTCGGTTCGGTGTTGACAAGGATGTCATGAGCTCGGATGAGAAGGAAAGGGATTTAGACATTTAAAGTAAGATGGTATTGTTTTTGGCATCATCTAAGGTCGATGTCAGGTATAAAAGACCTTGTGTATTGATTTGTGGATTCTTGGTATGCTTTACAGCATTAGTGTAACTGGTAGCATGGATGTGTAGACTTGTTACCTGGTGCGGAAGGTCGTGGGAGCGTGTCTCACGAAAAAATTATGTAAGAGTGACATGTAGTCACTTGATTGAGTGAAGATTGAAACCAAGTATGAAGATTGTGGTAATATCGCTAATTCGAGAATTTATACTTGTAGGGCGCTCGGTTCATTTGGTTGTCGACTGTGGAAGTATTGTTCCGGTTATGATGGCTATTATTGTATGTTATGGGAAAAAGGTTTATTATGGATACTTGAAAGGTTATTAGCCTTGTACGATGCGATCAGAATCGACTTGAGGTCTGTGGATGGATTTGAATATGAATATGGGCTCTATATCAGGCCGGATGTGTTCATTTCAGCATAACCGCTCCCTATGGAAGAGTATTCAGACGTTGGATGTCGTTTCGTCGTCGATTATTTCATGTAATACTATATTGTGCCGTGTGAGTTATGAAACGGCTTGATAAATTTCTTATGTGTTGAGGTTCCGCATAGTGATGGTGTTATGTGAACAGGATGACTCTCGAGATTCAGATCATATATCGCACCTTAGTTGTGCTTGAGTTTTGTAGCGTATGGCGCTGTCGGTCCTTCCAAGGATGGTATTATGCACTTAGCGTGCTTGTGTCCGATTTTTGGATATTTTGTAAGTAATGAGCATTCTAGCTCGGTAAGTATTTTTTTTTATAGATTCTTTTTGTGCGGATCGGGTTACACGCCGCAACAGTGTGATGTTGAGTACAGTTCCTTATATTCTATTTTGTATGTTTTGTATCCCATTTTCTGAGGAAGGTTCATGACACTTTTTCAGTCATTTAATTAGTCACGTGGGTTGAGTAATCCTTTCCATAGTCTGTTTTTCTTATGTATCGCAATCGAGTCCGTAGCTTATTAGCTCATTGTAGCGTCATATGAGACTTTTTGTCATGTCTGAGGTGGCTTATTGCCTGAGCAGCTTATACTAAGTGAGACGAGGTTATTGGATCCGGGATCAGTACGATCAGATTATATGAAGTATAATAAAGAGCAAATACCATTATTTGGTCCATAATGAGGCAATGGTTCTTGTCAGAAGGAGAAAAAAACTCAATAATTTGTTGGCTCAGCAGTTGGTTATGAATTTCTACACATTTCTTCCATCGTGTAAGCAGCTCAAGAGTTGGAACAGGAATTATAGGTATCATAAGGTGTATTGTGAACATCAGATTCGTGAAATTTCGGCTATTGTTATCGGAGGATGATATTATGATCATGTGAATGGTGCGGTGCATGGTCTAAATTCAACAAAGGTATGCAACCCTGTATTGGTGCATCGTGTAGTGATTGATACGGTGTTCGTAGGTTGAAAACAGGCATGGTAGAGAATTCTGGATGTTAGAATTGGGCTTTAAGGCTTAATCGCCTAAATAAAGGGGAGAATATTTAGATTGGCTCGAGCTAATGTGCTCAATTGAGTGTGGTAGCACGGGTAGGTGCTCGAAGTGTTAAACTGTGATTTTGGACAACTCCGGAACAGTCCTTAGCACATTCGAGGACGAACGTATATTTAAGTGGGAGAGAATGTAATGACCCAACCGGTCATTTTAACTTTTAGAAACTCGTTCCCTAAAATAATACTCCCCGAACATGCTTTTAATGATTATTGACTTACGGGGATGGTTGGTTCTGGATTTGAAAGCGTTTGGGTTGAAATCGGAATACTTGGTTCCTTAAGTTAGCCTTAAAAGGCCAAGTTTGACTTCGGTCAACATTTTGCAAAAACGACCCCGGAATCGGAATTTGACGGTTCCAATAAGTTCGTATGATGATTTTGGACTTTGGCGTATGTCCGAATCGGGTTTTGGATAACCCGAGAGCGTTTTGACGCTTAATAGTAAAAATCAACTATTTGAAGGTTTAAAATTCTTTAAATTTGGTTTGGAGTAGGATTTTGAGTAATTAAAGTTCGTTTGGAATTTCGAGTTTGGGAATAGTTCCATATAGTGATTTAAGACTTGCACGCAAATTTTCGTGTCATTCCGAGTAGTTTAAGTATATTTCGGCGCATTGGAAGTAAATTGAAGAACTTGAAATTCTTAAGTTTGAATCAATTTGGTTTAGGGTATGATTCTTAGATTTGATGTTGTTTTACGCGTTCCGAGAGTTCGAGCGAGTCCGTTTTATGATTTCAAACCTGTTGGTATATTTGGATAAGGCTCCGGGGGTCCCGAGTGTTAACCGGACGAGGCTCGGATCAATTTCAGACTTGGGAGAAAAATGCTAAAGCTTTCTGCTTCTGGTACATTCGCACCTGCGCTTGGACATCCGCAGGTGCGAGCTTCAATCGCAGAAGTGGAAGGGGGAAAGAGGGCCTGCAATTACAGGTGCAGAACATTGGGCGCACCTGCGAATACGCAAGTGCGAGAATTTTTGCGCAGATGCGACCTTGGCCCAGGCGAGTGGAACTCGCACCTGTGAGGAATTTCCGCAGGTGCGAAAGCCGCATGTACGGTAACCCTCCGCAGGTGCGAAAAAGTTGTTCGGGCAGAATGTTAAAAAGGGGCGAGGCTGAGCCATTTTTGTCCGTGTTTCCTCCATTTTTGGGCGATTTTGGAGCTGTTCGAGAGAGGATTTCAACTAGCAACATGAAGGTAAGTTAATTCTACACACTTAGAGTTAAATACATAGAATATGAGTAGATTATAACTAGTAAATCTTAGAAATTAAAGATTTAGATGAAAAACCTAGATTTTTATAAAAGTGAGATTTTAACCACCAAAATAGTTATGAAATTGGGTAGAAATTATATATTCAAGTTCTTGAGATTATGGATAACGTTTTCATCCAAAAATTTTCAGAATCCAAGCATGTGGACCCGAGGTGAATTTTAGGAATTTTACCATTTTGGATAAGGTAATTTATTTAATAGATAAATTTTGAATCATTTAGCATATATTAATTATTTTGTATAATATTTGGATAGTTTTGGATTTTTGGCATCGAAATGAGAATTCAACGCAACGTGGTAATCGGAAAGTGGACTTTGAGACGAGGTAAGTCTCTTGCCTAATCTTGTGAGGAGGAAATTACCCCATAGGGATTAAATTGAATATTGTTGCTAATTGCGGGGGCTACGTACGCACGAGGTGACGAAAGTCCGTGCGTAGCTACTATTAATGCTAAAATCTGGGTAGTTTATGACTCAAAGCATGAATTACTTGTGTAAATTATATTCTTTGTTTAATTAATATTAATTGATATGTATGAATATATTATAAATTGTTAGATAAAGATATTAAAGGATGAAAATCTCATATGTTTGATTTTCTCTTTAAATTAATTAATTGCTAAAAGAAATTATTCTTCCTCCTGAATTTATCCTATAATAAATATACTCTCCTTCCGGAGGTACATAAGAAAATGTCCTCCTTTCTTGTGGAGCGGGCCGAATGCCTCGGCGAGATAGATGCATCTATGGATCGCGCCGCACGTCCCTCGGCTGTGTACACGATACTCTGGATCGAGTCGTACGTCCTCGGCAGAAATCGTGCTTAATAATAATAATAATTACACGATACCTTAATAGTTTATTTCAGCTTGCGAAACTAATTGATAAATTGAAAATCTTTGAAATTTAATGAATTATTATTCCTGCTTGTTAAGAAATTGTTGTTATTCCTGTAAATGAGACTAATTGATAAATTAAAAATTTATTGAAATTGAATTGCAACTTGTAAAGCTATTTGATAAATTGAAAGATTCATTGAAATTACATGATTTAATAAATAAATTGAAAAATTGTTGCATTTGAAGGATTCTTATTATTTCTGCTAATTGAATAAAATTATTGTTAACTCTATGAACCATGCTGATTTGAATAATTATAATTTATTTCAATTATTATTATTGACCCATAGTGAGTGTCAAAGTCGGCTATCTCGTCTCTACCACTTCGAGATTAGGCTTGATACTTACTGGGTATACGTTGTTTTCGTACTCATACTGCACTTGCTGTATATTTTATTGTGCAGGTACATATATGTATAGCGGCCTTGTGGGCGCAGAGGTGTGGTTAATAATTTTGGGGACATGAGTGAGTTGCATTCTATATTATGATTAGCAGCTAACAGAGTCTCTTTTAGAGTTATTATATTTTTCTGTCTAATTTGTATTCTGGACAGATGCTATATTTTATTTTTAATTCCCTAGTAAATGCTCATGCACTTGTGACACCGGGTTTTGGGAATGGTTGCGAATTGTTTAGAAATTTAGTTACAAAAATATTTATCATTTACTCTATGAGTTTCATCTCTACAATTTTATTAAAGAAATTTTTATTTCAAAAATACTAAAATGGGTAATTAAGTTAACTGATTATAGTTGGCTTGCCTGACAGTGGTGTCCGGCGCCATCACGGCCTTTTTGGATTTTGGATCGTGACAATTATATGATTGATTATTAGTTTATTAGATTATTTTCTGCATTACAAATTTATTATGAAATAAGTAATAAATTGTTAAAACAAGGGTGCTTCTTTTCCATTTATTTTAATTAATATTTCATAATAAATATTATTTCATAACAAGCACCACTGAGAAAAATAAAAATAGATGGTAAAATGATTGAAAAAAGAAAAAATTAATTCGAATATTATATTATTAAAATAATAAATAAATATCAATTACTACTTTTAGTAGGATTACTTCCCGAAATGATGTATAACAAAAAACAAATCTATTATCAAATTACTCAAATAAATAAATATGATTATCACACAATTTCTCTATCAAACAAAAATAATATATCAAAAAATATCTTTGAAATAAAGGTGGGTCGGGTCCTAACGAATCGAGTCAGTAGATTTTGATTGGGTCCGGTTATTAATTATTTAAGAAAGACAAAATAATAGTACCGTTAAATTAAGGGCATGAATGAGCAAGTATTGGACGGATTGGGCATATTTGTGTCAAACTATTAACGACGGGCATATCTGTCCTAATTCGTATAGTTCACTCGCATATATGACCCTTTTCCGTAAATTTTATACAACTATATTTATAATTTTATATTTAGATATACAAAGAAGGAAAATAAAATTTTAGTATACATTTGTTTATACACAAAGATGAAAAATAAAGTTGTGATATACATATTATTATTGTGATATACATTTATTGGCTATCTGGTGCTAATATCTATAACTATGACTTTTTTCTACTAATTATGTGGGTACATTGTCACACCGTGCCAAAATCCCAATAATCTAAGAACTTCACCGATCACTTTGAAGCCCATAAAAACATTTTCCTGGGTAAATTTTAAAAATGCTTATTTTTGATGGATTTCAAACATACAAAAGTAAAATATTATGATAGTATTCTAGACGAAATTCAATTTACTATAAAGGAATTTTACATTTTTAAGTTCGAGATCCATGACACTATCATGGATTTCAAAAAATCTAGATAGTATCCTAGAATTTTCACTTATTTAAGTTCGAAATCCATTAACTGTCATGATGTTTTCACATTAAAAATTATTACTTTTTAATGAATTTTCAAACGTTGGATATTTTTAAAACATTGGTCCGAAATATGGATACTCGTATAATTTTTACCATTTACCTTCAAGGATCATTAGTAATTCGGGAAATATTTTCAATGAAAAAGATTTTAGATTTTTCATAAATTGTTTTCTTTAGATACTTATATCACTGAAGAATATAAACAACTCTCGTCATGTATTCGTGAGATTTTTCTCAATGTCACCTATTGAAGTCATTACTTTCAATCCAAGGAAAGTTTTTTTTTTCCGTGAGGATTACATCATTATTTTAAATTAAAGCAAATGACATAAATATGAACATAAAAAAGGACCCTTTTGAATGTAGTTTTCATCGGGGTGTACAAAGAAAACCGACAAACCGCACCAAATCGATAATCCGAGTCAAACCGAGAAAAAATATCCGACTATGGTTTGGTTTGATTTGGTTTGGTGTTAGAAAAAAAATCCGACCATAATTGGTTTGGTTTTGTTTTAACTAAAAAAAATTAAACCGAAACCAAACCAACCCGATATTACATGTATACAAGTTTTAAAAATATTTTATACATAAAAATAATAATTATTATGTAATTTATAAATATTTTTTAAACTTTTTCATAGTTTTCTCTTTTAATGTATTATTTCAGGCTTGAACTTAAAAATTTTGAATGATCAAATATGTTTTATAGCTCATAAAAGTTAGTAACTCAAATAAAGCTCAACGCAAAATTAAATCAATACTAATGCTAACAAAAAAAATTCAATTCAATACTAGGAATGACAATAGTATTGGATATTTATTTTTTTAGTTTTGCATTGGTTTAGATAGAGAAAATGCATAACTTACTTTTAATACTATTTAGTCATGTAATTAATACTTAATACTTATTAGTCGTACTTATTTTAGCATGACTTAGTTCTTTTAGATTATGTTTATTTTTATTATAACTTATTAATTAGCAATATTTATTTTATGCGATTTGTTGAGTATTTTAGTATAATCATGACTCATCTTATATTATTTTATATTATTTTATTGGGTAACATCTTATATTGTTTTATCCTACTAGGACTAAGAAATATTAGAGAATAATATTATATATTTTATGTTATGAAGATTTTGTCGGAAAAAACCGAAAAACTCAAGAAAATCGAAAACCCCGAGAAAAACCGAGATTGAAAAATCCGATTTTTGTTGGTTTGGTTTAGTGTATAGATTTAAAAATACGAGACAATTGATTTGATTTGGTAATTAAAAAATCCGAACCAACCCGGCCTATGTACTCCCTAGTTTTCATAGTGTTCTCTATCTCTAACGGATGAGGGTGACATTTAAACTTTTCTTGTTGATTTCTTATTTTACAATATATATTTTCTATTTCTCCCTTCATAAAATGAAACCTTTTATGCTTTTGCCAAAATATAATAGATTAGGAGAAAAATTACAAAAAAATAATGAAAAAATCTGCACACCAAAATATGATTCCAACATTGTGAGTGTAAAATGGGAGAACTCTAAATTTTCATATTGTAATCATAGCAGTTAATATTAGGTTTGATCTTTAAATAAAGCATTGTGTCAATTCTATTCATGTCTAGGGTGGGTTTGACATGAAGAAAATAATTTTACCATAGTTGCAGGCAACTTTCTATTGTTATTGCTAGTTGATTGATTAAAAAGGAGTTAATTTCTTAAAATTCAAAAATTGGGCTAATAATTAAAAAATATTTACACTTCCAATTTACATTAGTTACATTTTGTGCACACTAAAATGTAAAACCTATTCACATTATCAAGATATTTTAAAAGTTATTGTGTTTAATAAATATAAATAGATACTAGAAAAGAACCTTAAAATATCTACTTTTACACAAAAAAGAAACAGATGTATGTAAAAATCCAAAAGAAACGAAAGTAAAAAAAATACTTCAATTTATGCGTCTTACATTTGATTTATTTGTTTAAAAAGATATACTTTAAGGGCGTGTTTTTTATTCAATTTTTCATATTTGGTTGGCTATTAAATATTTTGGAAAATATTTTCTCTCATGAACTCATTTTTCTTCAATTGAAGAAAACTATTTTCCCTACTAAGAGGAGAGAAAATATTTTCTAGAACTGTTTTTCAAATCTTTCTCGCCCTCCCCACTCCACCAACCCCATGCCCACCCCTACCCCATGCCCACGCCCACCTCCCTACCCGCCTCTCTCCCTCCCCCAACCAACCCCATACCCCACACCTCCTATCCCTTCTCGGTCCACCCTCCACCCGCTGTCACGACCCAAAATCCCCTCCGTTTGGGTATCGTGATGGCACTTAGTCTTAAGGACTAGGTAAGCCTAACATTAATTGAAACAACAATATTATTTAAACAACATCTAACAATTTGAAATAGAAATCTCTTAAACTTTTACAATTGCCAAAACCCGGCAGTACAAGTCATAAGCTCTACAGAGTGTTTGCTAGAAAGCTTCTAAATACAACTGTCCAGAAATAAGAATAAATAGTGCAAAATAAAAACCTGAAGGTTACTCTGAAGACTGCGAACGCAGCAGCAGGTTTACCTTGAGTCTCCACAGCAATGACCCGCACAACTACTAACGAACAATACCTGAATCTGCACAAAAAATATGTGCAGAAGTGTAGAATGAACATACCACAGCGGTGCCCAGTAAGTATCAAGACTAACCTCAGTGGAGTAGTGATGAGGTACAGTCAAGACACTCACTAGTCAAATAACATGTGTCATAATAAAATAATCGAGAACAAATAGCAGTGATAATAACAGTAAGGCAGCAAGAACACTACAATTATTGCTCCAACAAATAAGAAAGAACATAAGTACAACCAATTAAACAAGTCTTTCATATAAGAACCCTTCAAATAAAATACCTTCTAAATATATATTTCCTTCAAATAAATATCTTTCGAATATAAAACTCTTTCAAATAAATATCTTTAAAATATAATTCTTCAATTTTAAAAGCCACCATGTGACATCTCATATCATAATCATCAAATGCGGGTCTCAACCCACCTTTATATTTTTACGACACCTCGTGCCCACATTTCTATCAAAACTGCAGGGACTACTCATGTGCCAATAATATCAATATATATATAGATCCACATGATCAATTTATACCCAATAAGGTAAGTTAAAAAATTTTAAATCAAGTACGAAAATCAACAAAAGAATGAATTTACTTTAGAAATTATTTGGGCGGAGAAAATAACATTTCAATAAAAAAATGAAACACCTGATAGTTGCTGATTTGGATGTGAAACTTATAAGAATTAAAGCGTACAACAATTTCTTTTATTCAAAATAATTTAACCTTAAAAATTAGAAAAAAACTAGGAACACAAATCCTCAGAGTCTCGTACAAGAGCCAAAGCCAACACATTACAACAAGGAATACAACCACACAATAAAATCAATTAATACATCACGGGAGAACACAATGATCTACATATCACGGAAAAGCAAAATAACCAAAGGCAAGTGCAACCATAGAAAATATCAACAAAAAGAGCACTCCCGAGGTACCGCCTCGCAGTCCCAAAAATAAATATGCAACATCAAGAATGCCCCCAGGTCATCACAAATCAATCCCCGACATAGCCCACCTTGTCTCGCCACGTGTGCAATAGTAAAGTTAATGCCCGCCTTGTCTCGCCACACGTGCACAATAATGTTCCCACCTTGTCTCGCCACATGCGCAACCCCCCTCCCCCCCCCACACACACACACACACACACACACACACACATATATATATATATATATATATATATATATATATATATATATATATATATATATATATATATATATCCCGCCTTGTCACGCCGCATGTGCAAATATCAATAGTAACAATAGCACGGCAGAAACCTCGTGCAAACACCCGAACAAAACTTTCCACCAAAATAACGTACCAATATCACATCTCATAAACTGCACCTCAAGTGCTCAAATATTTCAACGTATCACAGATTTGCACATCGAGTGCTCAATTATTAAAATTTATCACAGATTGCATATCAAGTGTTCAAATACTATAATTTGCCACAAAATTCAATGATACATAAATTTCTATAATAAGGAGCCCATGGCTCGACCATAACATGCACAAAATTTTAATAAATATCTCCGAGAGTGAAAAACTCAACAAAATAATGTTTCACATAAAAATCAAGGTGGCAATCACACCAAAATTATCATATAAAAACAAATCCAATAAAAAGAGGATCTAGGCAAGATAATTAAAGGGTTTAATAAGTGCCAATAATTTCCCATTTAATACCTAAGGGCGTCTAAGGATTTTAATCAATGTAATTTGCACATATAACCCAAATACGTACTCATCAGCTCGCGTACTTGGTTTTCAATTACACAAATTTCACATAAGACTCAATGCCTAAGGGGCAATTCCCCCACTCGAGGTTAGGCAAGATACTTACCTCAAACTGTGCTCAATCAGTCAAGTAGTATGCCCTTTCCTCGATTTTCCGACTCCGATCGGCTCGAATCTAGTCATAATTAATTAGATTCAATCAATACAAATTGTAGGAATAAATTCCATATGAAAATATAAATTTTCTACAAAATTCCGAAATTTAACCCAAAAATCGCTTGTGGGGCCCATGTCTCAAAAACTGATAAAAGTTATAAAATATGAACGCCCATTCCGATACGAGTTCAACCATACCAATTTTATTCACTTCCGATAACAACTCGACCTCCAAATCTTAAATTGAATCAAGAGGGTTTTCTCAATTTTTCCAACTTAATTCACCGATTAAATGTTAAAAACAACCATGGATTCGGATAATTTAACCAATATTGAGTTAAGAACACTTACCCCGTTATTTTCTCTAAAAATCTCCCAAAACTCGCCTCATCCCGAGCTCCAATCCGTCAAAAATAGAAAATGGGACGAACTCCCATTTTCTGAACTTAAACTCACTGCCCAGGCTTTTCTTCTTCGCGTTCGCGTGACCAGTGTCGCGTTCGCGAAGGCCTGACCATGCACAGCATTGCGTTCGCGTTCAAGCTCTCGCATTCGCGGTAGCCAACTGCCCTCCTTCTTCGCGTTCGCAGTCCATGCTTCGCGTTCGCGAAGGGTTAATGGCTCAGGGTCCCGGGTCCCCTTCCTTCTTCGCGTTCGCGACCACTGCGTCGCGTTCGCGTAATCTTGACCAGACCTTGCCTCGCGTTCACGAAGGTCAAATCCGGCACCCCCAAAATTTCTTCTTCGCGAAGGCAGGACTTCCTTCGCGTTCGCGAAGAAGGAAACCAGACACCATAATTAGCAGTTCCAAAACAGCTCCAAATGATCTGAAACCACCCCGAAACACACCCGAGGCCCTCGGGACCTCAACCAATCATACCAACCAGTCCCATAACACATTACTAACTTGCTCGAGGTCTCAAATCACATCGAACAACATCAAAATGACGAATCACACCTCAAATCAAAATTTATGAACTTTGAACTTTCAAATTCTAAATCTTGTGCCGAAACATGGCAAATCAATTCGGAATGACTTCAAATTTTGCACACAAGTCATAAATGACATAACGGACCTATTTCAATTCCTAAAATCGGATTCCGTCCCCGATATCAAAAAATTAACCCCCCGGTCAAACTTCCCAAAAATTCATCTTTCGCCATTTCAAGCCTAATTCCACTACAGACCTCCAAATAATTTTTCGGATACGCTCCTAAGTCCTTAATCACCATACGAGCTATTGACAACATCAAAATTCCATTCCGGAGTCGTTTGCTCAAAAGTCAACTCTCCGGTTAACTCTTTTCATTTAAGCTTCTAATTATAGATTGTTTTTTTAATTTAAATTTCGAATCTTTAGTAAATCAAACTTGACCATACTCGCGGGTCATAATACATATTGCGAAACTACTCGAGACCTTAAGTCACTGATTGGGGCATAAATTCTTAAAATGACAAGTCGGGTCGTTACACCCGCCCCTCCACCCTATATTTCTTTAAAATAATTTTCTACTCACTAATCAAATATTATAAAATATTTTCACCCCCACTCGCCTCTTCACCCACACTCGCCTCGTCCCCACCCCAAACCTCCTACCCCTTCTCGTCCCCACCCGCCCCTCACCTTATATTGTTGCCTAAATTATATATTTTTAAAATGACAAAGGGTCAAATATACCCTTGTACTATGAGAAAAAATTTAAATGTACCTTTCGTTATACTTTGGGTCTAAATATACCCTGGTCGTAATACTATTGATACAAATATACCCCTCTTCCGTTAATTTTATCCAATGTGAACATCAAATCCTATGTGGCATTGGTATTTGATGAGGTGGATGCCACATGCATGCCACCTCAGTGCCCCTAATCCATATATAAATGACTAAAATTTGAAATACAATAATTTTTATTGTAGCGGCAATGATGGAAATAGTAGTGTAGGGGAAAGAAATTTTAGTGGTGAAAAACAAATAGAAGGGAGGGGTAAAATGGGCTAGGGCAATTGAGGTGGCAAGCCATGTGGCATCCACCTCATCAAATGTCAGTTCCCATAGGATTGAATGTCCACTTTGGACAAACATAACGAAAAAGGGATATATTTCAACCAATAGTATAACGACATGGGTATATTTAGACTCAAAGTATAATTAACGAGTGATATATTTAAACCTTTTTTGATAATACATGGGTATATTTGGCCCTTTTCTATTTTTAAAATAATATTTTTTACTCATCAACCAAACATGAGAAAATAATTGATAAAATTACTCATTTTTCGGTAAAACATTTTCAATAAGTTTTAACTTCGGCATTGTCATTTTACCTTACGGAAAAGGGCCTGAATAGCCCCTAAACTATCAAATTTGGTCTAAAATTGCCCCCATCCACCTATTGAGCAAAATATGACCTTCCCTTTAATGTTTTGGCTCATAGCTACCTCTATAGTTAACAGCCCACATCCGGTGAAAAATTAATATTATTTTTAATGACGTGACATTAAACTATTGGTTGATTTAAAACCCACCCAAAATATGTCCAACTCACCCATTCTACCCGACCCATCAGATTTTACCCATAAAACTCTCTAACTCAGTCGATAATTTCTAAACCCAAGAGCCCTCTCCTCATAAAATACGACTTATACTCCATTCTTGTAATGACCCAACCGGTCATTTTGACTTTTAGAACCTCGTTCCCCTAAATAAAACTCCTCGTATATGTTTTTATTAATTCATGACTTGCGGGGATGGTTGGTTCGGGATTTGGAAGTGTTCGGGTTGAAATCAGAACACTTGGTTCCTTAAGTTGGCCTTAAAATGCCAAGTTTGACTTCGGTCAACATTTTTAATAAACGACCCCAGAATCGGGATTTGACGGTTCCAATAGGTTCGTATGATGATTTTGGACTTGGGTGCAGATGCGAATCTTGGTCAGGCGAGGGAAACTCGCACCTGCGAGGCTTTATCCGCAGGTGCGGCTAGCCCTCCGCTGGTGCGAAATTACTACTGGGCAGAACGTTTTAAATGGGCGAGGCTCAGCCATTTTAGCCCGTAATTCCCCTATTTTTGAGTGATTTTGGAGCTTTTTGAGAAGGGATTTCAACTAGCAATCTGAAGGTAAGTTAATTGTACACACTTTGAGTTAAATATATAGATTATGGGTAAATTATAACCTGTAAATTTGTAGAAATCAAGGGTTAGAGGAAAAACCTAGATTTGTATAAAAATGAGATTTTAACCACGAAAATAGTTATGAAATTGGATAGAAATTATATATTTGAGTTCTTGAGATTATGGGTAACGATTTCCTCTGACAATTTTCGCAATCCGGGCACGTGGGCTCGGGTGAATTTTAGGAATTTACCATTTTGGGTTGGGTAATTAATTTAATAGCCTAATTTCGAATTATTGAGCATGTATTAATTATTTTATATAACATTTGGATAGTTTCGGATTTTTTGGCACCGAATTGAGATTTTTACACGATGTCGTGATCGGAAGTGGGCTTTGAGATAAGGTAAGTCTCTTGTCTAACCTTGTAAGCTGATTTAAATAAATAATTATTGCTAATTGTGGGGGCTATGTACGCACGAGGTGACGAGAGTCCGTGCGTAGCAACTAATTATGCTATATCCCGGTAGTTTTAGGACTTGAATCATGAATTACTTGTGATAATTGCTCCTTTATTTAATTAAATTACTGATATTATATTGTAAATTATTAGTGAAAATAGTAAAAGATTGAAACTTAATATACTTGAATTGTTGTGTAAATTATTTAATTGTTAACCGAAATTGAACATCCTATATGTTAATATTAATAACTTCTCACTCCGGAGGTTCATAAGAAAATGTCCTCCTTTCTTATGGAGCGGGCTGAACGCCTCAGCAGTATAGATGCATCTATGGATCGCGCTGCACGTCCCTCGGCAGTGTACACGACACTCTGGATCAGTCCGTACGACCTCGGCAGAAATCGTGTCTAATAATAATAATTACACGATACCTTGATATTTTAATTGCAGCTTGTGAAGCTAATTTGATAAATTGGAAATTATTGAAATTTAAGGAATTTATTTATTTCTGGTTATTTAGAAAATTATTGTTGTTCACCTAAAAATCATGTTTAATTAAATAATTCTATTGTAATATAATTGACCCTTAGTGAGTGTCAAAGTCGACCTCTCGTCACTACTTCTTCGAGATTAGGCTTGATACTTATTGGGTACACATTGTTTACGTACTCATGCTACGCTTGCTTCACTTTTTGTGCAGGACCTGAGATAGGTACTATCGGAGGACCTATCGAATCGCATCCACGTTATCCAGAGGCTTAGTGGTGAGCTGCCTTTCTGAGCCATTCTGCAGTAACCAGTGCCTCTTCTTGTATTTGTATTATGTCTATTTAATTTTAGACAGTATTTAGAATTTTGTATAATCTACTAGATTCTCATATACTTGTGACACTAGGTCTTGGCACACACTAGTAGAATTTTTGGATTTAATTATTTTACTTGGATTTTAATTTATCTTATTTCTCACATTGTCTTCAATTTTCGCAAGTACTCCGTGTTTTATTACTCAGATATTTTTAAAGAAATGAATATTTGTTTAAATCATTAGTTGACTTGCCTAGCTAGGATGTTGGGCGCCATCATGACCTATAGGTGAATTTGGATCGTGACAACATAGTATCAGAGCACTAGGTTCACGTAGGTCTCACAAGTTATGAGCAGGCCTAATAGAGTCTTGCGGATCAGTACGGAGACATCTGTACTTATCTTCGAGAGGCTATAGGGTGTTAGGAAAACTACTTGTCTTCATCTCCCAATGTGCAAATAATGTAGTACTAAATATCTTTCTCTTATTCTCCCACAGATGGTGAGAACACGCTCTAATGAGATTCCGGACCAAGGAAAAGCTACTCCCCATGTTGTTAGAGGCCGAGGGAGGGCTCCAGCCCGTGGTAGGGGACGAAGACGTCCCAGAATTGTTTCAGTTGTGCCACCAGTGGGTCCAGCAAAGGATCCTATTATTGAGGAACAGGGCGAGGTACCTGTAGTAGAGCCAGCTCCGGTGGACTTCACGTCTGCACCGGAATTCCAAGAGGTCATAGGTTGTATATTGTGGTTCATGGACACTATGACTCAGGCCAGTTTATTTCCGGCAGACCCAGCCACATATCAGGCGGGGGGGAGCACAGAACCCTACCGCACAGGCTCATGGGCAGGCAGCTGCTGTATATCAGACCCAGGGTACACTACATGTGGGTGGAGTCCAGCTAGTGGCAACAGCTACACCTGAGCCCAGACCAGTTGCGGCCACAGAAGCTATTGGACAGGTGGACTAGACTACATCCTCCTGTCTTTGGGGGAGAGCTACATGAGGATCCCCAGGATTTCATTGATCGGTGTAGGGACAGACTGCACAATATGAGGATATTGGAGTCTCATGGGGTAGATTTTGCCACTTTTCAGTTGGAGGGCAGAGCCCGTAGATGGTGGAAGTCTTATCTTCTTGGCAGACCAGCAGATTCTCCTCCCATGACTTGGGACAGGTTCACCCGTATTTTCCTAGACAGGTACATTCCACCCTCCTAGAGGGAAGAGTTGCGGTTCCAGTTTGAGCAGCTCCAACAAGGTCAGATGTCAGTGACCAATTATGAGGCAAGGTTCTCGGAGTTATCTCGCCATGAACTTATGATACTCCCTACTGAGGTGGAGAGAGTACGGAGGTTTGTTGCAAGTTTACATACTGGCATTCAAGCCACTATGGCCCGAGAGGTTGAGATGGGGACTTCTTATGAGTTGGTTGTAGAGATAGCCCGAGGGATTGAGGGTGTGCGTCAGTGTAGCCGAGAGCAGGTTATGAGGGATAAGCGGTTTAGATATTCTGGAGAGTTCAGAGGTGCTCCGTCTGGGGGTAGAGATCAGTTCGTGAGAGGGTAGTCCAGCAGGTCCCCTTATCCAGCACCACCGCCTCCCCGGGGTGCCCCAGTGCGACCTTATTTCAGTGCTATGCCGGAAAGTTCTTATCACCCATCAGCTATTCAGGGTTCTTCCAGTGGGGATTCAGGTCCCCAGGGTCAGACTTTTAGTCAGCAGCCCATCGCACCAAAATGTTGCTCCGAGTGCGGTGATTTAAGTCACGTGCAGAGATTCTGCCCCAGGCTTCGAGGTAGACCTATGCAGCAGGGTCAGCAGCCTATGATTGTCGCACCAGTTTCTCCACTGGTTGTCCGACCACCCAGAGGTGGAGGGCAGGTGGGTATGGGTCGTCCTAGAGGTGGAGGTCAGCTAGTTGGTGCTCCAGCTCGGTTCTATGCTTTTCCGGCCAGAATAGATGCAGAGGCCTTAGATGCAATGATTACAGGTATTATTTCTGTTTTCCGTAAAGATGCCTCTGTATTATTTGATCCAGGATCTACGTATTCATATGTGTCATCTCTATTTGCTCGTTTCCTTTGTGTTACTCGTGGGTCCTTGAGTACTCATGTTTATGTGTCCATTCTGTGGGCGATTCTATTATTGTGGATCAGATCTATCGGTCCTGTGTTGTTACATTCTGCGGTTATAAGACTAGAGCGGATCTTTTGCTGCTTGATATGACCGTCCTAAATTGCCATGCTAAGACTGTTACTTTGACAATGCTGGAATTTCTTGAGTGGAAGGGTTCGTCTGTCAGCGCATCTAATTAGGTTATCTCCTTTCTAAAAGCTCGATATATGGTCGAGAAGGGTTGTTTGGCTTATCTAGCCTATGTTCGGGATACTACTACAGAGACTCTTACTATTGATTCAGTGCATATAGTTCGGGAGTTCTCCGATGTATTTCTTTCAGATCTCCCAGGCATGCCACCAGATCATGATATCAATTTTTGTATTGACTTGGCTCCAGATACCCGGCCTATATCTATCCCACCGTATCGCATGGCTTAGAAAGAATTGAAGGAATTGAAAGAATAGCTTGAGGAGTTACTAGCCAAAGGGTTTGTCAGACCGAGTGTATCGCATTGGGGTGCACCAGTATTATTCGTGAAGAAAAAGGATGGAATGATGCAAATGTGTATTGATTATCGCCAATTGAACAAAGTCACTATTAAGAACAAGTACCCGTTGTCGCGTATTGATGACCTATTTGACCAGTTGCATGGTGTTAAGTGTTCTCTAAGATCGACTTGAGGTCGGGGTACCATCAATTGAATATTCGGGATTCGGATGTCCCGAAGACTGCTTTCCGGACTAGATATGGTCATTATGAGTTTCTGGTAATGTCTTTTGGTTTGACTAACGCCCCAGCGGCGTTTATGGATTTGATGAACAGGGTATTCAAGCCATATATTGATTCGTTTGTCATTGTCTTCATTGATGATATTTTGATTTACTCGCGCAGTAAGGAAGAGCATGAGCAGCATATGAGAGTGGTGCTACAGACCTTGCGGGAACAAAAGTTATATGCTAAGTTCTCCAAATGTGAGTTTTGGCTAAATTCTATAGCATTCTTGGGGCATATTGTATCGGGCGAGGGCATTAAAGTTGATCCCCAAAAAATATCGAGGCAGTTCAGAATTGGCATTGTCCCACTTCGGTGACTGAGATCAGGAGTTTCCTAGGATTAGCAGGTTATTATCGTCGGTTCATGGAGGGCTTTTCATCTATTGCAGCACCTTTAACCAAATTAACCCAGAAGGGTGCTCCGTTCCGATGGTCTGATGATTGTGAGGTGAGCTTTCAGAAGCCCAAAACAGCATTGACTACAATACCTGTGTTAGTGTTGCCTTTCGGTTCGGGGATATATACAGTGTATTGTGACGCTTCACACATTGGCTTGGGTTGTGTATTAATGTAGGAGGGGCAAGTTATTGCATATGCCACACGTCAGCTGAAACCCCAAGAGAAGAATTACCCGGTATATGATTTGGAGTTAGCTACAATTGTTCACACTCTTAAGATTTGGAGGCATTATCTTTATGGGGTGTCTTGTGACGTTTACACTGATCATCGCAGTTTGCAGCATTTATTCAAGCAGAGGGATCTAAATTTGAGGCAGCGCAGATGGCTTGAGTTACTAAAAGATTATGATATTACCATCCTGTATCATCCGGGCAAAGCAAATGTAGTTGCAGATACCTTGAGTAGAAAGGCGGAGAGTATGGGTAGTTTGGCTTTCATTTCAGCAGAGGAGAGGCCATTAGCCTTGGATATTCAGACCTTGGCTAACAGATTTATGAGGCTGGATATTTCAGAGCCTAGTCGAGTTCTTTCATGTGTTATGGCACAGTCTTTATTATTTGAGCAGATCAAGGCTCGCCAGTATGATGATCCACACTTAATGGTTCTTCGAGAAATGGTACTACGGGGTGGTGCCAAGGAAGTTTCTATTGGCGTGGATGGTGTTCTGCGACTCCAGGATCGTCTATGTGTTCCTAATGTGGATGGACTGAGGAAAAGGATTCTAGAGGAGGCATACAGTTCTCGGTATTCTATTCATCCAGGTGCTACGAAGATGTATCGTGACTTGAGGCAGCATTACTAGTGGCGGAGGGTGAAAAAGGACATAGTCGAATGTGTATCTAGGTGTCTAAATTGCCAGCAAGTTAAATATGAGCACCAGAGGCCATGTGGCCTACTCCAGCAGATGACTATACCATAGTGGAAATGGGAACGAATTACTATGGACTTTGTAGTTGGGTTGCCGCGGACCTTGCGGAAGTTTGATGCAGTTTGGGTTATTATCGATAGGTTGACCAAGTCAGCACACTTTATTCTGGTGGTGACTATGTATACTTCAGAGAGGTTGGCCCAGATTTATATACAGGAGATAGTTCGGTTGCACGGTGTGCCAATTTCCATCATATCAGATAGAGGCCCTCAGTTTACTTAACATTTCTGGAGAGCAGTACAGAGTGAATTGGGGACTCGTGTAGAGCTCAGCACAGCCTTTCATCCGCAGACCGATGGGCAGTCGGAGCGGACAGTTCAGATTTTGGAGGATATGTTTAGGGCATGTGTGATTGACTTTGGAGGTCAGTGGGAACGTTTCTTGCCTTTGGCCGAGTTTGCTTATAACAACAATTACCAATCAATCATCGAGATGGCTCCATTTGAGGCTTTATATGGTCAGCGATGTCGTTCTCCCATCGGATGGTTTGAGCCCGGTGAGGCTAAGTTATATGGTACCAATTTGGTGAAGGATGCCTTGGAAAAGGTAAAGTTAATTCAGGAGTGACTTCGTACAACACAATCCAGACAGAAGAGTTACGCGGATCAGAAAGCGCTCGATTTATCGTTTAGGGGTGAAAAAGTTCTCTTGAAGGTTTCGTCGATGAAGGGAATCATGAGATTTGAGAAGAAGGGCAAGTTGAGCCCAAGGTTTATAGGCCCATTTGAGTTGTTGAGACGAATTGGGAAGGTTGCCTATGAGCTTGCTTTACCTCCCAGTCTATTGGGGGTTCATCCAGTTTTCCATGTATCTATGCTTCAGAAGTATCATACCGACCTATCACATGTGCTAGACTTCAGCACGGTTCAGCTAGATAAGAGTTTGGGTTAGGAAGAGGAACCAATTGCCATTATGGATAAACAGGTTCGCCAGTTGAGGTCCAAGAAGATTACTGCAGTAAAAGTCCAGTGGAGGGGTCAACCAATCGAGAAAGCGACTTGGGAGACCGAGGAGGACATGCGGAGTAGATATCCACACTTATTCAGCACTCCATGTATAATTCTAAACTCGTTCGAGGACGAACGTTTGTTTAAGAGGTGAAGAATGTAATGACCCAACCGGTCATTTTGACTTTTAGAATTTTGTTCTCCTAAATAAAACTCCCCGTATGTGCTTTTATTAATTCATGACTTGCGGGGATGGTTGGTTCGGGATTTGGAAGTGTTCGGGTTGAAATTGGAACACTTGGTTCCTTAAGTTGGCCTTAAAATGCCAAGTTTGACTTCAGTCAACATTTTTAGTAAACGACCCCGGAATTGGAATTTGATGGTTCCAATAGGTTCGTATGATAATTTTGGACTTTGGCATATGTTCGAATCGGGTTTTCGACAATCCGGGAGCGTTTCGGAGCTTAATAGTGAAAATCAACTATTTGAAGGTTTAATCTTCTTTAAATTTGGTTTGGAGTAGGTTTTGGAGTAATTGAAGTCCGTTTGGAATTTCGACCTGAGAATAGTTCCGTATGGTGATTTAAGACTTGCACGTAAAATTTGGTATCATTCCGAGAAGTATAAGTATATTTCGGCATGTTCGGAGTAAGTTTGAAAAAAAATTGAAAATTCTAAGTTGAATCGATTTGGTTTAAGGTATGATTCTTAGTTTTGATGTTGTTTTACAAGTTCTGAGGGTTCGAGGGAGTCCATTTTATGATTTAAAACTTGTTGGTATGTTCGGGCGGGTCCCCGGGGGCCTCGGGGGTTAATCGGACGAGGCTCAGACCAAGTTGGAAATTGGGAGCCAAAGCTGAAGCTCCCAGCTGCTGTCAGAATCGCACATGCGCTTGGCCAGCCGCAAGTGCGAGTTTGCAGGTGCGAGAGATGAGCTGCAGGAGAGAAGACTTGGGGCGCAGAAGCGGACGCACAGGTTCGGTTCTTTGGGCTCAGATGCGAAGCTTGGCCAGGCGAGGGAAACTCGCACCTGCGAGGCTTTTTTCGCAGGTGCGGCTAGCCCTCAGCATGTGCGAAATTACTGCTGGGCAGAACGTTTTAAATGGGCGAGGCTCAGCCATTTTAGCCCGTAATTCCTCCATTTTACGTGATTTTTAAGCTTTTTGAGAGGGGGTTTCAACTAGCAATTTGAAGGTAAGTTAATTCTACACACTTCGAGTTAAATATATAGATTATGGGTAGATTATAATATGTAAATTTGTAGAAATCAAGGGTTAGAGGAAAAACCTAGATTTGTATAAAATGAGATTTTAACCATGAAAATGGTTATGGAATTGGATGAAAATTGTATATTTGAGTTCTTGAGATTATGGGTAACGATTTTCTTCGAACATTTCCGCACCCCGGGCACGTGGGCCCGGGGTAAATTTTAGGAATTTACCATTTTGGGTTGGGTAATTAATTTAATAGCCTAATTTCAAATTATTGAGCATGTATTAATTATTTTATATAACATTTGGATAGTTTCGGATTTTTCGGCACCGAATTGAGATTTTTACACGACATCGTGATTGGAAGTAGGCTTTGAGACAAGGTAAGTTTCTTGTCTAACCTTGTAAGAGATAATTTACCCCATATGTGATTTAAATAAATAATTATTGCTAATTGTAGGGGCTACGCACGTACGAAGTGACGAGAGTCCGTGCGTAGCAATTAATTATGCTATGTCTGGATAGTTTTAGGACTTGAATCATGAATTACTTGTGATAATTGCTCTTTTATTTAATTAAATTACTGGAATTATATTGTAAATTATTAGTGGAAATAGTAAAAGATCAAAACTTTATATACTTGAATTGTTGTGCAAATTATTTAATTGTTAACCGAAATTGAACATCCTATATGTTAATATTAATAACTTTTCACTCCGAAGGTTCATAAGAAAATGTCCTACTTTCTTGTGGAGCGGTCCGAACGCCTCGGCAGTATAGATGCATTTATGGATCACGCCGCACGTCCCTCGGCAGTGTACACGACACTCTGGATCAGGCTGTACGACCTCGGCAGAAATCGTGCCTAATAATAATAATTACACGATACCTTGATATTTTAATCGCAGCTTGTGAAGCTAATTTGATAAATTGGAAATTATTGAAATTTAAGGAATTTATTTATTTCTGCTTGTTTAGAAAATTATTGTTGTTCACCTAAAACTCATGTTTAATTAAATAATTCTATTGTAATATTATTGACCCTTAGTGAGTGTCAAAGTCGACATCTCGTCACTACTTCTTCGAGAGTAGGCTTGATCCTTACTGGGTACACGTTGTTTACGTAATCATACTACGCTTGCTGCACTTTTTGTGCAGGACCTGAGACAGGTACTATCGGAAGACCTATCGGAGCGCATCCACGTATCTAGAGGCTTAGTGGTGAGCTGACTTTCTGAGCCGATCTGCAGCAACCAGTGCCTCTTCTTGTATTTGTATTCTGTCTATTTAATTTCAGACAGTATTTAGAATTTTGTATAATCTACTAGATGCTCATACACGTATGATACCAGGTCTTGGCACACACTAGTAGAATTTTTGGATTTAATTATTTTACTTGGATTTTAATTTATCTTATTTCTCACATTGTCTTAAAATTTTGCAAGTACTCCGAGTTTTATTACTCATATATTTTTAAAGAAATGAATATATGTTTAAATTATTAGTTGGCTTACCTAGCTGGGATGTTGGGCGCCATCATGACCTATAGGTAAATTTGGATCGTGACAATTCTCCTCTCTAAATTAGGGTTCTTTATATTCTTTTCCCTCCCAAGTCTGAAAATTAGAGTTCTTAGATTTTTTCCATCTTGTTTTAACTTAAAATGTCTGAATCTTCTTCTGCTTCTTCTCGTGACCAAGGTGACAACCATACATGTTATTGTGGATTGATTGCCAACTATTTTACTGCTATAACACTTTTGAATGGTGGTCATAGATTTTATAAATGTTGTCATTATGAGAATAATGGTTGTCATTTGCGCGATGAAGAACTTCCACCTCATGTGCCAATATTTATCCACAAATAAAAAATTTCGTTGAATGCCATTCGTCAAGAAAAGAACAACCTGAGGAAGATGGTGGATAATATGGTTAGTGGTAAAGCTGCAGATTTGAATAACGTATCATTGGAGGAGAAAGTTTCAAACTTGGAGCATAAATTGAAGCGATGGAAAAGACTTGCGAAATGGTCATGGGCTAATTTTGTTATTTTTGTCGCTGGCAGAATAATGTATTGAAGTTGGTGGCCTCTAATATTTTGCGATTGTTGATGAAAAATTCCAACATATCTACATATTTTTATGTTTCTTTTATATGAATTAGTTAGGTCTAGATATGATGTCCTGGTTGTATTAATAATGGGAATTTTCAGATATTAGCTGTTTAAATTGATTATTTTAGTTGTTAAATGCAGGAAATTTGAAGATTTTTGTTGTTTCAATTAGCTCTTTTGGTTGATTAATGAAGAAAATCTGCATATTTTAGTTGTTTAGATTGGTTATTTTAGTTGTCAAATTAATGAAATCTGCAGATTCCCTGATTTGAATCCTTTGTTGATATTAATTAAGTTTATTACAGTTAGTTGAAGTCTGTGTATTTGATTTTAGCTTCCGGATTGCAAAACAATAATTAATGATACTGGCATTTTTTTTTTACTCCTTTTACACTTCTCTTTTTTTCAACCTTAATGATACTACCTGATGCTAACGCTATTCATCCAAAAAAAAGTTGCGCGAACATTAGTGTTAGAATAAGTGTTAGAACATTACATACACCTTAAATAGACCCAGCAAGACAAAAACGAGATAATGAAACAGATTTAGGATAACAAAAACATAGTCTGAATCAACAACTAATTCAGAGTCATTACAGAAAAGTCATTAAACTGAACAAACTACTCTAATGCTTGGTCTTTTTGGTCTTTAGTTTTCCAATTCTTTTTTCCTTTTCTGCTACCAACTGGCTTGCGGACATAGTTGATTTGCCTTTCCAGGTGAGCTTATTTGGTGAATAGGGAAAATTAGTAAGCACCTTGACACCGTCTATATCTCACTTTAAGGCAATCTTCCTGGTACTAATAGGTTCGTGATGCAACTTTCTCTGTTGAAGCCTAGTCCTAGCTTCATATATCACCTTAGGCATCACATCTGACTCTTCATCTTCGTCTTCATCTTCACTTTCATATTCATAATCAGCTATTATTGAAGGAACAGATTGTTGAAGTTTGTTTTGAAGTCCAACAAATTGACTGGAATATTCAGGAGAGGTCATTTTCATTCCCGGAGTAGGCATGAAGACAAATTATAAATTTTGATATCTTGGGGTGCCGTTAAGGGCACATTTTGTACTGTTTGGGAAGTTCCTTCACCATTAGCCTACAAGGGTTGTTCATTAGAAAATATTATGAACTAAAAAATTTTGTAAGTTAAGAAAATATGTGAAAAGGACTGTTACCAAAGGGCATTTTCTTCTGTTATAACCTGTTGTACCATAGATACCATATGTTTCTTCATCAACACCAGTTTCTTTATCAACTATTTTCCATGCAAAAGGATAAAAATATTTCATTGAATCTTGTGCCATGGCCACCAGTAGAATTTTGTTACACTTCCCTTTTAGAAATATTCCATCTAGGCTTATAAGAGGTCTCAAATATGCTTTCTAGATTGTTTTCAATGCTTTGAAGCAAATAAACATTCTAAGGAGCCTTCTTTTTCCTTCTGCCAAAGCATGTTTAGATATGTTTATCACTACATCAGAACCAGGGTTACTATCCCTCAACTCTTGAGCATATGCCTCTAACCTATTGTAATCATCAATGAAGCTACCCTCCAATTTCTCTAGCACAAGCCTCTTTATCCTCTTCATCTTTGAATAGCTAACATTAAGTTTGAATTGATCCTCTAGGTCCACCCTCATGTCTTTCACCTCATATTTAGGATTACTTTGGACTTTGTTCTTAAAATAGTGCGCTAAAGCTTGGGGAGTAGCTCTTCCATTCTTGTATGTTGGCTGACAATTATGTTTTGTTTTCAAAGTCTTAATTTTAAATCCTTGATCTCTATTATTCGTAGATATAAAGCACCTAAAGGGAAAATTAATATCACATTTATATCTAACTCTACCAGTGTCATTCTTTAAAACTTTAAGGCCCTTTCCATTAGCAATTGCATAAAACTCCCACAATTCTTTTAGCTTCATCAAAATCTTTAAAACTCATACCCTTTTTCAACTCTTTATATTTGTCCAGTTTATCATTAACTTCTTTAGTCCTTTTCTTACTAAAGATATCCAATTGATCATTATCATAATCACTAGAGTCAAGTACATATGCTTCCTCCTCATCCTCCTCATATGACTCATAATCGGTCCCAACATATACTGATACTATAAGGTTCATTATGGTGATTTATGCTAGGAGCTGACGCATGTTCTTCACCCCCGTCAATAGCAAAGAATTGAAACACACTAAACTGGTTAGATAAGAGTTGATGTAGTGCTCTGATTCCTAAATCACCTTTAACCAGAAAGTATCTACCTGAAGGCCATATTACCAGAAGTTGTTTCACCTTCTTAAACCCACATTTTTCAATATATTCTAAACAAATGTCTATATAAGATAGCAAATCCATATCATAGGCTTGAAACAAGTGATAAAGTTTTTTAATGTATACTATTTGAGGGTTTAAGACCCACCTGCCCCCATAATTCAAGACCAAGTCCATATTTTCAACCATTGTTCATTGAAGTCACATGCAATCCATAAAAGAAAGTAGAAAGTGACCCATCAGACATATAAATAAAAAAGTTAGAAGGAATCTATCAATATTTAATAAAATAAAGTACAGACAAGAATAAAGTTTAATGGACTACAGACAACTATAAATGAAAAAATAAACACAAAAGCTTCGAATAAAGAACTATTTGAGCAGACAACAAGGCTCGATTGGATAAATTGCTATCATCCATAAAACAAATACAAAAAACAGACAACAAAAAATAAGAGGGACCATATGCAACCTCAAAATTACTAAATAATGACATTAAAAGCATCAAAAAGCAGTAAGCAAATCCCCACAACTCGAAAGTAACACTAGATGATAAATCCCTAAAAACCCTAACCATATTTATTCAACAAAAGCAGTAAAAACTTACTTGAACAAAGAAAAGATTTTAAAATTTAATCTTCAACTTGAATCTTTTGAAGAGATATAGCAGAGAGCAACCACATGTTTTACCCTACACCATCGCTATCATCAGTAAGTTTGGGGAATAAGAAATGGCTTTTAGGTTTAGAAATTATCGACTGAGTTAGAGAGTTTAATGAGTAAGGTCGATGGGTCGGGTAGAATTGATGGATTGGACATATTTTGGGTGGGTTTTAAATCAACCAATATTTTAATGTCGCGTCATTAAAAATAATATTATTTTTTAATTGGATCTGGTTTGTTAACTATAGAGTAGGGTTGTGCATGGATCGAATCGGATCGGATTTAGCACATTTCGGATCGGATTTCTATAATGACCCAACCGGTCATTTTGACTTTTAGAACCCCGTTTCCCTAAATAAACTCTCTGTATGTACTTTTATAAATTATGACTTGTGGAGATAGTTGGTTCGGGATTTGAAAGTGTTCGGGTTGAAATCGGAACACTTGGTTCCTTAAGTTGGCCTTAAAATGCTAAGTTTGACTTCGGTCAACATTTTGAGAAAATGATCCCGGAATAAAATTTTGATGATTCTAATAGTTTCGTATAGTGATTTTGGACTTAGGAGCGTGTTCGAAATTTTATTTAGAAGTCAGTAGTTAAATTAGGTTTGAAATGACTAAAATAGGAATTTAAGTTTTGAAGTTTGACCGGGGAGTTGACTTTTTGATACTGGAGTTGGAATCTAGTTTCGAAAATTTTTATAGCTCCGTTATGTTATTTATGACTTGCAAGTAAAATTTGAGGTCAATCAGACTTGATTTGATAGGTTCCGTCGTCGTTTGTAGAAATTGAAAGTTTCAAAGTTCATTAGGCTTGAATCTATGCGTGATTCATGTTTTTAGTATTGTTGGATGTGATTTGAAGACTCGATTAAGTCCGTATGATATTTTAGGACTTGTTGATATATATTTGATTGAGATTTCGAGGGGTTCGGATGAGTTTTGGATGCCTAATAGATCATTTTTGGACTTGGCTTGATAGCTGAAGTTCTGGTTTCTGCAGGTTATGGTTTCCTTCTACGCGATCGTGTGAGAAGGTATGCAATCGCATATGGTTAATTGAGGGCTGCTGAGTTTTGTGCTTCGCGATCGTGTGAAGCGGGATGCGATCGCGTAGCTTTGATATTTTATGACTCGCGAACGCATGAAGAAGGTCGTGTTCGCGTAGAGTAACGAAGCAGAAGTGGAGGTCACGCGTTTGCTCTATGCGATCGCGTATAGAGGGCTGCGATCGCGTAGAGTTGGGAACTCTATGCTTTGCGATTAGGTGGGGATATCCGCGATAGCGTAGAGTTATTTATGGGCAATAAAAACTTGTGCTTCGCGATCGCGTGCCTTTGGCCGCGATCGCATAGAAGGAAAAGCCTGGGCAAAAAGTTTAAGTTCTGAAAATGGGACTTCGTCCCATTTTTCATTTTTAACGATATGGAGCTCGAATTGAGGCGAGTTTTGAAAGATTTTCAGAGAAAATATCGGGGTAAGTGTTCTTAACTCAATTTTGGTTAGATTACCAAATCCATCACTATTTTTATCAGTTAATTGGTGATTTAAGTTGGAAAGTTTTGAAAACCTTCTTGGATAGATTTGAGGATTTGAGGGTTGAATTGTTATTGGAATTCAGTCATTTTGGTATGGTTAGACTCGTGGTTGAACTGGCGTTCATATTTCGTAACTTTCGCCGGATTTCGAGACGTGGGCCCCACGGACAATTTTTGAGTTAATTTCGAATTTTATTAAAAAATATAGTATTTTCTTATGGAATTGATTCTATAATTTTTGTTGACTGTGTCGAATTAATTATGACTAGATACGAGTCGATTGGAGTCGGAAAATCGAGGAAAAGGTATACTACTTGGTTAAATTAGAGCAAGTCAAGGTAAGTGACTTGTCTAACCTTGTGTGGGGGGAAATTTTCCCTAGAATTGGTATTGAAGTGATAAATTGAAATGTGTTAAAAGTCGTGTACACGGGATGATGAGTGTGTATACGGGCTAAATGTGAAAGATTATATTTTTAAATTGTGTAGATCACTGTTGCATATTAATTAAATTATTAAATCTTATTATATTCTCCATCATTGATTTGATTTATATACTTTAAAATTTGCTTGACCTTCTCCTGCTAATTGTCTTTACCTGTTAGCTGAAACTTGGTTTCTTTTATTCGGTGTATTAATTAAATGTGGAATTTCTTTAATTACAAATATTATTTAAAACAAAGTAATTTTACATTTAAAAATTTGATATTTAAAACAAGGCAGTAAATTTGTGAATTATTATATTTGCTGAATATTTTGTGAGATTTTCGTACTAATTGTGATGGAGCCGTGAGCTCTTTATTGTGGAAAAATATTATCATGAATTATTTTGGCATGAGCCGTGAGATCTTTATTATGGAAAAATATTGTTGTTGATTTATTTTGGCAAATTAAAATATTTGGGCACTTGAGGTGCAAATTGTGATATTGATACGCATGCGGTGGTATAAGGTTTGGGTGTTGAAATGCATGCGGTGAGATAAGGGTGGCTTGATACGCGTTGCTAGTAGGGGAAACTACTAGAAGTTATGTAGTGTAATAAGGATGGCTAAAACGCGGGATGCTATTTCGGGAAAAATATTTTCTTTAAAATAAATTGTGAAGCTCCCGTGGTGGCATAAGAAAATGAGATATTGTGAATTTATTTATGATTTGGGACTACGAGGTGGTACCTCGGGAGTGCCCTTATTTATATTGATTTATGGCCGCAGTTGCCTTTGATTATTGTTGTGATTTTTCTTAAAGTTGAAAATAAATTCTGCTTTGTTTTCGCGAGGTATTAATTGCCATTATTTGGTGTAATTAAATGGCGACATACTATTTGACTCATTTTCATTGTCATTTTATCTTATTATATTGTTAAATATTTTACCATGCCATTATTTATTTTTTCAGTAGGGCCTGACCTGACCTCGTCACTACTCTACCGAGGTTAGGCTTGGCACTTACTGGGTACCGCTGTGGTGTACTCATACTATGCTTCTGCATATCTTTTTGTGCAGATCCAGGTACATCTTACCAGCCCAGATATTAGTGAGTTACTGTGTACGGAATCTTCTAGGTATATCTGCTAGCGTCCGCAGACTCCAGAGTCCCTTTCTATCATTATCATGTTGTTTCCTTATTTTCTTTAGACCTTGATATATAGAGATATTGAGGATAGATTCTTAGAAGCTTGTGACTTATTTCTACCGGGTTTTGGGAGTTGTAAATTATTTGATTCGTAGTTTATTTATTTCGGATATCTATTATTATTCCGCACTGATAGGCTTACCTAGTCTATGAGACTAGGTGCCATCACGACCTCCTACTGAGGGAATTTGGGGTCGTGACAAGTTTGTATCAGAACTCTAGGTTCATAGGTGTTATGAGTCACAAGCAGGTTTAGTAGAGTTTTGCGGATCGGTACAGAGACGTCTGTACTTATCTTCAGGAGGCTATGGAACTGTTAGGAAAAATATTCACTTCTTTGATTCCTTATCGTGCGTAATTGTTGACTTCAAAGTTCTAAACCATTATCTTTCTATTCTCTTACAGATGGTGAGGACACGCACAACTGGATCCAATGATCAGACACCCGCGCCCCCTGTTGAGCCGCAAGAGGCTAGGGTCGGGGCAGAGGCCGAGGAAGACCACACGGTGTAGCCAGAGCACCTACACGAGCTGCTGCACCAGAGCCACCAGTAGCTCCAGTTGGAGAGCATGCACCTGAGACGCCTGTTACTACTCCTGCACTTCAGGAGATTCTTGCCCAGTTTTTGAGCATGTTTGGCACTCTAGCTCAGGCACGGTTAATTCCACTTGCTCCTGCCACATCTCAGGCCGGGGGAGGAACACAGACTCCCGCCGCCCGTACTCCAAAGCCACGGGCCCAAGTTGACCATGCCCCAGAAGTTATACCAGTACAGCCAGTTGTCCCAGTTCGGCCTGAGATTAGGACAACAGTTTCAGAGGGGGAGCAGCTCAGGCTCGAGAGGTACAAGAAGTACCACCCTCCCACTTTCAGCGTTTAGCTTCAGAGGATGCTCAGGGTTTTCTGGAGGAATGTCACTGCATCCTTCATACTATGGTAATTGTGGATTCCAGTAGGGTTTCTTTCACGGCATTCCAGTTTAGAGGAGCAGCCTACCAGTGGTGGCGGGCATATGAGTTAGATAGTCCCGCTGAGGCATCTTCACTCACTTGGACTCAATTTTCAGATATGTTCTTAAGGGAGTATATTCCTCAGAGTCTTAGAGATGCATGGCGCGCAGAGTTTGAGCAGTTGCGCCAGGGTTCTATGACCTTGTCGGAGTATGCGGTCCGATTTAGTGAGTTGGCTAGGCATGCACCAGCCTTAGTTGCTACTGTTCGAGAGCGGGTTCGCAGATTTATTGAGGGTCTCCACCCTAGTATCAAATTCAGTATGGCCCGAGAACTAGAGATGGACATCACATACCAACAGGTGGTGACAATTGCTAGGAGATTGGAAGGTATGCGGACTCAGGAAAGGGAAGAGAGGGAAGCTAAGAGACCCCGAGATTCTGGCACATATAAAAATTCTCGTGCCCTAGTTGCAGCCCGTCATGGTAGAGGTTATATGAGCCATCCTATTCATTCAGCACTTCTAGCTTCCAGTGGTATTCCGGCTACTCCCAGACCTCAGGTTCCATATTATGCACTTCCAGTGTCTACTATACCTCCTGTACGGAGTGCTTTCAGCGGGCAGTCTAGTCGATCAGGCCTGAGCCAGTCCCATAAGCCACATCCTCCGAGGGCTTGTTTTGAGTGTGGTGACACTAGTCATATCATGAGAGATTGCCCCAGATTTAGGAGGGGTGCACCTCCATAGATTTCTCAGGCCCCACCTATTCCACAGGGCCCTGAGGCTTCTCAGGCCATGATTACTGCACCAGTTGCTACTCCACCTGCACAGCCAGCTAGAGGTGGAGGTCGGACAGGTAGAGGTCGCCCTAGAGGGGGAGGCCAGGCTAGATATTATGCCCTTCCTGCTAAGACAGAGGCTGTTGCATCCGATTCTGTTATCACATGTATTATTCCGGTCTGTCATAGAGATGTATCAGTCTTATTTGATCCAGGCTCCACTTATTCTTATGTGTAATCTTATTTTGCCCCGTATTTGGGCGTATCCTATGATTCCTTGAGTTCTTCTATTTATGTATCTACACCCGTGGGTGAATCTATTATTGTGGACTGCGTGTATCGGTCGTGTTTAATTGTTATAAGTGATTTTGAGACCAGAGCTGATTTATTATTGCTCAGTATGGTGGATTTCGATATTATTTTGGGCATGGGCTGGTTGTTGTCCTATCACGTTATTCTTGATTGTTACGCCAAGACGGTGACGTTGGCTATGCCAGGTCTACCACAGCTAGAGTGGAGAGGTACCTCGGATCATGTTCCTAGTAGGGTTGTTTCATTTCTTAAAGCTTAACGAATGGTTGAGAAGGGGTGTGATGCGTATCTGGCCTATGTGAGAGATGTTAGTATTGATACTCCTACCGTGGAGTCAGTTCTTGTAGTAAGGGATTATCCTGATGTATTTTCAGTGGATCTTTCGGGTATGCCACCCGACAGGGATATTGACTTTGGCATTGATTTGTTATCGGGCACTCAACCCATTTCTATTCCACCATATCGTATGGCCCCAGCGGAGTTGAAAGAATTAAAAGAACAGTTATAGGAATTACTTGATAAGGGCTTCATTCGGCCAGTGTATCGCCTTGGGGTGCTCCTGTCTTATTTGTAAAGAAGAAGGATGGTTCTATGCGGATGTGTATTGATTACCGCCAGCTAAACAAGGTTACAGTGAAGAACAAGTATCCATTGCCACATATTGATGACCTATTTGATCAGCTTCAGGGTACTAGAGTGTTCTCTAAGATCGACTTACATTCAGGCTATCATCATTTGAAGATTCGGGAGCCAGATATCCCGAAGACTACTTTTAGGACTCGGTATGGTCATTATGAGTTCCTTGTGATGTCATTTGGGCTAACCAACGCCCCAACAACATTTATGCACTTAATGAACAGTGTATTTCAGCCCTATCTTGACTCCTTCGTCATTGTATTTATTGACGACATTCTGGTGTATTCCCAGAGTCAGGAGGATCATGAGCATCACTTGAGAACTGTGCTTCAGACTTTGAGAGAAAAGAAGTTATATGCAAAATTTTCAAAGTCTGAATTCTGGCTTAATTCAGTGGTATTTTTGGGTCATATAGTTTCGTGTGAGGGGATAAAGGTAGGTCCAAAGAAGATTGAGGCAGTGCAGAGTTGGTCCAGACCGTCCTCAGCTACGGAGATTTGGAATTTTCTTGGCTTGGTGAGGTATTATCACCGATTTGTAGAGGGTTTCACTTCTATTGCTGCACCTATGACCAAATTGACCCAAAAGGGTGCTCCGTTCAGGTGGACTGAGGAATGTGAGTAAAGCTTCCAAAAGCTCAAGACAACTTTGACTACAACCCCAGTGTTGGTATTACCTATAGGTTCAGGGTCATACACTGTGTATTGTGATGCATCGCGTATTGGTCTCGGCGCAATGTTGATGCAAGACGGTAGGGTGATTGCCTACGCGTCCAGACAGTTAAAGGTACATGAGAAGAATTATTCGGTCCATGACCTTGAGTTAGCAACTATTGTTCATGCCTTGAAGATTTGGCGGCATTATTTGTACGGTGTCCATTGTAAGGTCTATACCGATCACCAGAGTCTACAACATATATTTAAATAGAAGGATCTTAATTTGCAGCAACGGAGATGGTTGGAGTTGCTTAAGGATTTTGATATCACCATTCTCTATCATCCCGGGAAGGCCAATATAGTGGCCGATGCCTTGAGTCATAAGGCGGAGAGTTTGGACAGCTTAGCATATTTATCGGTAGTAGAGAGGCCTTTAGCCTTGGATGTTCAGGACTTGGCCAATTAATTTGTTAGATTGGATGTTTCTGAGCCGAGCCAACTTTTGGCTCGTGTGGTTTCCCAGTCTTCTCTGTATGATCGTATCAGGGAGCGCCAGTATGATGACCCTCATCTATTTGTTCTTAAGGACACAATTCAGCACGGTGATGCCAAGGAAGTCACTATTGGAGATGACGATGTATTACGGATGCAGGGCAGGCTATGTGTGTCTAATGTAGATGGTTTGCGTGAGTTGATTCTCCAGGAGGCTCACAGTTCGCGGTACTCCATTCATCCGGGTGCTGCAAAGATGTATCAGGACTTGAGGCATCACTATTGGTGGAGGCGGATGAAGAAAGACATAGTGGAGTATGTAGCTCGGTGTCTAAATTGTCAACACGTGAAATATGAGCATCAGCGACCAGGTAGATTGCTTCAGAAGTTAGAGATTCCAGAATGGAAATGGGAGCGGATCACTATGGATTTCGTTGTTGGACTTCCACGGACTAAACGGAAGTTTGATGCAGTTTGGGTGATTGTGGATAGACTGACCAAGTCAACTCATTTCATTCCTGTGATGACTACCTATTCTTCCGAGCAGTTGGCTCAAGTCTATATTCGCGAGATTATCAGACTTCACGGCGTACCGGTATCTATCATCTCTAACCGGGGTATGCAGTTTACATCACAGTTCTGGAGGGCAGTACAACGTAAGTTGGGTACTCGGGGAGAGTTGAGTACAATATTCAACCCTCAGACGGATGGGCAGTCTGAACGCACTATTTAGATATTGGAGGATATACTTCGTGCGTGTGTGATAGATTTTGGGGGTGCTTGGGATAAGTTCTTACCACTTGCGAAATTTGCTTACAACAACAGTTATCAAGGCCTTGTATGGTAGGCGGTGTCAATTTCCAGTGGGCTGGTTCGAACCGGGCGAAGCTAGGCTATTGGGTACAGACTTGGTTCAGGATGCCTTGGAAAAGGTTAAATTGATTCAGGATCGACTTCGTACAGCCCAATCTAGACAGAAGAGTTATGCGGATAGGAAAGTTCGTGATGTTGCATTCATGGTTGGTGAGCGGGTCCTGCTCCGGGTTTCGCCTATGAAGAGTGTGATGAGATTCGCGAAGAAGGGCAAGTTGAGCCCTAGGTATATTGGGCCTTTTGAGATTCTTGAGAGAGTTGGAGAGGGGGCTTACAGACTTGGACTACCACCTAGTCTCTCTACAGTTCATCCGGTATTCCATGTTTCTATGTTTCGAAAAATCACGGCGATCCATCTCATGTGTTAGACTTCAGTTCGGTTCAGTTGGACAAGGATCTATCTTATGCCGAGGAACAAGTGGCTATTTTAGATAGGCAGGTTTGAAAGCTGAGGTCAAAGAACATTGCTTCCGTGAAGGTTCAGTGGAGGGGTCATCCGGTCGAGGAGGCGACTTGGGAGACCGAGCATGATATGCGCAACTGTTATCCTCATCTTTTCACCACTCCAGGTATAATTCTAAACCCGTTCAAGGACGAACGTTTGTTTAAGAGGTGGAGAATGTAATGACCCAACCGGTCATTTTGACTTTTAGAACCCCGTTCCCCTAAATAAAACTACCCATATGTGCTTTTATAAATTATGACTTGCGAGGATAGTTGGTTCGGGATTTGGAAGTGTTCGGGTTGAAATCGGAACACTTGGTTCCTTAAGTTGGCCTTAAAATGCTAAGTTTGACTTCGGTCAATATTTTGAAAAAATGATCCCGGAATAGAATTTTGATAATTTCAACAGCTCCGTATGGTGATTTTGGACTTAGGAGAATGATCAGAATTTTATTTGGAAGTCCGTAGTTAAATTAGGCTTGAAATGGTTAAAATAGAAATTTAAGTTTGGAAGTTTGACCGGGGAGTTGACTTTTTGATACCGGAGTCGGAATCCAATTCCGAAAATTTTTATAGCTTAGTTATGTCATTTATGACTTGCATGCAAAATTTGAGGTCAGTCGGACTTGATTTGATAGGTTCTGGCGTCGTTTGTAGAAATTGAAAGTTTCAAAGTTCATTAGGCTTGAATCTATATGTGATTCGTGTTTAATTGTTGTTAGATATGATTTGAAGATTCGACTAAGTCCATATGATATTTTAGGACTTGTTGGTATATTTGGTTGAGGTCCCAAGGGGCTCGGGTGAGTTTCGGATGCCTAACGGATCATTTTTGGACTTGGCTTGATAGCTGGAGTTCTGGTTTCCTTCTACGCGATCGCGTGAGAAGGTATGCAATCACATAGGTTTAATTGAGGGCTGCTGAGTTTTGTGCTTCGCGATCGCATGAAGCAGGATGTGATCGCGTAGCTTTGATATTTTGTGACTCGCGAACGCATGAAGCAGGTCGCGTTCGCGTAGAGTAATAGAGCAGAAGTGGAGGTCACACGTTTGCTCTATGCGATCGCGTGTAGAGGGCTGAGATCACATAGAGCTGGGAACTCTGTGCTTTGCGATCGTGTAGAGTTATTTATGGGCAATAAAAACTTGTGCTTCGCGATCGCGTGCCTTTGGCCGCGATCGCATAGAAGGAAAAGCCTGGGCAGAAAGTTTAAGTTCTGAAAATGGGACTTTGTCCCATTTTCTATTTTTAACGATATGGAGCTCGAATTGAGGCGAGTTTTGGGAGATTTTCAGAGAAAATATCGGGGTAAGTGTTCTTAACTCAATTTTGGTTAGATTACCAAATCCATCATTATTTTTATCAATTAATTGGTGATTTAAGTTGAAAAATTTTGAAAACCCTCTTGGATAGATTTGAGTATTTGAGGGTCGAATTATTATTGGAATTTAGTCATTTTGGTATGGTTAGACTCGTGGTTGAACGGGCGTTCATATTTCATAACTTTCGCCGGATTCCGAGACGTGGGCCCCACGAGCAATTTTTGAGTTAATTTCGGATTTTATTAAAAAATTTAGTATTTTCTTATGGAATTGATTCTATAATTTTTGTTGACTGTGTCGAATTAATTATGACTAGATACAAGTCGATCGGAGTCGAAAAATCAAGAAAAAGGCATACTACTTGGTTAAATTGGAGCAAGTCGAGGTAAGTGACTTGTCTAACCTTGTGTGGGGGGGAATTTTTCCTAGGATTGGTATTGAAGTGATAAATTAAAATGTGTTGAAAGTCGTGTACACTAGGTGACGAATGTATACACGGGCTAAATGTGAAAGATTATATTTTTAAATTGCGTAGATCACTATTGCACAGTAATTAAATTATTAAATCTTGTTATATTCTCCATCATTGATTTAATTTATATACTTTAAATTTTTTTGACCTTCTCCTGCTAATTGTTTTTACCTGTTAGCTGAAACTTGGTTTCTTTTATTCGGTGTATTAATTAAATGTGAAATTTTTTTAATTTCAAATATTATTTAAAATGAAGTATTTTGCATTTAAAAATTTGATATTTAAAACAAGGTAGTAAATTTGTGAATTATTATATTTGCTGAATATTTTGTAAGATTTTCGTACTAATTGTGATGGAGTCGTGAGCTCTTTATTGTGAAAACATATTATCATGAATAATTTTGGCATGAGCCGTGAGCTCTTTATTATGGAAAAATATTGTTGTTGATTTATTTTGGCAAATTGAAATATTTGGGCACTTGAGATGCAAATTGTGATATATTGTGATATTGATACGCATGCGGTGGTATAAGGTTTGGATGTTGAAACGCATGCGGTGAGATAAGGGTGGCTTGATACGCGTGGCTAGTAGGGAAAACTACTAGAAGTCATGCGGTGTAATAAGGATGGCTAAAACGCGAGATGCTATTTCGGAAAAAATATTTTCTTTAAAATAAACTGTGAAGGCTCCTGCGGTGGTATAAGAAAATGAGATATTGTGATTTTATTTATGATTTGGGACTACAAGGCGGTACCTCGGGAGTGCCCTTGTTGATATTGACTTATGGCCGCAATTGCCTTTGATTATTGTTGTGATTTTTCTTAAAGTTGAAAATAAATTCTGCTTTGTTTTCGCGAGGTATTAATTGCCATTATTTGGTATAATTAAATGGCGACATACTATTTGACTCATTTCCATTGTCATTTTATCTTATTATATTGTTAAATATTTTACCATGCCATTATTTATTTTTCTAGTAGGGCCTGACGTGACCTCGTCACTACTCTACCAAGGTTAGGCTTGGCACTTACTGGGTACCGCTGTTGTGTACTCACACTATGCTTCTGCACATCTTTTTGTGCAGATCCAGGTACATCTTACCAGCCCAGACATCAGTGAGTTACTGGTATACAGAGACTTCGAGGTATATCTGCCAGCGTCCGCAGACTTTGGAGTCCCCTTCTATCATTATCATGTTGTTTCCTTATTTTCTTTAGACCTTGATATATTGAGACATTGAGGATAAATTCTTAGAAGGTTGTGACTTATTTCTACCGGATTTGGGAGTTGTAAATTATTTGATTTGTAGTTTATTTATTTCAGATATCTATTATTATTCTGCATTGATAGGCTTACCTAGTCTTAGAGACTAGGTGCCATCACGACCTCATACGAAGGGAATTTGGGGTCGTGACAATTTCGGATTCTAGAAAATACAATTCGAATCCGATCCGAATTAATATCGGATCGGATCGTATTTTAAAGTTTGGATCGGATCGAATTTTCGGATTTCGGATCGGATTATTATGCCTCAAAGTTGCAAACTCATATGTATATTTTCTTTGTAAAAGAGGCAATACAGTAAGAAAAATTCATGTTTCTGCAATTATGAGAGTACTATGGTGCCAATATAACTAAATCCATCCATTATAAAGGTAATAACTTGGAGGAAAGTGTAAAGGAAGTACTAATTATCCGAAATTAAAGTTTAGTATTTATACATGTCCTAATAATTTTGGATTTCGGATCGGATCAGATCGGATCGTATTAAAATTATACCAATCCGAATCCGATCTGAAATCCGAAATTTTAATAAACACAATTCGAAATTCAATTCAATCCGAAATTCGAAATTAAACGAATCGGTTCGGATTTCGGATATGTGATCCAAATGAAGATGAGCCAAAACATTAATGGGAATGTCATATTTAGCTGAATAGGTGGATGGGAGGTAATTTTAGATCAAATGTGATAGTTTAGGGGCAATTCAGGCCATTTTCCGTTTACCTTGTTCAAACTTCTCAGACTCGTGTAAAAACCCACTGCACCAATCAACCAGGGTTCTGTCAGTAGACAGTAGTGTATAGTAGACTCTGATTTTCCAGAGATCCTTGAACTGAGGTTTGGAACGCAGAAGTGTTGAAGTTAGGGCTCCGTTGAGCTATAGAAAAATTTCTTTCAGAGAGCGTTGATCGCTACCGGAGCTTGGTTTGCCTTCGCCTCTGAAAGCAAGTCGCGGCGTTGCCTTCTCAGTCCCGTCGCCGGCGACCGAAAGAGAACAGGTGAAGTAGTAAATTTTATTTGAATGCTTTCGGTTTTCTAAAATTACCTTGTTGATAACAATTTTCTGTGCTATTTTATTGCTGGAAATATTGCAATTTGGAAATTATCAAATCTGGTAGTGTATCGATTCGAAGTTAGTCAATGTAAAATATAGCTACTAATTTGATTGTTAGTAACCATTTAGAGAGTTGGTAAGTTCTTTATATCTCTCTCGAGTATAAATTCAATGAATTTGAATTGTGATTATTGAACTTTACTGTATTATTTCTATTTGTGAGTTGTTGAAATTAAGTTGGTTTAATCTGTAAGTTTTAAATTGAATGAGATTTATTTGTGAGTTGTGAATTCATTTTTGAGTTTTAAATTTTAAGAAATTTATTTATGGGCTGTAAATTTAAGGAAATTCATTTCTTAGTTGTGAACACATTTGTGGATTGAATAGAAAGAACATCTATTTGAAAGCATAACTAATAATGCGACCATCGATGATTTTCAAAGCATGAAAACTCAAAGAAGTTTTATGTTTTAGAATGACTAATGACTGATCAAATAAAAAAATCAGGAGTTACATTTCAGATTAATAATAATTTCGATTCAATTTGCAAATACGTATTTTTATTTGATACTAACTCAAAAATCACAGCTCAAGTCTCGTTACAAATCTAAACTTATCAATGTAATTTATAGTTTGATTTCTCGTGAGAGTAAGAAAAACTTATGAATTTGACTATTTTATTTAAATGCTGTAGCTTGATTACTTTGGTTACGAGCAGTGAGTATTACTTTGTTGTAATAACTACTTTATGGTCATATTATTAGAGGTCGTACCAGTTGAAATGGTGCAACTTCAGTTCTGTAAGAACTAAGAAGAATGGGGTGAAGTGAGTTAGAAAGGATTGTCAATTGTGGTGGCCTAAGTTGCTCGGACTCGGGTGTGGGTGTCCGATACGGGTGCGGATCTAGAGGCCAGATCCTTCATGATCTAAATTTTAAAATAGGGGAGTACGGATCGAGGTACGGATAGGATTCAACTAAAAATAATTCAAATATTTAAAAATAGAGGTATAAAAATATGTCTAACTTATGAGACATTATGTGGAAAACTTACAAGGTATTTCGAGAAGGAGAAAATATTGAACAAGAGGAGAATCCGAATGGAGATAAAAGGAAAAAGACTGACATGGAAATTCTATATACAAGGTATTTCATTTTCTGCAATATCACCCTACCTTTTGTTTTGTTTTAAAAACATTGTATCTGTCCCGAATTTCTCCGTTGATTTTGGTCAAAGTACTAAAAATCGGTTGACCAGATCCGGTACGGATCCCACCCCCACTCCTACACCCACGTCGTGTCGACACGGGTGCGGCACCGAAAATGAAGAGTCTGAGCAACTTAGATGGTGGCTAAGCAATTTAGATATGTATGCTCGGCATTCCAAGAAAATGACATAATAGATGATGCCAACACAAAATTAAAAAATGATAATTGAAATGGAGAAGATCATTGGACTGAAATGAGCTTAAATGGAGCGACATGGATAGTAAGAATTCATATAATTGGCCTTACTTGCTTGAGTTTGAGGCGTAGTAGTAATATTTGTTGTAGTTGAAATGGAGAAGACATCTAACAATGTGAAAGGCAAGTTCTTTCAGAGAGCGTTGAGTGCTGCCGGAGCTTGGTTTACCGTCGCCGCTGAAAGCAAGTCGCGGCGTTGCCTTCCCAGTCCCGTCGTCGGCGACCGAAAGAGAACAGGTGAAGTAGTAAATTTTATTTGAATGCTTTCGGTTTTCTAAAATTACCTTGTTAATAACAATTTTCTGTGCTATTTTATTGCTGGAAAAATTGGAATTTGGAAATTGTCAAGTCTGGTAGTGTATCGATTCGAATTTAGTCAATGTAAAATATAGCTAGTAATTTGATTGTTACAAAATATCTAGAGAATTGGTCAGATCTTTATATCTCTCTCGACAGTAAATTCAATGAATTTGAATTGTGATTTCTGAACTTACTGTATTATTTCTATTTGTGAGTTGTTGAAATTAAGGTGGCTTAATTTGTAAGTTTTTAGTTGAGTTAGATTTATTTGTGAGCTGTGAATTATTTTTGAGTTGTAATTTAAGAAATCTATTTATGAGTTGTAAATTGAAGGAAATTCATTTTTGAGTTGTGAATACATTTGTGGATGATTAGAAGTACATTCTATTGGAAACATAATTAATAATGCTGCCATTGATGATTTTCAAAACATGAGAACTCAAAGAAGTTTTATGTTTTAGAATGACTAATGACTGACCAAATAAAAAAATCAGGAGTTACATTTCAGATTAATAATAATTTCGATTCAATTTGCAAATACGTATTTTTATTTGATACTAACTCAAAAATCACAGCTCAAGTCTCGTTACAAATCTAAGCTCATCAATTTAATTTATAGTTTGATTTCTCGTGAGAGTAAGAAAAACTTTATGAATGTGACTATTTCATTAAAATGTTGTAGCTTGATTACGTTTGTTTCGAGCAGCGAGTATTACTTTGTTGTAATAACTACTTTATGGTCATATTATTAGAGGTTGTACCGGTTGAAATGGTGCACTTTAGTTCCGTAAGAACTAAGAAGAATGTGGGTGAAGTGAGTCAGAAAGGATTGTCAATTGTGATGGCTAAGCAATTTAGATATGTATGCTCGGCATTCCAAGAAAATGACATAATAGATGAAGCCAACACAGAATTAAAAAATGATAGTTGAAATGGAGAAGATCATTGGACTGAAATGAGCTTAAATGGAGCGACATGGATAGTAAGAATTTATATAATTGACCCCTACTTGCCTGTGTTTGAGGCATAGTAGTAGTAGTAGTATTTGTTGTAGTTGAAATGGAGAAGATATCTAACAATGTGAAAGGCAAGTTCTTTTCAAAAAAAAAAAGTGTAGGCAAGTCTATAGAAAGAAGGGGAGCCTTGGAGCAACAGTAAAGCTGTCTCCATGTGACCTATAGATCACGACTTCGAGCCGTGGAAGCAGCCACTAATGCTTGCATTGGGGTAGGCTGTCTACATCACACCCTCGGGGTGCGGCCATCCCCGGACCCTGTGTGAACGCGTGATGCTTTGTGCACTGGGCTGCCCTTTTTTTAGGCAAGTCTATAGAAAGGTTGTGAGACCATCAATATTTTGCAGGTGCGAATGCTGGGGCCTCTAAGTCCAACATACTTCAAGATGATTATCATAGATATGAGGATGTCAAGATGGATGTGCGATTATACAAAGATAGATTGTAAATGAGCAAATTCAATAGAGGGTGCAACCGGCAGACATTGAAGAAAAATCGTGAGAGATTGCTTGAAGTGTAGATGGACTATCTTTTTAAGCCTCCAATTGCACTATTTCGGACACTATGAGGATATGAGGTGCTAAAAGGAATTAGTTAAGAATAGAAGAACACAGAGGAGGTGTACCAACTAGATAGAATAACGGATTAGTTGTTATTGTTACACTTACATTAGGTTCCGTGTTTGCTAGTAATATTTTTCTAATAACTGATAGATCCCACAGGGCTAGTGGCACACAGTTCAAAACTGGATGGATGATGGGCTAGCCCCTCTACCGTCCTCCACTTAAATTCATCCTGCTCATGTTGAATGCACCTATGGGTGTTCATAAAAACCCGAAAAATTGATCCAAACCGAACCAAACCGACCAAAAAAATCGATACTTTTTAGGTTTGGTTTGGTTTTGGTTTTGAATTTTAAAAACCGATCAAATTTGATTTGGTTTTGGTTTTAATCAAAAAAATAACCGGAAAAAACCGAACCAAACCGACTATATAAGTAGCTATTTAAATTTATTATTACACCAATATATATGTATATTTTTATATAAAGTTTCTAAAATTTTATGGTACATATTAGCCATTTATATTTTTAGTCTAGTTTGTTGCTATTATAATAATCTAATTCTTTGTTTTTATATTCTAGTTTGATTGGTAATAAAATTATTCATCGCTATTTGATTCAATTATCATCAATATATCTTGGTAAATGATAGATTTCTCAAAGAGCAATTGGTTTGATAGTGTTACGTTGAAAATGTACTTGCCGGAATATGTGTTTGGTAGTGTATGTCTCATAATTAAGAAAAAAACCGATAAATAACCGAAAAACCGACAAAAACCGATAAAAACCGAATTGATAAAAAACCGACTTAATTGGTTTGGTTTGGTTCCAATATTTGAAGAACCGACTTACTTGGTTTGGTTTCTTTTTAGGGAAAAACCGATCCAAACCGAACCATGAACACTCCTGAATGCACCATGTATTTGAATTCTTCTAGGAATTTGCTGAATTATAATTAAGGCTTCAATTCGGTCGGAGAAAAGAAACTAGAAATATTTTCTTTCATGTAAGTAATTTGTTTTATCTATGTCATTTGGCAGTTGGAATGCTTCAAATCAAGCCCTCAAATCGCAGGTTAGAATGCTTTTGTACTTTGTAGTCTGGAGTCACACAAGTCAAAGCTCACTCCGTCAAGTCACAGTTGGACCCAAACAATGTTTGCTACTCTTGCTGCCAATCGGTTCTTCAAAAAGCTCCAGCCTTTTCTGTGCTTCTCTGTCAGTAGCCGTTCTTGGTTTAGCAGAAGTATTAGTAACCATGTACATTCCTTCACGCAATCCAAACAGAGGAGGTCTGTCGGACAAGGTAATCGACCTGTGAGCAAGTCTACCAGATCTATTCAGAAACAAGAAGTAGATCTCCCTAAAGTTTTCATGAGGGATACAATTACAAGAATATCACATATACTGAGATTTTCAACTTGGGATTCTGCTCAAGAGCAGTTGATGGAGCTTTCCATAAAATGGGATTCCTACACAGTTAATCAAGTTCTCAAGACTCATCCCCCTATGGAGAAAGCCTGGATGTTTTTTAATTGGACCTCTAAGTTGAAAGGGTTTAAGCATGACCACTTTACCTACACGACTATGTTGGATATTTTTGGGGAAGCTGGGAGGATTTCATCCATGAACTATATTTTTAAGCAGATGCAAGACAAAGGAATCAAGATAGATGCAGTGACCTATACATCCCTTCTTCACTGGCTTTCCAACCATGGGGACATTGATGGGTCGATTAAATTGTGGCAGGAGATGAAAGATAAAGGATGTGTTCCTAATGTTGTTTCCTACACTGCATACATGAAAGTTTTATTTGATCACAATCGAGTTCAGGAAGGAGCCAAGATATACAAGGAGATGCTTCAATCTGGTTGTTCTCCCAACTGTCACACATACACTGTCCTCATGGAGCATCTTGCTGGTTCTGGTGAGAGCGATTTGCTTGTTCTTTTTGTCATCTTTGGGGACTTTGAAGTAGCTCAAGTAGTGTACTTAAGGAAGAGCCAACTCAAACCTTTTCTTACTTCCCAAACTGCTTAGACTCCCTCCATTTGAATTTATGCCTCTAATTTTCCTTTTTAGTATGTTTAAAAAAGAATATCACCTTTAAATTTTAGTAAGTTTTTAATTCACACATTCCCTTTTTACCCTTAATGATTTCCTTATAGGAATGACATGGTATGTTTAGGACCACAAGATTCAAAGGATATCTTTGATATGTTATATATACATTTTGAGTTTTAGATCACAAGATCCAAAAGTCTTCTATGTATTCTCAAAATTCGTGCCCTGGCAAACTAAGACACAAAATGAAGATGAGGAAGCATAGTTAACAAAGTTATGCAAGATCACTTTTTGGGAAGACGATATTTATGTTTGGTTTTATCAAGCTTGTGCAGAATTAAGTTTATCCAACCTTTCTATTAGTTGTGGAGTAGTTGGTTTCTCTAAAGCCTATATACATGGACTGTCCATGGGTACATCAGTCTGACCCGGGTACGTCAACGCATAGGAAGGATCCACATAACATAGTCTAAAACTACTCTGATATCCTCCTTGAGCTAAAGGGGGTGGAGAACTGGTCCCAGTTTGGACCCATGGTGTGAACAGATATGTTGGGCAATGTGTTGCAAGATGTTGCTGTTTGAGTAGTGTTGGTATGCAATCAGTGACAAACTTTCTTTTCTCAGCTTCTCTAGGAAGAATTTTTTTGGTCTGTGTATTTCTTGAATTTCTTGTTTCTACTTGGTCGGAGGATGGGAGCTTCTGTTAGGAAAGTGGTGCTTAGGGTATCATTGTTTGAGTGTGCTAGACGTCTAAGAGAAGCGCTGATACCAGAATGTAGGTTGGCCGTGTAATCTTAGTTGCAGCTGAAGAGGCTAAAAGCCCTGTCAATACACAGTAGACTTAGAGATGTTATAGAAATCCAATAAACATTTACACATCAAAGGTATACATTCCAATTAGTTCAAAAATGTCTGATAAGCTGATTGCATCATCAAAGCACCATCTGTTGAGAAAGTCACAAGGCAACAGAATATGTTTCATAGACTGCTGAGTTTGCTTTTTTGTTGTTCGAATGTGCAATTAAGCGAGCCCTCTAGACTTTTTCATATAAAGGAGGGCTAAAATTTTCTTGTCAAGCATTTTTGGCTTTCTAAAATATGCCTATTGCTTCTAAAAGACCTTCGTCTGTGCCTAGGAAATAATGCAAACACTCCATGGTAATTGGTAAAAGAGTTGATTGGCTTCAAACTAGTAGGATATAACATATTGTCATATGACGAGGATGTTGGTCGACCAATATTTCTAATTCAAACTAGTAGGATATAAACATATGACAATATGGCGGGGATGTTGGTCGACCAATATTTCTAATCTAAGTGTTTGATGATTTTAACTGATGGTGACAAATTTCTTTTCGCGTTTTCTTTTATACTTTTCCTCTTATATAAAGGAAGCTAATTATAATTCCAACTCACCAAAAAAAGAAAAAAAGAAAAGAAAAGAAAAAAGAGAAGCTGATAGTAATTCTAACAAGTTGCAAATTTTGATTTCAAATTCTGAACACATTTATCCGGTCATTGTGCAACTCAGCATTACCGACTATGTCAATCGTTGTGGTGGATGTGATTGTTTCACTTCCTAACATAAAATTTAGTCGTCTGCACATAAGATTCCTTTATATCACACCATTTTATTTGGATAGATAGTCTGGAAAACCATATCCTTTTATGAGACTGCAGGAATTTAATTTTAAAGACCATATAATGTCAATATCTAAAACTGTTGTTCCCACAATTTTGACTCGTTAGAAAATTTGCTAAAAAGACAGAAAGATAATAATTTCGACTCCAAGTTGTCTTAGCTCTCTATAAAATATGTGATTATGAATTTGAATTAGATTATTGTCACTTCGAATTCATGCGTTGATAGCTACATTATGACTGCTTAGCTATTAAGAATCTTATTTTTACATGTACCGCAACTGGTTTTCAGGAAAATTTGATAGAGTTCTCGAGATTTTCAGTAAAATGCAAGATGCAGGGGTTCAACCAGATAAAGCTGCATGCAACATTTTAGTGGAAAAATGCTGCAAAGCTGGGGAAACGCAAGCAATGATGAAAATTCTTCACTACATGAAGGAGAAGTTTCTTGTTCTGCGTTATTCTGTCTATAAAGAGGCTCTTCACACGTTGAAGATAGCTGGGGTGAGTGATCGGCTACTCAGGGATGTCAACCGTCATCTGTCCTTAGAAAAGTTCAACCATGATCAGATTGACAGATCAGATGGAACCACTGAAAGTACTTGTCTCACTTTGGATGATAAGATGATTTTGTACTTGTTGAATAAGCAAAGTCTTCTTGCTGTTGATTACTTACTAGATAGCTTGATGAGTAAGCGTCTCAAATTGGATTCTGGAATAGTGTCAACTATAGTTGAGGTAAACTGTAACTGTGGTAGAGTAAATGGTGCTTTTTTGGCCTTCGAGTTCAGTGTGAAATTGGGCATAACCATTGAAAGAATTATGTATCTCACCTTGGTTGGCGAACTTATTAGAACAAGTTCGCTTTCAAGGGTTGTTGACATTGTTGAAGCAGTGGTCGGGGCAGGACTATCATTAGGGTCAGAACTAACTGCTCTTCTGATACATCGGCTTGGCTGCACTAGAGAGCCGACTTCTGCGGAAAAGTTATTTAGCATCTTACCTGATCAGCAGAAGAGCACTGCTGTATATACTGCTTTAATAAACAGCTACTTTACTTGTGGGAATGCGGAGAAAGGACTTGAAGTATTTGAGACCATGAGAAAGCAAGGGATAAATGTGGCATTAAGTACTTACTGTGTCCTACTGAATGGTCTTGAAAGAAATGGCTTATTTGATAAAGTACAATCTTATAGGAAAGAAAAGATGAGATTTAAATCTGAAAGCTGCAGTCGAGAAATGTCTATGGAAGAAAGGGTGTGTGATCTTCTTTTTGCTGGAAACTTAGTCGGTTGAGACAGCCTCTCTACCTTCACAAGGTAGGGGTAAGGTCTGCATACGCACTACTCTCTCCAGACAACACTTGTGGGATTACACTGGGATTGTTGTTGTTGTTAGTCGGTTGTGACACAGGTCTCTAGACACTTTCCTTGAATGATTGGAGTATCTGGTTGACAAATTAGCCGTTGTTTATAGCTTGAGTTGTTTTGGCTTTGCAGAAGTTAGCAAACACAAAGAAGTGTAAGCTTTTGCTTTCTATTGCATGGCCTAATTTGTCTACGGAAATGAAGTGTGTTCAAGAGAATATGCAGGAGAATTATCGCAGCTTATAGAAGACCGCATGCTGAAATAAAACTTGGGAGTGGATAATCTCTTGTGAATCACACTTAAATGACCTCTCTTCTTTGAAAAGTTTAGCTTATCTTTAGAAGCTGGAGTAGAAGGATTGATTGTTTCCAACCATGCGGCTTGAGCTTGATTATTCTCTACTGCTTTATACAGGGAAAAGTTCTTTCCCTTTCATTTGGAAAACCATGTTTAGGAGTTAGGACCTTCTTATATCACCCAAGCTATTTGGCTAACTAAAGGAAAATATTTCTGGTCGTTTGTAATGAGGACATAACTAATCTGCAGGTACAACATTTTAAGCACTTTTCAGTTCTATTCTTTTGTTAGCTGACATTCTTGATCGAAGTTTCATAAAAAAGTTAAATTCATTTTTTTTTTCATATTCTAAAATGTCTAGCAGGTCGTCGAAACAGCCTATGGAGAATTCCTGTTTTCCTGGATGGTGGAATCTGCCATGGGTCTGATTTCTTCAAAGCATTTGCTCATTACAGAAGCCAAAAGTAGAACCATTACATTTTGAGCTAGCAAAGGAAGAAAAATCCACCGCGAAAGTCATTTGGTACCTAGATCCCATTCCATCACATGATTAATTCCTTTTGGCAACCCCCCCCCCCCCCCCCCCCCAATTTTTTTTTTAATCAGACATCCCTGTCTCATTGATCGGCCCTTACAACTGAATGCAAATGAAAGTTTCTTCTGTGGCCATTTTGCTCCACACAGATTGAGGCATGATTTGTGTCAGACCTAAGTAGGAATTCCTTGCAGCCTAGAATTCTCAGTGGAGATGCTCAGAGGTAAACCCTTGTGCTTTATTTACAATTACACATTGGAACGCCAGTAGCGTTTCCATTAGCTGTTGAATGGAACACTGGTGTGGGGTAAGTAGTTGTTACTTCATATGTTTCACGATGAGTTGAACTGTCTTTTCAGTGATTCTCATTCTAAGGAGATGGTGCTACCACATCTCCGTGGAATTCTCCTTGTATAGCACCTCGGTTAAAAGCTGATCTTGAATCTTTGTGCAATGAGAATCCACACGTGCCAAGTTCGTTTAAGATTGCCAGTAAGCCATACTAATTATGGCCCTCAGTTTCTTGCTGAAGAACCGTCTATATTAAAGTTAAACGTTGCTTTTGTATCAGTTCTGGTTTGAGAATGAATGACATATAGGCACTTGAACTGGAAACAGAAGCAGATGGTCTTGTTCAATGAGCAACTCACGTCATACTTGAGTACTGGATTAAAAAGCGTGGGATAAAACAAAGGGGGGAAGGAAAATGAAGGTCATTTTAGATATTTCTTTAATCAATTCTTGAGGTCGGAAGAGGAGCTTTGGAGCAACGGTAAAGTTGTCTCCGTGTGACCTATAGGTCACGGATTCGAGTTGTGGAAGCAGCCACTAATGCCTATATCAGGGTAGGCTGTTTATATCATACTCCTTGGGGTGCGGTTCTTCCTAAGATCCTAATCCGGGATGTTTTGTGCATCGGGCTGTTCTTTTTTTTGGGCTGTTCTTTTTTTTTGGGGTCGGAAGAGCTCGTTCCAAAGAGCTCTCTATGCTGAGCTATCCCACCACTATATTATCTTTTGGTGAATTCAATCCATATACACTGACACTCTAATTAATTTTGACTCTCTGAGTATGTTTTTGACCAATGATATTAAGTTATGCCTTATTCACCCCAAATGCTCGAAGGAATAGTTGTAATAACATTTTTCTGGACTCTAGAGATCTTCTCAGAATCATCTTGTCAAGCTCAAGACCATTTGGTATGGCAAAGCTACTTCTTAGAAAATTGTCCAACGATTTAAGAATATTTCGATCAAAACTCCATTGTTTTGACCTCTTCTGAATCAAACAGTACAGAGTTATTATTTATTTCGTGTAAGTTGGAAAACGTAACTAGGTGACTCAACTTCAAGATGGAATTTGTTGGAATAAAGCGTATTCCATCGTAAGAAACAGCATAAGGACTTGATTTCATCTTTTAACTTTCTATTTTTTGGCTATTATACCGGGGGATCAGAAAGAGGAGGGAAGAGGGGCTGTGAAAATTAAAGTCACACCCAGTGGTGACAAAATGGATAAAAGAAAACAGTTATCTACTCATATTATCCATTAAAAAATGGGTTGGATAATGAACTTTTAGAACGGGTCAAATATGGATAAGAATCATATTATCCATGTAGAAAATGGATAACTAATGAGTTTAACTTTTATATTTGTAAAATTTCAAATTGGGGGTTTTTCAAGTTTGGGAAACTAGGAATTCTCCCAAAGCTATCATATTCAAGAAGCCATGGATAATACGGATATCCATATTTTACCGGCTAACCTATTTTTTATCTGTATTAAATACGGGTCGGGTCGGATAATTTATCCATTTTTGCATTACTTGTTTTCGACCTGTTCCACATCCGATCTGACCCGTCCGTTTGCAACCCGTAGTCATACCTATCGTGTGGACAGGGGCAGATGTAGAGTAGCGGAGCCGAGTTCATCTGAACCCATAACTTTAAGTGCTGAGCATAAATTTATGTGTAAAAATTTATTAAATGTGCATCAAATAGTAGATTGAACTCATAAATTTAAAAATATAATGTGTTCAAAACTAATATGCTTAAAAGTTGAACCAATAAAATTTATATTTTGGATTCGTATTTGCGGCTGGAACACTAATACCATTGGTGGTAAAGGACTCGACTTAACTAAGGTTTCATTTCTAAACTTAATTTTAAGAGAGCGTAAGCGGTTTATCGATGTTTTTCATTAATAAAAATTCAATTCTTGTTGCTTCCGCTGCACAATTTGACTAAAATTTCGAGACAGACCTTTATCTATAGGCATACAGCATAGTGGACGAATTCTAAATCTTTACTCCACTTAAATAGTTTGAGCAAACAATAAAAATAGGTAATGTAAAGCTAAACTTAGCATCCGTATTATGGAAAACCCCCCCAATAATGCTTGAACAAAAGCAGATAGGTATAAAGTAAAGATTTATTACCAAGTTTCGGGTTGCTCTTAAAAAAAGTATATTGTGCTTAAACTTCACATTCTTTTATCAGGTTACTAAGAATCTCCGCTAATCTATCTATACTATTAATTATACTCCCTCAGTTCTATTTTATTTTTACGCAACAGTAATGTGCTAAACATGAAACTGAGAATTTTAATTGGCATATGAGCTACATGTATTTTTTAGTGGTAATGATAAATTAACGGGTTAATTTCACTGATGTTCATTGAACTATTTTTCAATTTCACTAAAGTCATATAACTATTTTTTGTCACTTAAAAGTAATTAAACTTTATCATTGTCACTTAAAAGTTATTTTGCCTCAAACTCTACCATAAATATGACATGGCATTAAATTTTATGATAAAAATCCAAAAATAAATGCCACATAAGCTAATATGGGTCATACCCATTTTAGATCCATTTATCCTTTAATGTGATTTGATCCATAATCCAAATGAGTTTTGATTAAAAAAAATATTAATTCCACATTAGTTTAAAATGATTATCCTATGCTACAAAGTTTTACCTTTTCTGTCACAGCACATTCATATTATTCTATACTAAAATAATCTATACTAGAAAATTCTTATTTTGTTTGTATGCCCCATCCGAGTCATTCATAATTATTCTATACTAAAATAATCTATGCTAGAAAATTCTTATTTTGTTTGTATGCCTCATCTGAGTCATTTTAAAATACTATTGTATACAATAGTATTTTAGCTTTAGTAGAGTTATAAAATGACTCAGATGGGGCATACAAACAAGATAAAAATTTTCTAGCATAGATTATTTTAGTATAGAATAATTATAAATGTGCTGTGACAGAAAAGATAAAACTTTGTAGTATAGGATAATCATTTTAAACTAATGTGGAATTAATATTTTTTTTAATAGAAACTCATTTGGATTATGGATCAAATCACATTAAAGGATAAATGGATCTAAAATGGGTATGACCCATATTAGCTTATGTGGCATTTATTTTTGAATTTTTATCATAAAAATTAATGCCATATCATATTTATGGTAGGGTTTTGAGGCAAAATGACTTTTAAGTAACAATGATAAAGTTTAGTTACTTTTAAGTGACAAAAAATAGTTATATGACTTTAGTGAAATTGAAAAATAGTTCAATGACTATCAGTGAAATTAACTCATAAATTAACATAGTGATTGAAAAGTGAGTTTGATAGAGAAATATCAAAAAGTCTAAGTTTTAAAAGGTTAATGAATTTAAATTCCTCAAAATTATATAAACAATATTATTAGTGGAGTTGTAGTGTCAAATATGTTATGAGTTCCAAAGAAAATTTCATATATATATGGCTAGTCACTTATTCTCCTAGTTTCCAAATGATCTTAACTCTTATCCTAGTTTCCAAATGATCTTAACTCTGAAGTGATCGTTTGGTCGAAAAATAAGTTATCCCGAGATTTTTATTTTACTCTCTCATAAAAATTAAAAAAATACTACAATTTCGGAATAACTTATCCCGAAATTAGTTATACCGTAATTTTATCCCAATTAAATGTGAAATAAACTCTTTTCAATTTTAATCGGAGATTAATTATACCTTATTTCTGGTACAAAACTAAGTCCCAAGTTCTTAACTATACATCCAACAAATCAATCATCTCATGGTCAGTGTGATTAATAGGAATGACTCTGGAAAAGGTGACGTGTATACTGCAACTAATAGAAAACACGTGTATTACACTTTTCATATATTCCAAAGCTTCCATTCTCGGATTTTCATTACTTTCGCTCTTAGTTTTTGACCGGTGAGTTCCTCAATCTTCTTCTACGCTTTTCTATGTTCGTTCACTCTTTCAAATAATTAGGTTATTTATGGCCTGAGGTATCCTTTTTTAATGGCATCACGTATTTGTCATCTCAAAGTAATATTCTCCCCTTCTTCCGTTGGTTCAATTTCATGTTTAGTGTTTAACTACAAGTTTTGTATACAAAAATGTAGCAGATTTTAAATTGAATTTAAGATCAAGTTCAGTTCCTCAATATGTCTTAATGAGCTTGGGACAAGTCTAATTTCTGAAACTTAAATTGATTTATGTGAATTTTCTCTTACTCCATATATAGTCCTTATGTAAATTCCTCTGCATGATGGCCTGTTGTGCTGGCTTTCCTTTTCTAGCTTCTGCAATGGTTTGTTTATTTGGTATAGAGCCTGTGTTAGCATTATGCTTAGCAATGCACCCAAGCTGTTTGTTAATATGCTTAAAACAATTGAAATTTAGTTCAATGTATTAATATGAAATAAAATAAAGTTCCTTTTATTCAATCCAATAGAAAGAGGGGCAACTCACAAGGGATGGCCAGTGTGCATGATTATAGTTCTTCTTTTAATTCTAAGACCCCTTGATGTTTCAGAGATTCATACAATAGAGTAAAGATATCTATCCAACCCATTTAGTTTTTTTTTTCCTTTGGGGGGGGGGGGGGGTTAGGGGATGAGTGGAAAAAATATATAAGAAAAGAAGTTCTATATAATAAAATAGAGATTGCAGACTGAACTTTGGTGAACATGAGAAGGATACATCAATAGTTAAACTACCCTGCAACTTGCTTAAAGGTAAAACAAAAGCAAATAGGACAAACCTAAAAAATATGTCATGTAGACTTCTAATGTGAGAATCCCTCTTGACCGATGAAGGGTTTAGCAACCTTTCACATATATTTTTCCATTTCTAATTATTTCGATATATGGTATTTTAAGCATTTCACATGTATTTGGCAATTTTGAGTATTTCACTACACAACTCTACTTTGGTTTTTTGGTATGATATTTGTAAAAAAAAGGAGACATTTGTGGATGTTGTTATGCTTTCCTTCAATTTTCTATTCTAGGTGACTTTGAGTTGTATGGGCAAGTTGTCTTAGTGTTTTGACATTCTAATTTTTGTTGTCCGTTAAATGATTCGTGACTTACTAGCCATTCTTCTTTGTTTCGACATTTTTGTTGCTGATCATGGTTCAGATGTTAATTTGGATTCGCGTGCAGATTCAGATGATTTTTATTTTGTTTGAAAATCAGCAGCTATCGATGATGAAAGGGATGAGAAAAATATGAAGCAGAATAGCAGCCTAATATCAAAGAATAGGCCAATGAGTTCAAAGCCGTGGTTTGCTTAATGTTGGTTCAAGTTCTTGGCCAACACTCATGCAAGAAAAGAATTATAAATGCTAAATATGTATTTGTATTTTTAGGAACTTGAAGAAGAAGAATATACCTCCAAATCTCTCTAATCTCCAAAGAAATATAAGAGAGAGTGAATTTCTTTTCTTCTAAATTCTTTGTAGAATTATTTTTTCCTTTCTCAAATAGTTAAGTTAAATACTTTGTACGAGTGAGTTTCTTTGTACTTATGTTGTCTCATGTTTTACAAGAGTTCAATGTGAATATTGAAAATAATCCAAAAAGGAGATATTTTTGCCTAGCCAAAGTATGCCAGTCAAGACAATAGGCAGTAACTTTTCAAAGAAGCATCGTCTACCGAAGCTTGCCGCTGCTACTCTTTTAACAGTAAATGAAGCTGGCTGTCAAATGGGGAAATTGGAGGTAACTCTTCCTTTATTTTTTTTGGCTCATGATACTTTGACAAGTTTTGTGTCACGATCCAATTTCTCCTATAGGCTCTGATAGCCCCCAACGTCGCCGCTAGGCAAGTCAACGATGAATTAGTCATGCATTTATTCTTTTTTAAAATTTCAAAGTAGTCGATTTTTATCTTATTAAGTAAATGAGAAGTGAGAAAATTAATAAAGTAAAGCGAAAACTGATGAAAAAGCAATTGTAGTGAAATAAATGCTCGAAAGCCATAAAGTGTCTACTAGCATATTTTCAAGACCTGGTGTCACAAGTGTATGAGCAACTAGTAGAATATACAAAACACTAAGCTAGTCTCAAATAGGGTAGGGTAGACAGAATGTAAATACAAAAGAGAGACCGCGGGTGCTGCAGAACGGCCTCAGAGAGCAGCTCACCACTAAGCCTCGGGGTAACAGGGGTGCGCGCCGGGATGATTGCCAGATGCACCCGCCTCAGATCCTGCATGATTAATGCAGAAGTGTAGCGTGAGTACATAAATAACATGTACCCAGTAAGTATCTAGTCTAACCTAGAAGAAGTAGTGACGAGGGGTCGATATCGACACTTACTATGAGCCAATAATAAAATACATAAATTTTAAATAAGCATGGAATAGGTGAATAATTAAAATAACATAATAGCAAGCCGTGAATAAATGATTCTTTAACTGATAGTAAGTTCCAAAATCTCCATCTAACATATACTAGTTCCAAATCAATTTCGGTCATTAAATAAATCATAACCCCTATAGCCATAATATAATATCAGGTGTAATCAGGCTCCAAGTATTATCACGCACGATTTATGTCGAGGTCGTACGACCTGATCCAAATACTGTGTGCATTGCCAAGGGTCGAACGGCACGAACCATAGATGCATCTATTATACTGCCGAGGCGAACAATCCGCTCCCAATGAGAGTAGAGAAGTTTACCTCGCTTGTCACGACCCAAAAATCCATTTAAGGTCGTGATGATGCCGGACACCGTTGTTAGGCAAGCCAAAACTATATAGTTAATTAAATCCTCTTTTTGTATTTTTGAAATCAAAATTTCTTCGATGAAATAATAAAGATAGAACTCATAGAGTAAATGATAAATATTTTTAGCAACTAAATTTCTAAACAATTCATAACTATTCCCAAAACCCGGTGTTACAAGTGCATGAGCATTTACTAGGGAATTAAAAATAAAGTACAACATCTGTCCAGAATACAAATTAGACAGGAAAATATAATAACTCTGAAGGAGACTCAGTTGGCTGCGGATCGTAATACAGAATGCAACTCACCTATGTCCCCACAATTATTAACCATCCTCTGCGTCCACAAGGCCGCTAGACATATATGTACCTGCACAATAAAATGTGCAGCAAGTGCAGCATGAGTACGAAAAACAACGTGTACTCAGTAAGTATCAGCCTAATCTCGAAGAGGTAGAGACGAGATGGCCGACTTTGATACTCACTAAGAGTCAATAATAATAAATGAAATAAAAATAGCAATATCTTGATCAACATGATTTATAAAATTTACAATGATTTTCTTTAACCAACAAAAATAATTAAATTACTTCAAATGCAACAATTCTCAATATATTAATTTAATTCCTTCAATTCCAATAAATTTTTAATTTATCAATTAGCCTCATTTACAGGAATAACAATAATTCCTTAACAAGCATAGATAAATAAATTCTTTAAATTCCAAAAATTTCTAATTTATCAATTAGCTTCACAAGCTACAATAAACTATCAAAGTATCGTGTAATTATTATTATTAGGCACGATTTCTGCCGAGGTCGTACGGCCCGATCCAGAGTGTCGTGTACATTGCCGAGGGACGTGTGGCGTGATCCATAGATGCATCTATCCTGCCGAGGCGTTCGGTCCGCTCCACAAGAAAGGAGGACATTTTCTTATGTACCTCCGGAAGAAGAGTATATTTATTATAAGATAAATTCGGGAGAATGAATAATTTTTTTTAACAATTAATTAATTTAAACAGAAAATTAAGCATATGAGATTTCGATATTTTAATATCTTCCCTAACAATTCACAATATATATTGTGAATACAATTTACACAAGTAATTCATGCTTTTGAGTCCTAAACTACCCGGACTTTAGTATTAATAGTAGCTACGCACGGACTCTCGTCACCTCGTGCGTACGTAGCCCCTCCAATTATCAACAATTATTAATTTAATCACCTATGAGGTAATTTTTCCCTCACAAGATTAGACAAGAGATTTACCTCAATTTGCTCCAATTTAATCCACTAGAAGGCCTTTTTCCACGATTATCCAACTCTGTCTAGCTCAAATCTAGCTAAAATAATTCGATACAATCACTAAAATTTATAGGAATCAATTCTATAAGAAAATACTACATTTTTCAATAAAAATCTGAAATTAACTCAAAAATAGCCTATGGGGCCCACATTTCGGAATCCGACGAAACTCACAAAATCCAACAACTCATTCAATTACGAGTCCAATCATACCATTTTCACTCAAATCCGACTCCGAATCGACACCGAAATCTCAAAAATTCGTTTTTATGAGATTTCTAAAATTTTTCAAATTTCAATCTCAAAATATTAATTAAATAGTGAAAACAATGATATATTCGTGTATATTGACCAAATACGAGTTAGAATCACTTACCCCAATGTCTTTCCCTGAAAATCTATCAAAAATCGCTTCTGCTCAAACTCCAATTTGTTGAAAAATAAAAAATGAGACGAAGTTCCCTCCTTTATAGTTCTGCCGAGGCAGCCTTTGGAACTGAGCCTCAATCATGGCTTTGATCATGGCCCTCGAGCCTGGGCCTCGATCGTGGCTTCGATCATGGCCCTCGAGCCTGGGCCTCGATCGTGGCCTCGAGCCTAGGCCTCGGTCATGGCCTCGAGCCTGGGCCTTCGATTGTGACCCTCGAGCCCTGCCTTCCATCATGATCCTCAATCGTGGCCTCGATCTTGGGCTCGATCACAACCCAGAATATCTAGCAGAAGAGAAAAATTGCAGCAACTATTTTAAGTCTAACTTTTGATCCGTTAACCATCCAAAACTCACCCGAGGCCCTCGAGACCTCAACCAAATATACCAATAAGTCCTAAAACATCATACGAACTTATTTGAAACCTCAAATCATATAAAACGACGGTAAAACCACGAATTATGCTCCAATTCGAGGTTAATGAAACTTAAAATTTCCAACTTCTACATTTGATGTTGAAACCTATCAAATCGAGTATAATTGACCTCAAATTTTGCACACAAGTCATAAATGACATAATGGAGCTATAAAAATTTTTAGAACTGGATTCCGACTCCGCTATCAAAAAGTCAACTTCCCGGTCAAACTTCCAAACTTAAATTCCTATTTTAGCCATTTCAAGCCTAATTTAACTACGGACTTCCAAATAAAATTTTGAATACGCTCCTAAGTCCATAATCACCATACGGAGCTGTTGGAATCGTCGAAATTCTATTCCGGGGTCGTTTTCTCAAAATATTGACCGAAGTCAAACTTGGCCTTTTAAGGCTAACTTAAGGAACCAAGTGTTCCGATTTCAACCCGAACACTTTCAAATCCCGAACCAATCATCCCCGCAAGTCATAAATTATTAAAAACACATACATGAAGTTTTATTTTAGGAAACAGGGTTCCATAAGTTAAAATGACCGGTTGGGTCATTACATTCTCTCCCACTTAAATATGCGTTCGTTCTCGAACGTGATAAGGATTGTTTCGGAGTTGTCCAAAATCACAGTTTAACACTTCGAGCACCTATCCGTGCTACCACAACCAATTGAGCACATTAGCTCGAGCCAATTTGACGATTCTCCCCTTTATTTAGGCAATTAAGTCTTAGAGCCTAATTCTAGCATCCAGAATTCTCCACTGTGCCTGTTTCCAACCTACAGACACCATATCAATCACTACACGATGCACCAATACAAGATTGCATATCTTGGTTGAATTTAGACCATGCACCGCACCATTCGCATGCCCATAATAACATCCCCGATAACAATAGTCGAGATTCTACGAATCTGATGTTCACAACACACCTCATGATACATGTAAGTCCTTTTCCAACTCTTGAAATGCTTCCATGATAGAAGAAATGTGTAGAAATTCATAACCAACTGCCGAGTCAACAAATTATTGAGTTTCTCCTCCTGACTAGAATCATCACCCTATTTTAACCAACTAATGGTATTTGCTCTTTATTATACTTCATATAATCCGATCGCACTGATCCCGGATCCAATAATCTTGTCTCCCCCAGCATGAGCTACTCAGGCAATAAGCCACCTCAGACATGGCAAAAAGCCTCATATGACGCCACAATGAGCTAATAAGCTATGGACTCGATTGCGATACATAAGGAAAACGAACTCTGGAAAGGATTTCTCAACCCACGTGACTAATTAGACAACTGAAAAGGTGTCATGAACCTTCCTAAAAAAAATGGGACACAAACACATAAAATAGAATATAGGGGACTGTACTCAACATCACACTGTTGCGGCGTGCAACCCGATCCAAACAACATACCTATGGCGGCGTGCCACCCGATCCGCACAAAAAGAATCCATAAGGAAATACTTACCGAGCTAGAATGCTCATTACTACAAAATATTCGAATAGCGGACACAAGCACGCTAAGTACATAATACCATCCATGGAAGGACCGACATCGCCATACGCTACAAAACTCAAGCACAACTAAGGTGCGATATATGATCTGAATCTCGAGAGCCATCCTGCTCATATAACACCATCGCTACGCAGAACCTCAACACATAAGAAATTTATCAAGCCGCTTCACAACTCGCACGGTACAATATAGTATTACATGAAATAAGCGATGAAGAAACGACATCCAACGTCCGAATACTCCTCCATAGGGACCTTTTATGCTGAAATGAACACATCCGGCCTGATATAGAGCCCGTATTCATATTTAAATCCATCCACAAACCTCAAACCAATTCTGATCGCACCGTACTAGGCTAATAATCTTTCAAGGATCCATAATAACCCTTTTTTCCATAACACACAAGAACAACCATCATAACCGGAACAAACTTTCACAGTCCACAACCAAATGAACCGAGCGCTCTCCAGGCATAAATTCTCGAATCAACGATATTACCACAATCTTCATACTTGGTTTCAATCTTCACTCAATCAAGTGACTACATGCCACTCTTACACAATCTTTCCGTGAGACACACTCCCACGACCTTCCGCACCAGATAACAAGTCTGCACATCCATGCTACCGATTACACTAATGCTGTAAAGCATATCAAGAATCCATAAATCAATACACAAGGTCTCTTACACCTGACATCGACCTTAGGCGATGCCGAAAACAATACCATCTTACTTTAAACATCTAAATCCTTTTCCTGCTCATCCGAGCTCATGATATCCTTGTCAACCCGAACCGAAATATTGAATCCTCAACTTTCGAATTCCATGCTACTTAGTGCACTTAATCACGCAAATGCGCAGGAGAATAAGAATTTCCATCGTAACTCCCGAACCACTAATAGGGTAAACACTTCATCATATAGAAACCTTCTACTTAACTCATTTCAAAAGAACCGTTGCAACACGTGACTGAATTCCCATATCCGTAGAAAATACCGGCCTCAAGTAGTGGTCTAAACCACCATAACTATTCTGGGATCCCTCTACACATAACATGCCATAATACTTGAATTCCTTCAAATAAAATCAATTATGGCGGCCGTCAAGCCTCGCACGTACCGCCACAAATCACATGCATAATTCAATGCGCTGAAGGAACTGATCATTGCCACCATCATGCCAATTCAACCATTGTTAGCCGACCCGCCTTTTCTCAATTTATTCTCAACTTGCCTTAGAAATAATAATAGCTCCATTCATTACATCACGAACTCAAATCCACACTCATCCCGAGTGACCTTATTTCATGAGACCACGCTATTTCAAAAGTGCATGAGCATTTACTAGGGAATTAAAAATAAAGTAGCATGGAATCCACACTAGGGAATTTCCCAAAACCCGGTGTTACAAGTGCATGAGCATTTACTAGGGAATTAAAAATAAAGTACAACATCTGTCCAGAATACAAATTAGACATGAAAATATAATAACTCTGAAGGAGAATCAGTTGGCTGCGGATCATAATACAGAATGTAGCTCACCTATGTCCCCACAATTATTAACCAACCTCTGCGCCCACAAGGCCGCTAGACATATATGTATCTGCACAATAAAATGTGCAGCAAGTGCAGCATGAATACGAAAAACAACGTGTACTCAGTAAGTATTAAGCCTAATCTCGAAGAGGTAGAGACGAGATGGCCGACTTTGATACTCACTAAGAGTCAATAATAATAAATGAAATAAAAATAGCAATATCTAGATCAACATGATTTATAGAATTTATAATAATTTTTTTTAACCAGCAGAAATAATTAAATTATTTCAAATGCAACAATTCTCAATATATTAATTTAATTCCTTCAATTCCAATAAATTTTCAATTTATCAATTAGCCTCATTTACAGGAATAATAATAATTCCTTAACAAGCATAGATAAATAAATTCTTTAAATTCCAAGATTTTTAATTTATCAATTAGCTTCACAAGCTGCAATAAACTATCAAAGTATCGTGTAATTATTATTATTAGGCACGATTTTTGCCGAGGTCGTACGGCCCGATCTAGAGTGTCGTGTACACTGTCGAGGGACGTGCGGCGCGATCCATAGATGCATCTATCCTGCCGAGGCGTTCGGCCCGCTCCACAAGAAAGGAGGACATTTTCTTATGTACCTCCGGAAGAAGAGTATATTTGTTATAAGATAAATCGGGAGAATGAATAATTTCTTTTAATAATTAATTAATTTAAACAGAAAATTAAGCATATGAGATTTTCATCTTTTAATATCCTCCCTAACAATTCACAATATATATATATATATATATATATATATATATATATATATATATATATATATATTGTGAATACAATTTACACAAGTAATTCATGCTTTTGAGTCCTAAACTACCCGTACTTTAGCATTAATAGTAGCTACGCACGGACTCTAGTCACCTCGTGCGTACGTAGCCCTCACAATTAGAAGCAACAATTAACAACAACTATTAATTTAATCACCTATGAGGTAATTTCCCCCTCACAAGATTATATAAGAGACTTACTTCAATTTGCTCCAATTTAATCCACTAGAAGGCCTTTTTCCACGATAATTCAACTCTGTCTAGCTCGAACCTAGCCAAAATAATTCGATACAATCATTAAAATTTATAGGAATCAATTCTATAAGAATATATTACATTTTTCAATGAAAAATCCGAAATTAACTCAAAAATAGCCCGTGGGACCCACATTTCGGAATCCGGAAAAACTCACAAAATCCGACAACCCATTCAATTACGAGTCCAACCATACCAGTTTCACTCAAATCCGACTTTGAATCGACACCGAAATCTCAAAAATTCGTTTCTATGAGATTTCTAAAATTTTCCAAATTTCAATCTCAAAATACTAATTAAATGGTGAAAATAATGATATATTCGTGTATATTGACCAAATACGAGTTAGAATCACTTACCCCAATATCTTTCCTCGAAAATATATCAACAATCGTCTCTGCTCAAGCTCCAATTTGTTAAAAATGAAAAATGGGACGAAGTTCCCTCCTTTATAGTTTTGCCCAGGCAGCCTTCGAAACTGGGCCTCGATCATGGTCCTCGAGCCTGAGCCTCGATTGTGGCTTCGATCATGGCCCTCGAGCCTGGGCCTCGGTCATGGCCTCAATCATGGCATCGAGCCTGGGCCTCGGTCATGGCCTCGATCATGGCATCGAGCTTGGGCCTTCGATTGTGACCCTCAAGCCCTGCCTTCGATCATGACCCTCGATCGTGGCCTCGATCTTTGGCTCGATCACAGCCCATAATATCCAGCAGAAGAGAAAAATTGCAGCAATTGTTTTAAGTCAAACTTTTGATCCGTTAACCATCTGAAACTCACCCGAGGCCCTCGGGACCTCAATCAAATATACCAACAAGTCCTAAAACATCATACGAACTTATTTGAAATCTCAAATCACATAAAACAACGGTAAAACCACGAATTATGCTCCAATTCGAGCTTAATGAAACTTAAAATTTCCAACTTCTACATTCGATGTTGAAACCTATCAAATCAAGTCCGATTAATCTCAAATTTTGCACACAAGTCATAAATGACATAACAGAGCTATGAAAATTTTCAGAACTGGATTCCGACTCCGATATCAAAAAGTCAACTCCCCGGTCAAACTTCCAAACTTAAATTCCTATTTTAGCCATTTCAAGCCTAATTTAACTACGGACTTCCAAATAAAATTCCGAACACGCTCCTAAGTCCATAATCACCATACGGAGCTGTTGGAATCGTCGAAATTCTATTCCGGGGTCGTTTTCTCAAAATATTGACCGAAGTCAAACTTGGCCTTTTAAGGCTAACTTAAGGAACCAGGTGTTTCGATTTCAACCCGAACACTTCCAAATCCCGAACCAACCATCCCCGCAAGTCATAAATCATTAAAAACACATACGTTAAGTTTTATTTTAGGGAACGTGGTTCCAAAAGTTAAAATGACCGGTTGGATCATTACATCGCTCGCAAAAGTACTTGCGACGCGAGTAGACATGGATTTCTCAGCATTATTATGTATTTCTCAATTCTTCCCAAAAATAAGAAATCTAAGTTGAAAATTTGCAACTTTAAAATCCCAAGTCTTAGATCTATTTAAGACAATTAATATGCACAACAAACATAACATTACAATTTAAGCATGATGTGGATCTACGACTGCCCAGGCATCTCATGGAATATAGCTACCCATGGGTTCTCGTCATCTAGTGCGTATGTAGCTCCCCACACAAGTAATAGACAACAAAATACACCTAAGGGGATGATTTACCTCTTACAAGGTTAGGCAAGAGACTTACCTCGTTCTCAAGCTCACTTCCGGTCCACAAATCCGCTCTAAATTCTCAACTTGGTGCCAAACAACCCGAAGCTAGCCAAATATTATATAAATTAATCAATATATACTCATAAGTTCATAATTTAACTATTAGGGTAATTACCCAACCCAAATTGAAAGATTCCTAAAATCTACCCCCAAGCCCATGTGCCCCGATTCCATTAATTTTCATTATCCATAATCTCACGAAATCAAATATATAATTTTCACCCAATAACATAATCATTTTCATTGTTAAATCCTATTTTTTATTTATCAAAACCTAGATTTTTAACTAAACCCACAATTTCTATACTTTATGCGCTAAGAATCTACCCGAAATGCATGTATTAAACTTATCTTATATAGACATTACTTACCTCAAAATGCTAGGTGAAAATACCTGTTCAAAGAGCTCCAAAATCGCCCAAGAGATGAAAGAAATAAGCCAAAATAGCCTAAGTCTCGATATAAATGCACTTCACTGCCTCCCAACGTTTTTCGCACCTGCGGAAGCTTCGCCGCTTCTGCGGGAAAATCCCCGCTACTGCGAAACACGTGGGAACCAACACTGATCGCACCTGCAGAAAAACTCCGCACCTGTGGCTAGCCTCGCGCACGTGCGACCTACGCCATGCTGCCTCCCTCCGCACCTGCGACTCCTGTCTCGCAGAAGCGAGCCCTTTTCTGCAAACTCTAGCCAGCCCACTCCCCAGCCACTTATGCGTATGATGGCTCGAACTTGCGGCCAAAATCTCACAGGTGCAGACGCACCAGAACTGGTGCACCAGCAACCTTTCATGCAAATTTTCGAGTCCGATTCCAATCTGTTTTTGCATCTGAGGCCCCCGGGACCCAATCCAATAGCACTCACACATCCAACAACATCATACGGACCTGCTCGCACGATCAAAATACCAAAATAACATCTAGAAATGTGAATCGGATGCCAAAACACATGAATCGAATTATGATACTCAAAAACTTCTAGAAACACTTCCGCGCGTCCGATTCCTATCAAATTAACTTGGAATGATGCCAAATATTTCATGCAAGTCAAAAATCAGAATACGGAGCTATTCCCAGGTTCAAGATCCCAAACGGACCTCGATAACACCAAATCCTACTTCAAACCAAATTTAAAGAACTTGAAAACCTTCAATGCGCCAACTTTTAATATTAAACACAGAAGCGCTCTCGGGTCATCCAAAACCCGATCCGGACATATGCGCAAGTATAAAATTATCATACGAGCCTATTGGGATAGTCAAATCCCTGTTTCGAGGTCGTTTACTCAAAACATTGACTCAAATTAAACTTAATCATTTTAAGCCAATATTAAGGAACTAAGTGTTCTGATTTCAACCCGAATCCTTCCAAACCCGAACTAACCATCCCCGCAAGTTATAAAACAGTAAAATAATATATGAGGAGTCTTATTTAGGGGAACGAGGATCTATAAAGCAAAACAACCGGTCGGATCATTATATTCGCCACCTCTTAAACAAACGTTCGTCCTTGAATAGGTCTAGAATCGTACCTGGAGTGCCGAATAATTATGGATATCTTCTCCGCATGTCCTTATCGGTCTCCCAATTTGCCTCCTCGACTGGTTGAGCCCTCCACTGAACTTTTACAGCAGAAATCTTCTTGTACCTCAATTGGCAAACCTGCCTGTCAACAATGGCAATTGGCTCCTCCTCATAACCCACGCTCTCATCAAGCTGAACTATGCTGTAGTCTAACATATGCGACCTGTCGGCAAGATACTTCCGGAGCATAGACACATGGAAAACCGGATGAACTCCCGATAGATTGAAAGGCAAATCAAGCTCATAAGCAACCTCCCCAACTCGTCTCAACACCTCAAATGAACCTATAAACCTTGGGCTCAACTTTTCCTTCTTCCCGAACCTCATGATTCCCTTCATCGGCGAGACTTTCAAGAGAACCTTACCGCCCACCATAAATGATAAATAATGCGCCTTCTGATCCGCATTACTCTTATTTATGGACTGTGCTGTGCGAAGTCGCTCCTGAATCAACTCCACCGTCTCCAAGGCATCCTTCATCAAATCAGTACCATATAGCCTAGCTTCGCCAGGCTCGAACCATCCGATGGCGAACGATATTGCCGACCATACAAAGCCTCAAATGGAGCCATCTCAATGCTGTACTGATAACTGTTGTTATAAGTAAACTCGGCCAAAGGCAAAAATCGATCCCACTGCCCTCCAAAGTCAATCACACATGCATTAAGCATATCCTCCAAGATCTGAACAGTCCGCTCCGACTGCCTGTCGGTTTGCGGATGAAATGCTGTGCTGAGCTCTACCTGGGTCCCTAACTCACTCTGTACTGCCCTCTAGAAATAAGAAGTAAACTGAGGGCCTCTATCTAATATGATGGAAACAGGCACACAATGCAACCGGACAATCTCCTGAATGTAAATATGGGCCAATCTCTCTGAAGAATCCGTAGTCACAACCGGAATGAAGTGTGCTGACTTGATCAACCTATAGACAATGACCCAAATTGCATCAAACTTCCTCAAGGTCTGTGGCAACCAAACTACGATGTCCATAGTGATGCGCTCCCATTTCCACTCAGGTATAACCATCTGCTGGAGTAGGCCACCTGGCCTCTAATGCTCATACTTAACCTGCTGGAAATTTAGGCTCCTTGCTACACACTCAACTATGTCCTCCTTCATCTGCCTCCACCAATAATGCTGCCTTAGGTTGCGATACATCTTCGTAGCACTTGGATGAATAGAATACCGAGAACTGTGCCTCCTATAGAATCTTTTCCCTTAATCCATCAACATTAGGAACACATAGACGACCCTGGAGTTGCAAAACACCATCCTCACTGATAGTAACCTCCTTGTCACCACCCTATAGTACCGTATCTCTGAGAACCAACAAGTGCGTATTGTCGTACTGACGAGCCTTAATCTGCTCGAATAATGAAGACTGAGCGACGACGCATGCAAGAACTCGGCTGGTCTCTGAGATATCCAACCTCAGAAGTCTTTTAGCCAAAGACTGAATGTCCAGAGCTAATGGCCTCTCCTCTGCCGAAATGAATACCAAACTACCCATACTCTCCATCTTTCTGCTCAAGGCATCCGCAACCACATTCGCCTTGCCCGGGTGATAAAGGATGGTAATATCATAATCTTTTAGTAACTCAAGCCACATGCACTGCCTCAAATTAAGATCCCTCTTCTTGAATAAATGCTGCAAGGTACGATGATCGGTGTAAACCTCATAGGACACCTCATAAATATTATGCCTCCAGATATTAAGAGCATGAACTATCGCGGCCAATTCCAAATACTGTACGGGGTAATTCTACTCGTGGGGCTTCAGTTGGCGTGAAGCATATACAATAACTCGCCCCTCCTGCATCAATACACAATCCAAGCCAACACGTGAAGCGTCGCAATACATAGTATACACCCCTGAACCAGAAGGCAACACTAATACCGATGATGTAGTCAATGTGGACTTGAGCTTCTGAAAGCTCGCCTCGCAATTATCAGACCATCGGAATGGAGCATCCTTCTGGGTCAATCTAGTCAAAGGTGCTGTAATAGATGAGAAGCCCTCCACAAACCGGCGATAATAACCTTCTAGCCCCAAGAAGCTCCTGATCTTGGTCGATGTGGTAGGACGAGGCCAACTCTGAACTGCCTCGATCTTCCTAGGATATACCTTAATACCCTCGCCTGATACAACATGCCCCAAGAATGCCACAGAATCGAACCAGAACTCACACTTGGAGAACTTAGCATATAGCTTCTGTTCCCGCAAGGTCTGAAGCACCACTCTCAAATGATGCGCATGCTCCTCCATGCTACGCAAGCAGATCAATATGTCATCAATGAACACAATGAAAAACGAGTCAATATATGGCCTGAAAACCTGGTTAATCAAATCCATAAACGCCGCTGGGGCATTAGTCAAGCCGAAGGACATCACTAGAAACTCATAATGGCCATGTCTAGTCCGGAAAGCCGTCTTCGGAACATCCGAATCATGAATATTCAGCTGATGATACCCCAATATCAAGTAGATCTTAGAGAATACCCTGACACCCTGCAACTGGCCAAATAAATCATCAATACGCGGCAACGGATAACTTTGTTCAACTGGAGGTAATCGATGCACATCTGCATATTCCCAGCTTTTTACTTCACGAGCAACACCGGTGCACCCCAAGGCGACACACTCGGTCTGACGAACCCCTTTTTCTAGCAACTCCTCAAGCTGTTCTTTCAACTCCTTCAACTCTTTTAGAGCCATGCGGTAAGGTGGAATAGAGATAGGCTAGGTACCTGGAGCCAAATCAATACAGAAATCAATATCACAATCTGGTGGCATGCTTAGAAGATCAGAAGGAAACACATCGTGGAACTCCCGGACCAAAGGTACTAAATCAATCACCGGAGTCTTTGTAGTAGTATCCCGAACATAAGCTAGATAATCCAAACAACCCTTCTCGACCATGTGTCGAGCCTTCAGAAAAGTCATAACCCAACTAGATACACTGACAGACGAACCCTTCCACTCCAATCTAGGCAACTCTGGCATCACCAAGGTAATAGTCTTGGCATGACAATCAAGCACGGCATAATATGGAGACAAGCAGTCCATGCCCAGGATGACCTCAAAGTCGGGCATATCAAGCAACAGAAGATCCGCTCTAGTCTCATAACCACAGAAAGTCACGATACAGGATCGATAGATCCGATCCACAATAATAGAATCGTCCACTGGTGTGGACACATATATAGGAGCACCCAATTACTCGCGAGGAACACCCAAAAATGAGCAAACAGAGATGAAACATATGAATATGTAGACCGTGGATCAAATAGTACCGAAGCATCCCCATCGCATACATAAATAATACATGTGATCACGACATCTAAGGCTACTACATATGGTCTGGATGGAAAGGCATAGAACCTAGCTGGAGCGCCACCTGATTGGCCTCCACCTCTAGGACGGACCCTACCCATCTGCCCTCCGCCTCTGGGCAGCCGAAAGGCTGGTGCGGCAACTGGTGCTGTAATCATAGGTTGATAACCCTGTTGTACTGTTTTTCCCTAAAGTATGGGGTAGAATCTCTTCATGTGGTCAGGATCCCCACACTTAAAACAACCCCTCGAAAAGGTGGATTGCTGACCTAAAGTTTGACCTTGATGGCGTGAATACCCACTAGAGGAACCCTGAATAGCTGGATGGCGGTAGGAGCTCTCTGGAATAGCACTGAAATAGGGCCGCACTGGAGCACCCCCAGGAGGTGGCGGTGCTGGATATGTGGGCATGCTAGACTGACCCCTTACAAACTAACCTCTGCCCCCAGCCAGAGCACCACTGAACCCTCCAAGAATATCGAAATCGCTTGTCCCCCCGACACCTGCTCTCGGCTCCGCTGACGAACACCCTCGATCCTCCGAGCTATATCCACAACCAGCTCGTAAGAGGTCCCCATCTCAACCTCTCGGGCCATAGTGGCCTGGATACCAGAGTGCAAACCCGCAACAAACCTACGCACTCGCTCTGCATCGGTAGGAAGTATCATAAGTGCATGGTGAGACAACTCATAGAATCTTGCCGCATAGTCTGTCACCGACATCTGACTCTGCTGGAGCTGCTCGAACTCAAATCGCAACTCTCCCCTCTGAGAGGGTGGAATATATCTATCCAAAAAAGAGGTATGTGAACTGGTCCCAAGTCAAGAGAGGAGAAACTGTTGGCCTGCCGAGAAGATACGACTGCCACCATCTATGGGCCCTGTCCTCCAGCTGAAAGGTGGTAAAGTCCACCCCGTGGAACTCCAGTATCTTCATGTTGTGCAGTCTATCCATGCAACGATCAATAAAGTCCCGGGGTCCTCATGTCGCTCACCTCCAAAGACAAGAGGATGTAGCCTAGTCCATCTATCCAATAGATTTTGTGGCTCGCCGGCGGCAACTGGTCTGTGCTCAGGTATAGCTTCTACAACTGGATGAGCTTCGCCTACGGGTAGTGCGCCCTGGGTATGATATACGACAACTGCATACCCGGGAGCCTGAGAGGTAGGGGTTTATGCTCCCCCTCCTGCCTGAGATATGGCTGGGTCTGCTGCAAATAAACCAGCCTAAGTCATAGAATCCATGAACCGCAACATACGGCCCATGACCTCCTGGAATCCTGGTGCGGACATGAAATCCACTGGAGCTGGCTCCATTGCAGGCACCCGCCCTGCTCATCAATAGCAAGATCCTCCATTGGATTTACTGGTGGCATAACTGGAGAAACTCTAGGACGTCCTCGTCCTCTACCATGAGTTAGAGCCCTCCCTCGGCCTCTAGCAACAGAGGGAGCAGCTCTTCCATGGTCGGATACATCTGTCGCGCGTGTTCTTATCATCTGTGAGAGAATAAGAGAAAACTACTTAGCACAACATCAACTGCACGATAGGAGATGAAGAAAAAGTAGTTTCCTAACACCTTATAGCCTCTCGAAGATAAGTATGGACGTCTCCGCACCCATCCACAAGACTTTATTAGGCGTACTCATAACTTATGAGACCTACGTGAACCTAGTGCTCTGATACCATGTTGTCATGACTCAATTTCTCCTATATGCCATGATGGTGCCCAACGTCGCCGCTAGGCAAGCCAACAGTGAATTATTCATGCATCTATTCTCTTTTCAAAATTTCAAAGTAGTCGATTTTTATCTTATTAAGTAAATAAGAAGTGAAAACTTTAATAAAGTAAAGCGAAAATTGATGAAAAAGCAATTGTAGTGAAATAAATGATCGAAAGCCATAAAGTGTCTACTAGCATGTTTCCATGACCTGGTGCTATAAGTGTATGAGCAACTAGTTGAATATACAAAACACTAAGCTACTGTCTGAAATAGGGTAGACAGAATATAAATACAAAAGAAAGACTGCGGGTGCCGTAGAACAACCTTTGAGAGCAGCTCACCACTAAGCCTCGGGGTAACGGGGATGCGCGCCGGGATGATTGCCAGATGCACCTGCCTCAGATCCTGTACGATTAGTGAAGAAGTGTAGCGTGAGTACATAAACAATATATACCCAGTAAGTATCCAGTCTAACCTCGAAGAAGTAGTGACCTGGGGTCGACATCGACACTTACTATGGGCCAATAATAAAATACATACATTTTAAATAAGCATGGAATAGGTGAATAATTAAAATAACATAATAGCAAGCAGTGAATAAATGATTCTTTAACTGATAGTAAGTTCCAAAATCTCCATCTAACACATACTAGTTCCAAATCAATTTTGGTCATTCAATAAATTATAACCCCTCTAGCCATTATATAATATCAAGTGTAATCGGACTCCGAGTATTATCACGTACGATTTATGCCGAGATCGTACGGCCCGATCCAAATACTGTGTGTACGGCCGAGGGTCAAACGGAACAAACCATAGATGGATCTATTATGTCGAGGCGAACGACTCGCTCCCATGAGAGTAGAGAAGTTTACCTAGCTAGCGGAAATACTTACGACGCGGGTTGACATGGATTTCTCAGCGTTATTATGTATTTCTCAATTCTTCCCAAAAATAAGAAATCTAAGTTGAAAATTTGCAACTTTAAAATCCCTAGTCTCAAGCTATATTTAAGAATATGCTCAACAAACATAACAGTACAATTTAAGCATGATGTGGATCTAAGACTACCCGGACATCTCATGGAATATAGCTACGCACGGGTTCTCGTCACCTAGTGCGTACGTAGCTCCCACATAAGTAATACACAACAAAATACATCTAAGGGGATGATTTTCCTCTTACAAGGTTAGGCAAGAGACTTACCTTGTTCTCAAGCTCACTTCTGGTCTACAAATCCGCTCTAAATCCTCAACTTTGCCAAACAACCCGAAACTAGCCAAATATTATATAAATTAATCAATATATACTCAAAAGTTCATAATTTAAATATTAGGGAAATTACCCAACCTAAATTGAAAGATTCATAAAATCCACCTCGGGCCCACATGCCTGGATTCCGAAAATATTCGAAGATAATATTACCCATAACCTCGCGAACTCAAATATATAATTTTTATCCAATTTCATAATCATTTTCATAGTTAAATCCCTTTTTTTATTTATCAAAATCTAGATTTTTCAACAAAACCCACAATTTCTACACTTTATGCGCTAAGAATCAACACAAAATGTATGTATTAAACTCATTATTTATAGAAATTAGTTACCTCAAAGTGCTAGGTGAAAGTCCCTTTTCAAAGAGCTCCAAAATCGCTCAATAGGTGAAAGAAATGAGCCAAAATAGCCTAAGTCCCGATATAAATGCACTTCACTGCCTCCCATCTGTTTTCGCACCTGCGGAAGCTTCGCCGCTTCTGCTGGAAAATCCCTGCTCCTGCGGAACATATGCGAACCATCACTGGTCGCACCTGCGGAAAAACTCTGGCGGCTCGCCTCGTGCATGTGCGACCTACGCCATGCTGCCTCCCTCCGCACCTGCGACTCATGTCTCGCAGAAGCGAGCCCGCTTCTGCAAACTCTAGCCAGCCCACTCCCCAGCCGCTTCTGCACATGATGGCTCGCACTTGCGGCCAAAATCTCACATTTGCGGACACACCAGAACTAGTGCACCAGCAGCCCTTCATGCAAATTTCTGAGTCCGATCGTAATCCGTTTTCGCATCCGGAGCCCCCGGGAACCCATCCAATAACACTTACACATCCAACAACATAATACGGACTGCTCGCACGATCCAAACACTAAAATAACATCTAGAAATATGAATCGGACGCCAAAACACATGAATCGAATTATGAAAAGTCAAAAACTTCTAGAAACACTTTCACGTGTCCGATTCCTATCAAATTAACTCGGAATAACGTCAAATTTTGCATGCAAATTCCCAGGCTCAGAATTCCAAACGGACCTCGATAAGACCAAATCTTTCTTCAAACCAAATTTAAAGAACTTGAAAACCTTCAATGCGCCAACTTTCAATATTAAGCGCCGAAGCGCTCCCGGGTCATCCAAAACCTGATCCAGACATACGTTCAAGTCCAAAATCATTATACGAATCTATTGGAACAGTCAAATCCCGGTTTCGAGGTCGTTTATTCAAAATGTTGACTCAAGTCAAACTTAACCATTTTAAGCCAATATTAAGGAACTAAGTGTTCCGATTTTAACCCGAATCATTCCAAACCCGAACTAACCATCCCGCAAGTCATAAAACAGTAAAAATACATACGTGAAGTCTTATTTATAGGAACTGGGATCTAGAAAGCAAAACGACCGGTCGGGTCGTTACATTTTGAGTTTTATTTTTTGTGGCTGATGAATTTTTCAGATCTTTAATTAGTATCTTAGAGTACGAGCATATGGACTGCATTTGCTAAAGTTTTAAGACACTTATTCTACTAGGTTATAATAAATTGTGTGATAATTAGTATCAACATGTATCCTTATAAAAAAAAGTATCAGCATGTATTACAAGGTCATGAATCTATTGAAATGTAATAAAAGGCTATTTTGAGAGATCACGAGAAGTTATTCACCGACTAATTGTTATTATTTGGAACCTGCGGTGAACCATTTGATCGAGATTTAACAATTAACAGGTTTTTCATTGTTTCTATGATTTTTTGCAGCTCTTTTCCGAAATATTCTTACCTATGTGCTTACACATTCTCTACCCATATTGAAATGTTACCGATTGTTGAAGTGGTAGATTGGGAAGGTGAAGAGATTGAAGTAAAATAATGTTGAAGCAATTCTAACTGAGAAAGGAAAAGGCCGTTAGGAATTACTTCTGGTGTCGATACCATACGTGACCAAATTAGAAAGAAACTGAGAAATCTCACTCACTGCTCACTCACTATACCTGATAAGACAAAGAAGACTGGGAAGGGTCGAAAGGAAACAAACATCAATGTTGTGGAAGAAAAACCGGACGCTTAGAAGAAGAGTTCATGGTGTATTAGTTCTACTAGGTGTTTGAATTCTTCGTTATTTACATATTCATATTTGAACTTGCATAACAAATGTAATGCATCTTGATTTGTGAGGTTCAACTAGAGCACTTTCCCTCTCTGGTTGGGTCATGTGGAGATTATAAGCTAAGAACTCAGTGAAATACAACAAGATTTGCACAAACAAAGAGACAAATGCAATAAGGAAATCCGGAAACTATGATATGTACGGTTGCATCCTTGGAAAAATACATATTATTGCCCTTTCAAGTGTTTAAAGTATATTCTTAAGAAATGCTCTATTTCTCTTAACTTTCATATTATTGCTAAGTTCACACGTGGGCCCGTGCAGTAGTTGGTGGCGGTGATGACTAACAAAGGTGCTTGTGGCAGTTGTTGGTGATTTTGGTTGATGGTGGTGATTCTGGGTAGTAGATAGTGGTGCTTGGTAGCGCTAGCGATTATGGTTGAGGATGGTGGTGGTGGTGGTTGTGGTTGTGATTGAGGAAGGTGATGGTGGTAGTTGTGATTGAGGAAGGTGATGGTGGGTGGTGGTAGTTTATATTAGTGGGTGAGTGTGTGGTTATGGTTGAGGATGATGGTAGTGGGTGTTGGTAGTGGTGGAGGCTATGGTTAAGGATGGTGGTGGTGGTAGTTGATAGTGGGTGGTTGTAATGATGAATGTGGATGATAGCATCTTAATGAAATTAAGTTTTTGTTATAGATCTTAATCATACAAACTTATTCGGACACATTAAGTGATTGTGAAGTAAGAAAAAATAAACACACTTAATGATTAAGATCTAAATGATTAAGATTCAGACTTTTAAAAACAAACACATTTAATGTTTGAGATCTGAATAATGAAGATTCATACATCCATTAAGTGCAAACAAATGAGACCTTAGTCAAATAACCCCAAATAAAAAAGAATCGCTTTGTCTTCTTTAATACTTTCTAAGGTCCAACAATAGAGTTTTGAGTTTTATATAGTAAATTACAAAATCGGTGTTTAAACTAAAAATTTAAGAATAAATTATCAACATTCGAATGATTTTAACGGTAATGGATCATTAACCTTCTCTTTTCATCACCAAACAAGAATTTCAAGCTTTAATTATTAAAACATTATGGTGCTCAAGTAAAACACGGAAACATTTTGCTGAAATTGTCAAAAACGGGAACATTCAGCTAAGACCAATCCTATCGGAGGACATGCCATGTAATTGTTTCCACATAGTTTGGCCCGTCGGTGAAGAGGTCGGCTAACTTAAAATGCTTTAAAGCCCAAAGATAGGCGATGATATCGTCTTATGCAGGAAGGCCCACCAAATATGTAGTTAAAGAAATTTTAGCCAATCTGTCAACTGTGGGACATATATATATATATATATATATATATATATATATATATATATATATATATATATATATATATATATATAAAACAGTACAATTGAATTTGTTACGTGATTTATAGACAAGCGAACTGATTTGATCCAAAATAATAAATAGGTAAGATTGAAAATAAGACTTAGCGATTAGAATTTGAAGAAAATGTGAACAATATAAAAGAACAAATAAAATTGTTAAATTGAGAGCGAAAAATGAAGTATAGCATATGTTTCGCCAAGAATTTTGTGTCTTATAATGGCTGCTGAACCTGCTATTTGTAGCTATTCCTAGGGAAACAAGATCCTAGGATCAAGCTCCACTTAAATGATAATAAATGGGTCATTGATGAATATGTAACGGCAGGTCATGAATGCAAATATTCCCTGCAATGGCTGCCCATTTAATGTTCGAGAATATTCTTCATTGAAAGTTATACGATGACAAATATTCAACTTGCTGCCATTGACCATGCTCCCTTTGAGTTTATCCGATGTCAATTGCAGTTGTTAATTCCGATACTGGTTGTTACTTGATTCGCCTTTTACCTATCTTCGGTTTCACGTGTCATGCTATCATTCGACCATTTATTATAAGCCAATTCTACTCTATACAGATAGTCCCCTTGCTTTCCGGTGACACATCTTTGTGTTATCGGGAAGTTGGTGAAGATCCCTTTCTTGGCGGGAAAGTTCCTGAACAGTTTCTGACGCTTTAAGGGACGCACGTCTTCATGCATTTAATACCTCGAACACGTGTTGCCCCACGATTCAATAATATTTTTGTCGGTTCTCGAGGTAACCATGACCACGATTTTTGCCATCTATATCTTTACTTCTTGCCATCATTTTACCACTTCCACTTCAAAAAATTTCATAAGTTTATCATCTTCTCTGCACTCAATCTCCTCCTGCTTAGAAAACTTTCATCTTATCTAATTCTTTCTGAAAAATTTTACCGCCTTTACTACCATGGCTTCTTCTACTGCATTTTTTAGAAACTCTTGTCATCTCTTCGGTGGAGGCCCGAAGAGAAACAAAGACAAAGAAGCTGACAATGATTCTGATCCTCCCACTGTAAATACAATCATACCCAAACACATGAGTACCGTTAATGACTTCCAAGAGAAGCTTTCTTCCGCGTCTCCATGGGCTTGGGCCATTAGCAGGTACCCCTCTTCTATTTGCCCTTCCAGTATTCCTGCTGTGAAGGAGGACTGCAACTACCCAAATATTGACATCCTTGATCTGGATATGATTGAGCGGGTTACCTTCACCAAGAAAGGTTTTACATATATTTATACGTATCCCTTCACCTTAGGTCAATTTTTCTTGGGGACGATTGAAGGGATCGAACCTATGATTTTGGAGTTTTACCATCGGTACCAGGTCTGCTTGGCACAGGTAGGCCCATCTATATGGTGGACGGTGGCTTGACTATGCCAGTTGTGCACGGAGACTGGAAAAATCCTAATCCTAACACACATGATGAATCTCTAGCCCCCTCAAAATTTTTTGTGGGGTAGCAATAAACTTTAGAAAACATGGCCACCATGCCCTTCTTACCAGCGTAGATGATGACAGTGATCGTGGATGGATGAAGCAGTTTGTCATCATTGCTACCAGGGATATCATCCCGGCCACAACTCCGTCTTTTACTGAATCATGGAACCGTTTTCGTAAGTTTGTGATTTATTCATCTTTTTCATTCGTAAAAAGACCGTTATCTGTTATTGTTGACCTATTTGTTTTCTGTTGTTTCAACTACCCGGTGGGAACCTCCAAGGGTTCAAGGCTTGGACTAGTGAGTTCAGAAGATTCAGAACATTACAACACCAGAATCCTATCGATAGAAGGAAATGGCCCCCAAATATGGGTGGAGGCCAAGCATAGTAACCAAGTCATTCTTCCTTTTATCTTTGTATGATCATAGATAATCTTGCTAACTTCATCTTTTGCTTGGTTCAGGACTTCCTCAAGGCGCCATCACCTGCCCCGAGGTCAACATTTTAACCAACCCCGAGGAGGCTGCGAGGGCTACAAAGTGCCCTGGCTCGAAGTAGTGCACGCGGACCTACTTCCGGTGAGGGTGTTTCCTCTCGAAGTCCCCAGCCAGAGAACAAGCAACCAAAAAGGCGACGTTTTTTCTCGGTTGGGGCTCAAAATAAAAAGTAAAGAATGCAAAGACCGAGCCATCCATAGTGGTCATTGTAGTGGACGGGAAAACTAGTGATGAAGTGGCTCCCCTTCAAAGGAAAAGAACATCATCATCAGCTCAACCGGAGGCTCAACCAGGGGAGTTTCAAAACTCGACCACATATGAGGTCCAAGCACTTTTGGGTGAGATGGAGACAACAGAGGATGCCGATTCTCACTTTCCAACCCCTGTTGCTGTCTCTGGTCCGAGGAGCTTCAAACATTGAGCAACCAATAATTAGTGTTGTTCCTGCCGTAGTTGCTTCTCAGCCTTCAATGCCAACGACTTCACGCCCCTCAACACCAACTGCACCTTCGCCAACAACACCTACCGCATCTCCTCCACCGGCAATAGACGCTCGAGAGAGGGGTGTTTCTCCTCCCCGATCTCCCGACCACGGGAATATGGGGCATAATTACTTACCCCCTTCCCCAGATCCCAGAGGGAATAAGAATGCTAATCTTTCAATTTTCAAGGAGTGCCATCTGCTGTACAAGTCAGTAGAACTTGCGAGCTATTTGAAGCCGTTAGCTTCAGAGAAAGATAAGAAGAAAATATGCTCCCTTCAGGGAGTGTTTGTTGAACAATGCCATGCACAAAGCGACAACGGTGCCGTACTTGTCTTTTTATAACTTCATTTCCATCTATCTGCTGTAAATTCTGACTTTGATATATTTTGCTTTTTACATGCCAACTTTTTTTCTTACGAGGGCCTGCAGAAATTAATCCTCGATAAGCAAGGACTTGCTTCCGAGCAGGATCAACTGTTGGTCGAGAGGGATCAACTGTTGATCGAGATTGACCAACTTGCTGCATGTCTCCCAGTGTTGGAGGCAAAGGCTGCTGAGGCAGGCGAGCTTGAAGCCCGGGTGTAGCAAAGTGAACAAGATATGATGGCCTACAACCAAGAAGCCACTTCATTATATAAGCAACTCCAAAAGGCTAAGGCTAAGTGGGTCGAGCTCCAAGATACTATACTTGTTGCTGTTAAGCGCGAGTTTGCCTATGAGGAACAAGTTAATAACTTAAAGGCAACCTTGATCTCTAAAACCAAGGAGGCTAATTCCGCTGAGGAGAAGAGGGCCAGGATGGAAGAGAGATTTAAAATGATCATGGAGAAAAAACGGATTCATCTATCTACAAGTCGCAATCTCAATTCTAGCCTCGGTGCCATAAGATCCTAGTGGGACGACCTTCAGGCCAAGGTTGACAGGCTTAAGGCGAAGCTCCAGTACCAAGAGGATTCCCTCATGTTTGAAAAGACTTATGCTATGTACCATATGAGGAGGAAAACCTTGTAAGAGGTCAAAACGGGCATTGTCAATATCGATAATTGCATCGTCAAGGCCCGAGAACTGGAGCTAACTGCCCAAGAAAATCTTCCTCCTCGGCCCTGCTGCAACCGATTCTTCGAGTACCGGTTTCGAGTACTAGTAACCGAGGATGAGACTAAATAGAATGATGATGAAGGCCAGGCACCGAACCGGCAGCTGATCCGCCCTCTTCCACTGGAGGGGGGGGGGACGCAGATCTCTCCCCCGGTGGCGATAATGCTTAGATTCTTTCTTCTTTTCTTTTGGTGTTTTATTTTTGTACTTTGTAACCATGCCAAACTTTTCATCGAGTTTGGAATTTTGATAAATGAAGATAATTTTTGCTTAAGTATTGTGCAAGATACATTATTTTTGCATTGAATTAGTCAAACCTTCGGGTACATTTTTATCTGATAGTTTCTGATTCCGAGCATGAATCTTTCCAGAATCAACCCTTTACTATGTGGGTTTCATAAGAGAGGGCCCTCTTATGTTTACAATGCTCTTGAAGAGGACGTCTCCTGTTTATTTAGGCACAAGCATTTGAAGTTTTTTGTTAACTTTCAAATGATAAAATCAACTCATCGTTTGGAAAAGAAACAAGATAAAAATAAAAGGACTTTATTTTATTCCTTATATCTTTAAAAGTACATAAGCAATTTTTTCCTAAAGGAAAAAAAAACTGCCAATACATGTGGCTAACTTGTACAACTTATTTTTACGGGATTGGCCATGCAGTCTCCAGTCCCGATGAGACATTATTGTTCCCGATTCTCGCAATTCCCGGTTTTTGTGGCATTCTTACTTCTGTATCTTATACTATTCCCCCCAGTGTTCAAATGCGAAGTATGCAAATTGGAACACTAGAAGTCTTGCTTCGTTGGTGGAAATAACTCGTGAACGGTTAAATAGTCTTTGGTTCGATAGAAAGTTTTGTTTCCCATTAGGAACTTTCCATTGAGCCGAAGATTATTTAACCTTTCTATAGCAGTTTATCATTTCAATGCCTTGTCATTTAAAGGTCTTAATCTTGCCGATGGCGCTTTTTTTCATAGTATGCTTTCCGATGCTACCTTGTTAAAAACCTTGCCAGAAAAACCCGATTGGGACAATAACTGGTCGAAGGAAAAAAGAGTGCAGCACATACTTTCAGTATTTGATGAGATCCATCAGCAATAATACCTTTTGAGATGAGTCACATTCTAATTGTTAGGCAATTTTACTCCATCTTGATTTTCTAATTTATACAATCCCTTACCGGTGATAGCTAAAATCCGGTAGGGACCTTCTCATGTTGGACCCAGCTTTCCAGAGTTGATTTACCGAGTGCTCTGAGTCATCTTCCTCAAAACGGAGTCTCCCACTTTGAAGTAGCGGAGATTGTCCCTCCGATTATAGTATCTTTCCATTCTTTGCTTTTGAGCCACCATCCTCACGTGTGCCAAGTCCTTGCATTCATTGAGCAGATCCAGCTTCACCAATAACGCCTCAATATTTACTTCCTCATTTGCTCGGGAAAACCGTAAGGTTGGTTCCCCTACTTCCACCTATATCAGAGCTTCCGTGCCATATAGGAGAGAGAAAGACGTCTCTCCCGTGCTCGATTTTTCCATCGTCTGATATGCCCATAGCACACTCGGCAACTCTTCAGCACACCCGGCAGCTTCTAACCTCTTTTTGAGGTTTTGGATAATCGCCTTATTGGTCGATTCCGCTTGTCCATTAGCACTCGGATGGTACGGTGACGATGTAGTCCTTTTGATTTTTAAATCTTCCAGAAATTTCGTGACTTTTGAGCCTATGAATTATGGTCCTTTGTCGCAAGATCTTCTTCGGTATTCCGAATCGGGAGATTATGTGGTCTCATAAAAAGTCGACCATTTTGCGCTTATCGATCTATTGGTAAAGACCTGCTTCAACCCATTTAGTGAAGTAATCAGAATCTTACCTTTCGGACACCCGATGGCAGTGGACCAACTATATCCATTCCATATTTCATGAATGGTCACGGGGACAGTACCAAATGCAAGAGTTCCGCCGGTTGATGTACTGATTGTGCATAACAGTGACATTTGTCGCATTTATGAACGAACGTCTTTGCGTCTTGTTCCATCCGAGGCCAATAATATCCTCTTTTAACCAGCTTTAGTACCAACGAATCTACACCGGAATGGTTCCTGCAAATTCATTCATGGACTTCTCTCATCATTTAATCTGCCTCCAAGGCTCTCAGACATCGGGCCAATGGACCATGGTACGATCTTCTGTATAATATCCCATCCATGAGGTAGTAACGAGCCGCTTTGGTGCGTAGTGCTCGGGATGCCTTCAAGCAATTTTCCATGCCGAAGATATTCGACGAATTCATTCCTCCAGTTCCAGACTACAAAAACCGTCCACATCTAGTACCGAATGTAGAATTTGAATGAAAATATTGGAGTTAAATCCTTTCATCTCTGTGGACGAGCCTAAATTAGACAATGCATCTGCTTCCACGTTCTCTTCTCTCGAAATGTGTATGATCGACCATTCCATGAATCGTGCAAGCAATGCTTGAACCTTGTGCACATACTATTGCATGTGCTCCTCCTCTGTATCAAAAATATCATATACTTGGTTGGAATCACATTTGATCTCGATGACCTTGGAGCCAAGTTGTCGGGCCAATTCTAGCCCTACAATCAAAGCATCATACTCGGCTTCATTGTTAGTTAACAAAATAGTCTTAATGGACTGCCTCAGGGTTTCTCCCGACGGAGTGACAAAAACTACCCGAGCCCGGACCTTTTTACATTGGAAGCTCCATCCATAAACAAGGTCCAAATTCCTGATGTCGTTTCCGACACTAGAACTGCCTCTTTAGCAGCTAACGACATTAACCCGGGACTGAAATCAGCCACGAAGTTGGCCAAAACCTCTGACTTGATTGTAGTCCTGAGCTTATACTCAATGTCAAATTCGCTAATTTTGACTGCCCATTTAGCCAACCGGCTTGACAACTCAGGCTTGTGAAGAAGATTTCGCTAGGGAACCATTGTCACAACGGCTATCGGGTGGCGTTGGAAATAAGGCCTAAGATTTCAAGAGGTGATTACGAGAGGTAAGACCAGATTTTTGAGGTGCGGATAGCGAGTCTCCACTCCTTATAATATTTTACTAACATAATAAACAGGAAATTGCGTACATTCGTCTTCTTGGATCTAAACGACACTTACCGCTACTTTTGCGACCGCTAGATATATCAGTAATTGTTCAAATTCCCCCGATTTTGATAGTAGCGGGGGACTTGATAGATACCATTTCAAGTCTCTCAAGGACTACTGGCATTCCGGAGTCTATTCGAAATTATTTTTCTTCTTCAGAAGTGAGAAGAAGTGGTGACATTTTTTCGAGGATCGAGATATGAACCCGCTTAACGTGGCCAATCTTCCGGTTAGCCTATATACTTCTTTTACACTCGTTAGCTGGTCCAAGATGTCTTCAATGGCTTTGATTTTATCAGGATTAACCTAGATCCCTCTCTGTGAGACTAAGAACCCCAAAACCTTACTGGAGCCAACCCTGAACGTACATTTTCCAGGTTGAGTTTCATGTTATGCTTCCTCACGATTGCGAAGGTTTCTTGGAGGTGTTTCAAATGATCACCTATATTCAAAGACTTGAATAACATGTCATCAATATATACTTCCATTGTTTTGCCTATTTATTTTTTAACCTCTTATTAACAAGCCTTTGATAAGTGGCTCCGATATTTTTAAGCCCGAATGGCATCACATTGTAACAATATGTGCCGAAATTCGTTATGAAAGAAATTTTTTACTGATCCTACAGATTCATCTTGATCTGAATGTACCCAGAGTAGGCATCAAGGAAATTCATTAACTCGTGCCTGACCATTGCATCAATCATTTGATCAATGTTTTCCAATGGGAATGAGTCTTTAGGGTACGCCTTATTTAAGTCCTTATAATCTACGCACATTCTAAACTTGTTATTATTCTTTGGAACTACAACTACATTAGCTAACCATTCAGTGTATTTTACCTACCGGATTGAACCGATGTCAAGTAGTCGGGTTTTACCTCTTCTTTAACAAACTTATTTCTGTCATCGGCTATTGGGCATTTTTTTTTGCCTTACCAGTGGAAAATTTGGGTCCAGGCTTAGCTTGTGCACGACCACCTCTAGCGGGATACCTGTCATATCCGAGTGCGACCACGCGAAACAATCAACGTTAGCTTTAGGAAATTAATAAATCCTAATCTGAGTTCGGGATTGAGCACTGTTCAAAAGTGAAACTTCCTTTCCAAGAATTCTTCAAACAAGGCCACTTGCTCGAGTTCCTCTACAGCGGTCTTAGTTGCATCTGTCTCCTCCGGTACCTGAAAGTATCTCGCCACCTGGTGGGATTCCGAAGACTCCTTGCCTTTATCATCTTCATTTGGCAAGGGAGAAGGCGTAAGTTCATGTAATTTCTATTTGCTGCGCTCCTTCCCTTTACTGTTGGAAATCGATACCGCGTTCAGCTTTCTTGTTGCCAGTTGATCTCATCTTATCTGCTTGATTCCTTTCGGGGTCGGGAATTTAAACAATTGATGATATATTGAGGGCACAACCTTTATCTCATATATCCATGGCCTTCCGAGGATTATGTTGTAACCCATCTTACCATTTACTACTTCAAATAAGGTGGTCTTGGTCACCCCTTCAGTGTTCATGGGCAGCAGGATCTCTCCCCGGGTTGTCACACTTAACAAGTTGAACCCAGCGAGGAGCTTTGTTTCCGGAATGATGCTTCGAATTAACTTTGTTTGTTCCAGCACTCCCCATGAAATGATGTTGTCCGAGCTTCCTGGGTCAACCAAAACACGCATAATCTTGAAATCTAGGATATTGAGAGAAATTACCAGGGCATAATTATGTGGCAGAAGAAGTCCGCCGGTGTCTTCCTCCGTGAAAGTGATGTCATCTTCTACGACCTCCCGGAGTCTCTTCTTGTATGTTACTAATATCTGTTTTTTCTTGGCTACCGAGAAGGTTACACCATTAATTTCTTTCCCCCTGAAAATCATGTTGATAGTCAACTGAGTGGGGGTCTTTTGCTATCTTCAAAGGCTTTGCATTGTCCCAGCTACGGCTGTAATTATTCTTGGCTCGGACTCTCAAGAACTTCCTGAGATGGCCATTCTTCAACAACGTCGCCACCACTTCACACAGATGTCACCAGTCCCCAGTTCTGTGGCCGTAAGTCCCATGATATTCACACTATAAGTAAGGATCCCTCTTGCTGGGATCGGATCTGATTGGCTTCGGAAATCGTGCTTCTTTGATGTTCCTCATCGTTGATACCAACTCCACTATGCTGATGTTGAAATTGTAATTTGACAACCTGGGATATGTGGAATCTCGGGCCCCCGATACCTCTTTTTTCTTGTAATGATTTGTTTCTTTGGCCACGGCCGGTCCTTCTATTGGGAGAAAACCTATCCGAGGACTGGAACCCCTTGTTGCTGTGTCCTTTATTTCTCTCATATGGTAGGAAACGACCTTTAGAAGATCGCCAATCCGTATTGAAATCGCTTTTGAACTTATCCTAGTTCTTGTCTCGGTCTTGCCCCTTGGTTGATATTGGGAACCTGAGCTGATCGTATTCTATCCTTATTTTCTACTCATAACGGTTATGGACATTCGCCCATGTGGTTACTTGGAATTCGAGCAGGCTTTTGTTCAACTTTTGGGAGGCGTCAGAACTCCTCAGATTTAAACCCTTTGTGAATGCCTCCGCTGCCCACTCGTCTGGTATAGCCGGTAGCAACATCCTCTCGTTTTGGAATCTGATCACGAATTCTCATAATAATTCAGATTCACCTTACGCAATATTGAATATGTTCGCCTTCCTAGCTTTGACCTTCATTGCCTCGGCATGGACTTTTATGAATGAATCTGCAAGTATTTCAAAAGAGTCAATTGAGTGCTCGGGTAAGAGTGAATACCATGTCAGGGCCCCCTTCGTGAGGGTTTCAGCAAACTTCTTCAGCAAGACCGATTCGATCTCATGTTGAGCCAAATCGTTCCCTTTGACAGCCATAGTGTAGGTTGTGATGTGCTCCTGCGGATCCAAAGTCATATCGTATTTTGGTATGTACGGCATTTTGAACTATTTCGGACTTAATTCTGGTGTTGCGCTCGGTTTAAACGACAGCTGAGTGTATTTTCTCAAATCTAGCCTTTCAAAACTAGTGGTGCGCTTGGAATCTAATTCATGCGGGCATGAAACTCCTTCGCGTTTTGATCCATCAGTTCGTTCATTTCCTTATAAATCTCATGAGCTTAACTTTGAAGGGGTCATTCCCTTCATCATTACCAGATCTGCTACAGTCCCCCTGGCACCGTCGAAACCGACCTTGCCCCTTGGGGTATTGTTATCAACTCTTCGAGCCATTTGATTTGCAGGAACGCCGAGAAGAACCGGGCCCTGGGCCCCTTTCGTTTGCATTGTTGAAAGCACCTAATAATGTTTGTTTCAACTCCGTAATTACCCTATCCTGCCTTGAGAGTTGGCCCATTACGACTTTATGTTGCCCTCTTAGGATTCTTACTATTTTCGCAATGTCTTCCTCTTCCGCGTCATCGTGAGATGGCTTTCGTACATGCCGGGGTTACTGCCCTTCACGAACCGGGGTCGCCTCGTCCCCTTTGTCATGGGTGTCGCTGATTGAATCCTCATGTTGGGACAGATTTTCGTGTCTGTCGACGTTGTGTGTAATGTTGACATCATTAGCTGCCATTTTAAATTTTTTGCTAAGGAAAAAATCAAACAGGTTAGTTACAAACGTAAGGATCAAAGCAATTACGCAACTGTCTAAGCCTCACGGTGGGTGTCAAACTGTTTACCCGTAAAACGGTATAGTTAAATTTGTTACATTGTTTATAGACAATAGAACTGATTCGATCCAAAATGATAAATAGATAAGATTAAAAATAAGAACTTAGCAATTAGAATTGAAAGCAATGACAAGCCTGGCTCCGAGAACAGTGCCTCCGAGGACAGAAATGAGAATAATATAAAAGAACAAATAAAATTGTTGAATAGAGAGCGAAACAATATGTTTCGCCAAGAATTTTGTGTCTTACAATGGCTGCTGAGCCTGTTATTTGTAGCTATTCCTAGGGAAACAAGATCCTAGGATCAAGCACCACTTAAATGATAACAAAGAGGTCATGAATGCAAATATTCCTTGCAACGACTAACCATTTAATATTCGAGAATATTCTTCATTGAATGCTACCCGATGACAAATATTCAACCTGCTCCCCTTGACCATGCTCTGTTCGGGGTTTATCCAATATCAATTGCAACTGTTGATTTCAGTGTTGATTGTTACTTGATTCGCCTTTTACCGGTCTTCGGTTCCACGTATTAAAAATCAAATCTAAAATTCTTCTATCTTTTAAATACAACTTCAAAAATTTGAATATTAAGTAGTTCAATCTCTTCAATGCAGCTTCAGAAATCAAATCTAAAGTTCTTCTATATATCTTTCAAATGCATTTTCAGAAATTTGAATCTTAAGTAATTCAATTTCCTCAATGCAATTTTAGAGTGGAATGTTAAGTTTGAATACATAAACTTATTCTTTGAATTTCAACAATCCAACACACGATTCAATGCCTAAACCATTACAAATGAGCTCAAATTTGAAACATAATTTTTGAATATCATAAAGAGCAAACCTCAATCAACAAATTATCAAAACAACAACAAATTCAACAAACTCATATGGCAACTAAGAAGAAGAAGAAGAATAAGAAGAAGAATAAGAAGGAGAAGAAGAAGAAGAAGAAGAAGAAGAAGAAGAAGAAAGTGTATGTATCTAAATTATCAAAAATTAGGTATCAGTTAAATGTAACGACCCAGCCGGTCGTTTTAAATATTATAACCCCATTTCCCCATTTACTGCTCAATTTATGCCTCGCTATTGATTTATGACCTATCGGGTTAGTTAGTTCGGGTCCGGAAGGAATTCAGAGTGAAATGAGACACTTAGTTTCATAATTGAAAATTTAAGTTAGAAAAGTGGATCGGATATGGACCTATGTGTAAACAACCTCAAATTTAAATTTTGATGATTCCAATAGCTCTATATGGTAATTTTGGACTTAGGAGCGTGTCCGAAAAATTAATTGAAGGTCTGTAGTGGAATTAGGCTTGAAATGCCGAAAGTTGAATTTTTGGGAAGTTTGACCGGGGGATTGACCTTTTGATATCAGGTCAGAATTCGATTTTGAAAATTGGAATACCTCTATTATGTCATTTATGACTTGTGTGCAAAATTTAAGGTCAATCGGACGTGATTTGATAGGTTCCGGAGTCGTTTGTAGAAATTAAAAATTTCAAAGTTCATTAGGTTTGAATTGGGGTGTAATTCGTGGTTTTAGCGTTGTTTTAGATGATTTGAGGGTTCGACTAAGTTTGTATGATATTTTAGGACTTGTTGGTATATTTGGTCGAGGTTCCGAGGGGCTCGGGTGAGTTTCAGATGGTTAACGGGTTGGATTATGGACTTGGAACTCTGTTGAAATTTTTTCTGATGCACCATCTGGTTTCTTTCATCGCGTTCGCGAGTGGAGCCTCGCGTTCGCGAAGAGGAACTGAGAGGCTGGAAATATTTGCTCTTCGCATTTGCGAAGAGAAGAACACGTTCGTGAAGGGTGGACTGGGTGTGCATCGCGAACGCGAGAGCTGTTATGCGTTCGCGAAGAAGAGAAAAAGCAGCTGCGGACCCCAGGCAATTGGTCTACACATTCGCGCAGGGGTGTCACGTTCGCGTAGTGAGGGGGAATGAAGCATCGCGTTCGCGATGGGTTGAATGCGTTCACATAGAAGGCATTAAGGGCAGAGGCATTTTGTGCTTCGCGAACGCGAGGGTGATGTCGCGTTCGCGAAGGAGGAATTTGGACGGGAATTATTTTGTGCTTCGCGAATGTGAGGCACTGACCGTGTTCGCGAAGAAAAAAAGCCTGGGCAGTGAGTTTAAGTTCTAAAAATGGGATTTCGTCCCATTTTCAGTTTTTAACAATTTGGAGCTCGGATTGAGGCGATTTTTGGGCGATTCTCAGAGGAAATAACAGGGTAAGTGTTCTTAACTCAATATTGGTTAAATTACCAGAATTCATGATTGTTTTCATCATTTAAATTGATGAATTGAGTTTTGAAAGTTTGAAAACCCTCTTGGCTTAAATTGAAGATTTGAGGGTCGAGTTGGGGTCGGATTTTGGTAAAATTGGTATGGTTAGCCTCGTAGTTGAATGGGCTTTCGGATTTTGTAACTTTTGTCGCATTCCGAGACATGGGCCCCACGAGCGAATTTTGAGCTAATTTTTGGATTTTATGGAAAATTATTATTTTCTTATGGAATTAATTCCAATGAATTTTATTAACTGAAACGAATTATTTATGGCCAGATTCGAGGCATTTGGAGATCAATTCACGAGGAAAGGACATTGCAGAATAAGAATTTCACGGCTTGAAGTAAGTAACAGTTTTAAATCTGGTCCTGAGGGTATGAAATCCCTGATTTTGGTATCATGTGATTATTTTGGAGGTGACGCACATGCTAGGTAACGGGCGTGTGGGCGTGCACCGAGGGGATTGTGACTTGGTCCGTCCTGGGAAACTGTAAAGTTGAATAATTTATTGTTAGCTATATGCTCTCTATGTGTTGATAAAATTTGACTATAAATCATGTTAGAAATCATGTGTAGGCTATATGATAGTACTGTTGGGACCCACAGAGGTCGTGTACTTGTTGAATTGCCTGCTAAATGCTATATATACTCAGTCTCAGTTTTTACTTGCACATTTTATCTCAGTCTCTGTTATTATTATTGATACATCATATCATTGTTGTTTGGGCTGATTTCATGATTAATGAGAGCCCGAGAGACCGGAGAGATTTATGACTGAGAGAGGCTGAGGGCCTGATTGTGAGATATTGATATCATAGCACGTGAGTTGGTCGTGCATATCCTTATATTATACTATAGCACGTGAGTTGGCCGTGCAGCACGCGAGTTGGTCGTGCGGATCCTTATATTATATTATAGCATGTGAGTTGGCCGTGCAGCACGTGAGTTGGCCGTGCGGATCCAGATATTTATATTATGGCACGTGAGTTATAAGTGCAGCAATGAGCGCGGGTACCCATTGAGAGTGAGTGATGAGGGCTGGGAGCCTAGGGAGTGATGAGGGCTGGGAGCCCAATAAGAGATTGTTGTCCTAAGCGGTTGTACTATATTTTCATTTTTTGTTGCACTTAGTTGCTATCTGTCATTGTTGTAAAATCTCTGAAAGATTTTGATATACGGATTACATGAACAGGAACTGTATAAAAATTGATTTGACATTAAACTTCCAGATTTGATATCATGCCTATTCTTTGCTGGAATTACTAGAAATGAACTATAACTGTGTAGCTCGTTACTATCTTCAGTTCCTTATTTATTATTGTTACTTGCTGAGTTGGTTGTACTCATACTACACCCTGCACTTCGTGTGCAGATCCAGGTATTTTCGGACATAGCGGGTGTTGATCTTTTCGCGTGGTTAATTTTTCAGGAGATTTTGATGTAGCTTCCGTGCTTCGCAGACCTTGTCTCTCCTTCTCTATCTCTTTGTTTACTGTATTTGGTCTTAGACTATTATAGACCATATTTTTCCAAAATTGTATTCATATTAGATGCTCATGTACTCAGTGACACCAGGTTTTGGGAATCGTATAAGTATTTGTAGGATTATGTATTATATTTAAAATATTATATTTTCAGACTTAAGAGAATTACTGGTTCATTGAGATTCAGCTTGCCTAGTATTGAGATAGGCGACATCACGACGGGTTAGAATTTTGGATCGTGATAAGTTGGTATCAGAGCCTAGGTTATGTAGGTCTCACGAGTCATGAGTAGGTTTAGCAGAGTCTTGCGGATCGGTACGGAGACGTCTGCACTTATCCTCGAGAGGCTGCGAAACCCTTAGGAAAATTTCACTTTCTTGTATTCTGTTGTGCAAATTTGTTAATTCTTGAAACTAAATTCCTGCTATTCTATTCTCTCACAGATAGTGAGGACACGTACTACCGGATCAGAAAGTCAGCCACCAGTGCCACCAGTTAGGGCCGCGAGAGGTTGGGGTCGTGGTAGAGGCCGGGGCCGAGGTAGAGGTCGAGGTGTAGCTCGTACCACAGTTGGAACAACACCTGTAGTACCACCAGTTATTACAACTCAGGGGCAGATTCCAGATACAGTTGAGCTGACAGGATCAGCTCAGGCACCATCTGTGCCCATTGAGATTGCAGGCATTCAGGAGACTTTGGTCCAGATATTGGCAGCCTGCACTGGCCTTGCTCTGGTGGTTTCGGCTCAGGTCGCACCTGCCACTTCTTAGGCTGGGGGAGGTACTCATACCCCCATTGCCCGTACTCCAGAGCAGGTAGTACAGGGACTTCAGATACCGGGGGCACTACCAGTCCAGCCGGTTACAGCTGCTCAGGCCCCGGTAGTTCCTGTTATGGCAGATGATGAGCAGAGGAGACTTGAGAAATTTGAGAGGCTTCAACCTCCACCATTTAGCGGTACTGAGTCAGAGGATTCTCAGGATTTTCTGGATAGGTGCCAACGGATGCTTCGGACAGCAGGTATTCTGGAGACCAGTGGGGTCTTATTCACTACTTTTCAGTTTTTTGGGGCTGCACTCAGATGGTGGGAGACTTACGAGAGGCGTAGGCCTGTTGGCGCAGCACCCCTTACTTGGTATCAGTTCTCCGTGGTTTTTTGGAGAAGTTCGTACCTCAGTCCCGTAGAGAAGAGCTGCACAGATAGTTTGAGCAGCTTTGCCAGGGTGATATGTCTGTGACGCGATAAGAGATGAGATTTTCTGAGTTGGCTCGTCATGCAATTCGGTTGGTTTCCACTTATAGGGAGAGGATTAGGAGATTTGTTGATGGCCTCACATATCAGCTGCGGTTACTTATGACTAGGGATAGAGTATCTGGTACTACTTTTGATGAGGTAGTGGACATTGCTCGGCAGATAGAGATGGTTCATAGCCGGAAACGTGGAGAGAAAGAGAGAGGCTAAGAGGCCTCGTGGTCCGGGTGATTACATCGGTGTTCCTTCAGGGGGTCAGTTTCACCGAGGTAGGGGTCGTTCTTACAGACACGCTCAGACAGGTCGTCTAGCTCATTGTGGTGTATCAGCTAGCCATGGTTCTTACAGTGCTCACTCAGGCCAGTCCTCATTCAGTGCACTACCAGCTTAAAGTTCTCATCATGCCTAGCCCGCACAGGCTTCTGCAGGTCATTCCTCGGGTTATCAGGAGTAGCAGTTCCGTCAGAGAAGGGGTTGTTTTGAGTGCGGAGAATTTGATCATTTCAAGAGAGAGTATCCTAGGCTGTTGAGCAGGGCTTCACAGCAGAGTTCTCGACCGACGACACCAGCACCAGCAGTTACACCACTCGCCCTTCCATCTCGGGGTGGGGGTCAGGCAGCTAGGGGTCGCCCAAGAGGGGGAGACCGATCAGGTGGCAGGCAGGCTCGATTCTATGCTTTTCCTGCCAAGCCAGATGATGTTGCCTCCGACGCAGTGATCACATGTATTGTTTCAGTGTGCCACATGGAGGCTTCTATATTATTTGACCCTGGCTATACTTATTCATATGCATCATCGTATTTTTCTCATTATCTGGATATGCCCTATGAGTCCTTAGTTTCACCTGTTTGTGTATCTATACCGGTGGGCGATATTATTGTTGTGGATCGTGTGTATCGGTCGTGTGTAGTAACTATTGGGGAATTGGAGACTAGAGTTGATCTCTTATTACTTGGTATGGTTGATTTCAATATAATCCTGGGTATGGATTGGTTATCTCCATGTCATGCTATTCTTGACTGTCATACAAAAATCGTGACGTTGACAATGTCGGGGTTGCCAAAGGTTGAATGGAAGGGTTCTCTTGATCTTGTTCCTAGCAGGGTAATTTCTTATTTGAAGGCCCACGTATGGTTGGAAAGGGATGCTTGTCATATTTGGCCTTTCTGAGAGATGTTGATGCAGATACCCCTATTATTGATTCAGTACTGGTCGTGCGAGACTTTTCGGATGTATTTCCTGTAGACCTGTCGGGTATACCACCCAACAGGGATATTGATTTTAGTATTGACTTGGTACAGGGCACTCAGCCGATTTCTGTTCCTCCGTATGGTATGGCACCAGTTGAGTTAAAAGAATTGAAAGAGCAACTTCAGGAACTCCTTGAAAAAGGGTTTATTAGGTTTAGTGTGTCGTCTTGGGGTGCACCAGTTCTGTTTGTGAAAAAGAAAGATGGTACTATAAGGACGTACATTGATTATAGGCAGTTGAACAAAGTTACAATCAAGAATAAATATCCATTACCGCGTATTGATGATTTATTCAACCAGCTTCAGGGAGCGAGGGTGTTCTCTAAAATTGATTTGAGGTCAGGGTATCACCAATTAAAAATTGGGGATTCAGATATTCTAAAGACGACATTCAGGAATCGTTATGGCCACTATGAATTTCTTGTGATGTCTTTTGGGCTAACCAATGTCCCAATAGCATTTATGCATTTGATGAATAGTGTATTTCAGTCATACCTTGATTTATTTGTCTTGGTATTCATTAATGATATTCTGGTGTACTCACGTAGCCAGGAGGAGCATGCACAACACTTGGGGATTGTATTACAGAGGCTAAGAGAGGAGAAACTTTATGCCAAATTCTCTAAGTATGAGTTTTGGCTTAGTTCGATGGCATTCTTGGGACATATAGTGTCCAGTGAAGGAATTAAGGTGGATCCGAATAAAATAGAGGCAGTTCAAAATTGGCCCAGACCATCCTCAGTTACTGAGATTCGGAGTTTTCTCGGCTTGGCTGGTTATTATCGTCGTTTCGTGGAGGGTTTCTCGTCTATTGCATCGCCTATGACTAAATTGACCCAGAAAGGTGTTCTGTTCAGGTGGTCGGATGAATGTGAAGAGTGCTTTCAGAAGCTCAAGACAACTTTGACTACAGCTCCAGTATTGGTGTTGTTTACAGCTTCAGAGTCTTATACTGTGTATTGTGACGCATCACGGATTGGTCTCGACGCAGTACTTATGCAAGACGGTAGGGTGATTGCCTATGCATCCAGACAGTTAAAGGTATATGAGAAGAATTATCCAGTCCACGATCTTGAGTTAGCAGCTATTGTTCATGCCTTGAAAATTTGGCGGCATTACTTGTACGGTGTCCAGTGTGAGGTATATACCGATCATCGGAGTCTACAACATTTGTTTAAAAAGAAGGATCTTAACTTGCGGTAGCGAAGGTGGTTGGAGTTGCTTAAGGATTATGATATCACCATTCTCTATCATCCCGAAAAGGCCAATGTGGTGGCCGATGCCTTGAGTCGTAAGGCAGAAAGTTTGGGCAGCTTAGCATATTTACCGGTAGTAGAGTGGCCTTTAGCCTTGGAGGTTCAGGCCTTGGCTAATCAGTTTGTTAGATTGGATGTTTCCAAGCCGAATCAAGTTTTGGCATGTGTAGTTTCTCAGTCTTCCTTATATGACCGCATCAGAGAGCGCCAGTATGATGATCCACATCTGCTTGTCCTTAAGGACACGGTTCAACACGGTGATGCCAAGGAAGTCACTATTGGAGATGATGGTATATTACAGATGCAGGGCAGGCTATGTGTACCTAATGTAGATGGTTTGCGTGAGCTGATTCTCTAGGAAGCTCACAGTTCGCGGTACTCTATTCATCCAGGCACCACGAAAATGTATAAGGATTTGAGACAGCACTATTGGTGGAGGCGGATGAAGAAAGATATAGTTGGGTTTGTATCTCGGTGTTTAAATTGTCAACAGGTAAAGTACGAGCATCAGAGACCGGGCGAATTGCTACAGAGACTTTAAATTCCGGAGTGGAAGTAGGAGCGTATTACCATGGACTTCGTAGTTGGACTCCCACGGACTTTGAGAAAGTTTGATGTTGTTTGGGTGATAGTAGATCGGTTGACCAAATTTGCACATTTTACTCAGTCAGTACTAATTATTCTTTGAAGCGGTTGGTTGGGATTTATATTCGCAAGATTATTCGCCTACACGGTGTACCGGTGTCCATTATTTCAGATCGGTGTACGCAATTTACCTCGCAGTTTTGGAGGGAAGTACAGCGAGAATTGGGCACACAGGTTCAGTTGAGTACAGCATTTCACCCTCAAACGGACGGACAGTCCGAGCGCACTATTTAGATATTGAAGGATATGATACGCACTTGTGTCATTGATTTTGGGGGTTCTTGGGATCAATTTCTGCCACTTGCAGAGTTTGCTTACAATAATAGCTATTAGTCAAGCATTCAGATGGCTCCGTATGAAGATTTATATAGGAGACAGTGTCGGTCTCTGGTGGGTTAGTTTGAGCCTGGTGAGGTTAGACTATTGGGTACTGACTTGGTTCAGGATGCTTTAGAGAAGGTCAAAGTAATTTAGGAGCGGCTTCGCACGGCACAGTCTAGACGGAAGAGTTATGCCGACAGGACGGTTCGTGATGTTGTTCACATGGTTAGGGAGAAGGTTCTGCTCAAGCTTTTACCCATGAAGGGTGTGTTGAGGTTCGGGAAAAAGGGCAAGTTGAGCCCTCGGTATATTGGGCCCTTTGAGATACTTAAGAAAATTGGGGAGGTGGCTTATGAACTTGCTTTGCCACCTAGTCTATCAGGTGTTCATCCAGTGTTCCATGTATCTATGCTCTGAAAGTATGTCGGGGATCCGTCTCACATTCTGGATTTTAGTACAGTACAACTGGACGGTAATTTGACTTATGATGTGGAGTCGGTGGCTATTTTAGACCGGCAGGTACGAAAGCTGAGGTCAAAGAACATAGCATCAGTAAAGGTGCAGTAGACAAGCCTGCCAGTCAAAGAAGCTACTTTGGAGATGGAGCAGGAGATGCGGAACAAATATCCATACTTATTTGAGACTCCAGGTATTATTCTAAACCCGTTCGAGGACGAACGTTCATTTAAGAGGGGGAGAATGTAACGACCCGGTCGGTCGTTTTGAATATTATAACTCCATTTCCCCATTTACTGCTCAATTTATGCCTTGCTATTGATTTATGACTTATCGAGCTAGTTAGTTCGGGTCCGGAAGGAATTCAGAGTGAAATGAGACACTTAATCTCATAATTGAAAATTTAAGTTAGAAAAGTGGACCGGATATGGACCTATATATAAATGACCTCGGATTTAAATTTTGATGATTCTAATAGCTCCGTATGGTAATTTTGGACTTAGGAGCGTGTCCGAAAAATTAATTGGAGGTCCGTAGTGGAATTAGGCTTGAAATGCCAAAAGTTGAATGTTTGGAAAGTTTGACCAGGAGTTGACCTTTTGATATCGGGTCGGAATCTGATTCTGAAAATTGGAATACCTCTGTTATGTCATTTATGACTTGTGTGCAAAATTTGAGGTCAATCGGACGTGATTTGATAGGTTCCGAAGTCGTTTGTAGAAATTAAAAACTTCAAAGTTCATTAGGCTTGAATTGGGCTGTAATTCATGATTTTAGCGCTGTTTTAGGTGATTTGAAGGTTCGACTAAGTTCGTATGATGTTTTAGGACTTGTTGATATATTTGGTTGAAGTCCCGAGGGGCTCGGGTGAGTTTCGGATGGTTAACGGGTTGGATTATGGACTTGGAACTCTGCTGAAACTTTTCTGATGCACTATCTGGTTTCCTTCATCGCGTTCGCGAGTGGAGCCTCACGTTCGCAAAGAGGAACTGAGAGGCTGGCAATATTTTCTCTTCACGTTCGCGAAGAGAAGAACGCGTTCGCGAAGGGTGGACTGGGTGTGCATCGCGAACGCGAGAGCTGTTACGTGAGAGCTGTTACGCATTCGCGAAGAAGAAAGGAAGCAGCTGAGGACCCCAGGCAATTGGTCTACGCGTTCGCGTAGGGGGTGTCGCGTTCGCCTAGTGAGGGGGAACGAAGCATCACGTTCACGATGGGTTGAACGCGTTCGCGTAGAAGGCATTGAGACAGAGGCATTTTATGCTTCGCGAACGCGAAGAAGAAAAGCCTTGGCAGTGAGTTTAAGTTCTGAAAATGGGACTTTGTCCCATTTTCATTTTTGACGATTTGGAACTCGGATTGAGGCGATATTTGGGTGACTTTCAGAGAAAACAATGGGGTAAGTGTTCTTAACTTAATATTGGTTAAATTACCCGAATCCATGGTTATTTTTATCATTTAAATTGGTGAATTGAGTTGGGAAAGTTTGAAAACCCTCTTGGTTTAAATTGAAGATTTGAGGGTCGAGTTGGGGTTGGATTGTGGTAAAATTGGTATGGTTAAACTCGTGGTTGAATGGGCATCCGAATTTTGTAACTTTTGTCGAGTTCCGAGACATGGGCCCCACGAGCAATTTTTGAGATAATTTTCGGATTTTATGAAAAATTATTATTTTCTTATGGAATTAATTCCAATGAATTTTATTGACTGAGACGAATTATTTATGGCCAGATTCGAGGCGTTTGGAGACCAATTCACGAGGAAAGGACATTGCAGAATAAGAATTTCACGGCTTGAAGTAAGTAATAGTTTTAAATCTGTTCCTGAAGGTATGAAACCTCGAATTTTGGTATCATGTGATTATTTTGGAAGTGACGCACATGCTAGGTGACGGGCGTGTGGGCGTGCACCGAGGGGATTGTGACTTGGTCCGTCCCGAAAAACTGTAAAGTTGAATAATTTATTGTTAGCTATATGCTCTCTATGTGTTGATAAAATTTGACTATAAATCATGTTAGAAATCATGTGTAGGCTATATGATAGTACTGTTGGGACCCACAGAGGTCGTGTACTTGTTGAATTGCCTGCTAAATGCTATATGTACTTAGTCTCAGTTTTTACTTGCATATTTTATCTCAGTCTCTGTTATTATTATTATTGATACATCATATCATTGTTGTTTGGGCTGATTTCATGATTAATGAGAGCCCGAGAGACTGGAGAGATTTATGACTGAGAGAGGCTGAGGGCCTGACTGTGAGATATTGATATCATAGCACGTGAGTTGGCCGTGCAAATCCTTATATTATACTATAGCACGTGAGTTGGCCGTGTTGCATGTGAGTTGGCCGTGCGGATCCTTATATTATACTATAGCACGTGAGTTGGCCGTGCGGATCCAGATATTTATATTATGGCACGTGAGTTGTCCGTGCAGTTTATAGCTCTTGGGCTGTAGGAGCCGCTACGGAGTCTGTACACCTCCAGTAAGCGCGGGTACCCATTGAGAGTGGGTAATAAGGGCTGGGAACCCAGGGAGTGATGAGGGTTGGGAGCCCAGTGAGAGATTGTTGTCCTAAGAGGTTGTACTAGATTTCCATTTGTTATTGCACTTAGTTGCTATCTGTCATTGTTGTGAAATCTCTGAAAGATTTTGATATACGGATTACATGAACAGGAACTGTATAAAAATTGATTTGACATTAAACTACCAGATTTGATATCATGCCTATTCTTTGCTGGAATTACTAGAAATGAACCATAACTGTGTAGCTCGTTACTATCTTCAGTTCCTTATTTATTATTGTTACTTGCTGAGTTGGTTGTACTTATACTATACCCTACACTTCGTGTGCAGATCCAGGTATTTTCGGACATAGCGGGTGTTGATCCTTTCGCATGGTTGATTTTCAGAAGATTTTTAGGTAGCTGCCGTGCTCCGCAGACCTTGTCTCTCCTTCTCTATTTCTTTGTTTACTGTATTTGGTCTCAGACTATTACAGACCATATTTTTCCATACTTGTATTTATATTAGATATTCATGTACTCAGTGACACCAGGTTTTGGGAAGTGTTCGTATTAATATTTGTGGGATTATGTATTGTATTTAAAATATTATATTTTCAGACTTAAGTGAATTTGTGATTCATTGAAATTTCGGCTTGCCTAGTATTGAGATAGGCGCCATCACGACGGGTTAGAATTTTGGATCGTGACATTAAACCTTTTTTAAAAAGAGGGTACAAATTCAATGGGTGATATAAAACTTGACCGCACATGAAAATTTTGCGTCAATAGTTCGGTTGCTAACTTATCCACGTGGAAATATGCAAGGTGCGAAACATCAACCTAAATTAATCGGGGACTTTTTATTGTTGTAGAAAATGGGAAGATCACATGAAGTGAATTCCCGAAAAAGATAATTAGAATGGAGAAATAACTAAAAGAGTTTTAAGCTATTAATACAATCCCTGCAAATAGCAATGATTGTTAAAATGAACAAACGACTAACGTAACTTGTTACACAATCAATAAATTAATCTTTCCAATGTAATATTAATAAGCATTCTAATTAATTAGCGTAGTTGCACATTCCATAAGCGCAAGAACTGCCATTCTGGCACTTGTTATTGCAACCCCCACAATGCCTCTTATGAAACAAAGTGTTGACACACTTCCCTTTACAACAAGTTTCATTATACTTACATTTCTTCCCACAAAATCCACAGTTTTGTTTATCATTCAACACATTTACACACTTCTTCTTGCAGCAGAATGGCCCTGGGCTACCTTTTGCCCAACAGATTGTAGGGTTCTTGTTGCATGTCATACGTGTAATTTTTTTGATTTTCAACTTGTGATAAGATGGAATTTGTGGTAGAAAATTGCCAAATCTTGGAAAAGATAACGTTGGATTGTCATTAGGTTCGTCAAATGAAAATGATTCTGTAAGAGATATAACTAATGACATTATCATGGCTAACCAAAAAAAAACTTTTACACTCTTCATTATTTTCTTGTGTAGGGAGTGAAATGAAACGAGAGATATATGGATGGATATTAATGAAGAAGGAAGCAAGGGAGTACGTATATATATATATATATATATAGAGAGAGAAATTAAGTTGCATGTTAAAAAAGTTGACTTTTGTTTTGCTAATGGAGTGGTCTATATTCAAAGCTAATACATATATTCAAATAGTTAACCCAAATTAGGTGCTTCAACGTAATATAATGTGTTCTATAACGCTATCATCAACCTTATATATCAATTATTCCGCAACTTATCATTTTGTATGGTGGTGTTTGATTAATGAGCGTCAAGTTTAAGAAAGAAAGAAATTTTGTAATAATTATAGTTAAAAAACGTGAGAACATCTTTATGACAATAAAAACATATCATTAGCGATAAAATAAAAAGTATAAAGCTAAAGAATTTTCAAATAAAGAGAGGTGTAATTCTTTTTATTTTTTTAAAATAGACTTAAAAAAAGAGTGGTCACATTAAATATCGGCATCTTAATTCTAAGATCAATGTTTTTAAACTAACTAATTAATGGCAATAAAACCCTATACCAGCATCTTAACTTTAAGAAATCTAATTCTTTGTGTCTAAGCAAAATATATCGGCAATAAAGTGAAATATTGACCGCAGATTTATCAAAATTTTAATGTGAATTGGACAATTGGACTATAGTCGTATACGTTTTTGGGTTTTAACCATACTTTTTTGAGTTAGGTCTCATTGGCAAGAATATAATTCTGCTCGTTTATATAATAATGGGAACATCATCAAAATTTTGTTATTTCCAATTTACTATATCTTCTAGAAGTTTGAAGGATGTAACAGAGCTAGGAGTAATTGATTCTACTATTAGTATCAAAATTATATATTTCTATTTTTTCTTATAAAGAATAAGCTAATAACAGAAGAGAATGTTTAGCTCATAATGATGGTATAAACGAGACATAAACCCGAGCATTAATATGATAGACGTAGCCCTATGAGAGTATATATTTCAATTTTGCGTGATTATTACAAGATAATTAACAACGTGTGTCGTCTAAATTTTAATAAACGGGGCAACACTTCTGATTTTAAATAAGATATCTTAACACAAATAGCTGGCTAAATTTTCTATTTACTAAATATATAAGATTATATATTGATTATACACGGTTATACAATTTTTCCGGTGTATTTTGAAGAAACTGAAGTTTAAAATAAAATATAAATATTGGATTACACGGATGGAATAAATTTCAAAATCAATATATGTAATGCTCAAAGTAATTTTGAACTTTTGATTTTAGGTACGGTTTTTGACGTGTTTGGACTTAGAAAAACAAGTGCAGAAGCACTGAGGGCTATCGTTCACGCTTTTGACTTCCAAATTGCATTTTCGAAAAATATTTTATTAAACAACATAGAAAAATTATGATTATTAGGTAGATTTTGATAAATAATTTAACAAAATTGGTCAATTATAGATAACACAAAGTCATATCAGTCTAGTGGAATTTGATGAACAATTGAACAAGTATAAAATCAAGCCAAGTGGGTAGAGTTGCAATAGGTATAAAGCAGATAACAAAAAGTCACGCCAAAATGGTAAAGTTTGGTGAACAATTGAACAAGTACAAAATGCTAATCGGGTAACTTTGATGAACAGTTTAATAGATAGGTGGAGCAAATAGAGCATAAACTATACCAATCTAGTAGAGGATCCTGAAGAGCAATAATTGTGTGCGCTAGTACGGGACCATTCTTAAATACCTCCAATTATGAGAAAATTGGGTATCAATTAAATTTTTTTTAAAAAATAGTATAGATTAAATGGTAATCAAATAAGAGATATATGTACCCACTTTTGGGGGCACCATTGAAGTTATACCCGCATTGCATAAAAATTTGTAAAGTGTACCTGTTCGAATCGAAAGTAGTTAAATCTCTTCAATGCAACTTCAAAAATCAAATCTAAAGTTCTTCTATCTTTCAAATGCAACTTCGAAAATTCGAAATTAAAGTAGTTCAATCTCTTCAATGCAATTTCAAAAATCAAATCTGAAATTTTTCTATCTTTCAAATGCAATTTAAAAATTCGAATGCCCAAATTTCTATCTTTCAAATTCAATGCCCAAATCTACTCCAAATGAGTTCAAATTTGCAATATAACTTTCAAATATCATAAAGAGCAAATCTCAATCATCATATTATTAAAACAACAATAAATTTAACAAACATGTTTTGCAACTAAGAAGAAGAAAAAGAAGAAACTATAAGTACAAAGAAGAAGAAAACAACAGTAAAGACGAAGAGAAAAATATATGTATTTAAAATTATCCAAAAATTAGGTATCAATTAATTTTTTTTAAAATAATAGGTAGAAATTCAATTGGTAGTGCAAAACTGGGCGCCACCTAAAAATTATACTCAAATAAAGCGCCCCGTGAAATTTTTACTAAATTTCAATAAGGAACTTTATATAACTGTCACAATTTAAAAGAAATATAACAAATTTGTAGCATGAAATCCAATATTACAGTTTAGGCAGAAAAATATTTATATTTGTAGCACATAGTTCCATTAAAATAGGAATATTAATTATTAATCGCTAAACATAAGCAATTTGAATGGAAAGTCAAATAATTCTTTGTACAAAAATCATGCATTTTTTTCTCTTTATCTATTAACTTGCCTTCTTTTTCTTCATCTTCTTAATTTTATTTTCTGCCGAATCCAATATATTTTCTAAATTTGTTCCATTCGTTTTCTTTTTAATTATCTTTTTTAAGTTTTTCTCTTCCTTCTTTCTTTCTTTCTTACCATAAAGATCTTACTTCGATAATAATATTCGTTAATATATACAAAATGTATATAAAATAAATATATTGAATTAACACATATAAAATATACATAAAAAATACATCTTCAATTAAGATGCCACTTAAACATGTAAAATATAAATAAAAAAAATATAGCTTAAATTTAATTAAGATGGCATATAAATATACAAAAAACATATATATATAAAATACATCTTGAATTAAAAATATATTTGAAATATACATTAAAAATACATCTTAAAATAAGATGGCACTTCACAAATAAATATATAAAAATTATATACATAAAAATGCATTTTGAATTAAAGTGATACTTGATATACAAAGTATAAAAGACGTATAAATCAATACATCTTGAATTTAGGTGGCATTCACATATGTATCAGATTTTAAAAAATGGAGTGAAGAAGATGAATATTGGGCTTAATTTTTGTAATATACTAATAATGAAAAAAAAAATACTCTTTATGGAATAAACAATATATGATACTATTTTTTAAAATAATAGTTAAAAAAGGATCAACCGTGTAAAAAACTCATTTCATTTAAGTAATGAAATGCCAATACATAAAGAAGTCCAAATCCAGTTCATTTAGGTAGGGTAGTGGGCTTTATGCGTCAGTCTACAAAAGAAGTAGGGCCTCCATTCAATGAGGTCCATTTATAGCAACTCGAGGGTGGGCTAGAAGTCAAATGGATTATTTTTTTAGGAAAGTTGCACATTTGGTCGCTCGGCAAAAAAGAATTATAGTCTCTAATTGCCGGGTAGTTTCTTTGCCGGGTAGTTTCTTGTACAAGTGGCTATTTATGTGAGTTTTTAATATTTCTTTTTGAGAAATTTAAATGGAGTGTCACCTTTGAAACAAAAAAAAAACCTTATCTTCAATCGATAGAATACTTTTTAAAAAAATTTCATTTGGCTTCGATTTTTTAAATTTGTGTCCACTTTTACTTTTTCATTTCTTTTAATAGCAGTGTACTCTTTACCCGTCCCAAAGAGATTGGATTTGACATTAATCCACTCCCGAAGCACTTTCTTTTTTTGAATTTTTCAAGAACTCGCTATTGAATGCAATTAAAATTATATATTGGATACAATTTCTTAAAAGATTTATTTATATAAAAACTGGAGGCAAAGTTTCTCCCGATTCTCCAGTGAGAAAGCGAAGGGTAAGCATGGATTGACGAAATGATAATTGAGGTCGGGAACCCCTTATATCGAGATCATGGAGCAGTGAATGATGTATTAAAGATCGGACACGGTAAGGCAACATGATCGAGACCAAGTATTGCCTCTGTACCTCGGGAGATACAGTGGACGATTATGCGTGGCGGATAGGGGGCCGTAATGTTCGGCCTCAACCGAATTTTACGTCGCGAATCCCATTCGTTGTTCATTACATATCAACAATTACCGAAAAAATAAGATTTTTACCTTTTTAGGACTTGTACAATGATTGAAATTCTTCTACTATATAAAGAGGAAGTTTTTCTTTGATCTGATACATTGTGACACGCAATTCAAAGTAATAAAAGTTTACTTTTGTCTTCTAGCTACTATTCAATGCATTGCTTGTTTGTTCTATTCTTTACTCACGATCGAGCTTGTACCGAGGGTTCGATCGAGGACAAATTCCACTGTTCAATCTAAAATCAGGCTTGGTCATCATATTGCAATTGGTTTGATCGTTTATTTTATTTTTAATTCATATATCTCTTATTCCTAATTATTCGTATTGAATTAAACTACGTATTCTTTAAACCGCGTACAAATTTAATTATTACTTATTTTTGGGATAACAATATACAAAGTGTAAAGAATTTTGTACTAAGCTTTGCTTTTAGAAGGCAGTTGTTACATAGGTTGATTCTACTTCTTGTTGTCCCCTCGATTTAGAGGAATAAAGAGAGGGCTTGACCACAATTTCTCTAAGTAGAAGATAGAATCTCAGTAATTGGAAGGAAAAGAAGGGCTTAGAATCAACATATGTTAAGAAGGTGTAACATAATTGATATATTTTCCAAATTAGTAATATCACGAGTTATTGTTAATGACTAACTACCTGTCATTAGCTTTTAAGTTACTTGACTGTAAATGTTTTACACCATCACTATCATATAAAAGTTAAGCTCTTTATAAAAGAACCATGTCATAATTGGAAGGAAAAGAGGGCTTCGAATCAGCATATGTTAACATGTTGTAACAAATGGTTTCAGCTTAAGTAAAATGTTGTAACAAATGAGTTTCAGCTTAAGTAAAATATCGTTGGTTTTTTTTACTCTTTTAAATAAAGTTTGTAATAGACAAAATAGTTATTTAATTATATTTCTAATATTTAGGACATGTTTCCTAATATTTAGGACTTTAATAGTTTTCTAATACTTGGGACTTCTACATCAACTAAGTTTTCTATATAGATTTTGTCACGACCCAAAATTCAACTAGCCATGATGGCACCTAACTCACCCCGCTAGGTAAGCCAATTAACAATAAACCAATTCCAATGAAATTTGATGAGACAATAATGATGAAATAACTGAGCTTTTATACAAAATCCCAAGGGCTGATAGTGCAAACCATGAGTTTCTAAGATTTAGAGTTTACAAAGCTGGTATGAAATAAATACATTATCTGTTTGAAATATATATGAACAGATTAAAATTCTAAAGCTACCAAGATCAAGAGGCAGCTATGACCGGAACGCAGGTACGTCTTCAATGCCAGCTCTCTCCATACACAACAACATCATCATTAAAAATCTGCATGCAAGGTGCCGAACGTAAGTATGAGTACAACCGACCCCATGTACTCAATAAGTAACAAACCTAACCTTAGGTTGAAAGTAGTGGCGAGGTGGGAAAGGGGTCAGAGTCCAACACCAATAGCCAACAACAGCTCATAACAATATAGTAAAAGTGGAACAAGAAATAACTCAGAGATATAATGCTTAGCTCTGTCACAATTCCGAAAAATAGGCATGCTTTTCAAGTATAACAGTAAAACAAATTCTAAATCATTTACTGAAATCACCAAAATATGAATAAATCTAAAAAGTTATGATTTTCCCCAAAAACTTTCAACAATAGGTAAGATATTTCATTGTCAAATGGCATGTGTAAAGTATATCTCTATGCCTACATGTCAATGTGTATGTGAAGTCATGAATGACACAATACCGTACAACATGAGGAAAATGCATCTTTATAGCTGTATGTCAAGTGTGCATGTCGAATGCAATATAACATAATGATAAAATCATATGCATATTCTCAAAATATCAATTCAGTCAGTCCTCTCAGTCACTCAGTCCTCACAGTCACTCAGTCCTTCCAATCACTCAGTACTCGCTCTCGGCACTCGTACTTATCACTCGGCACTCGCACTCAGCAGGTACCTGCGCTCACTGTGGGTGTGCAGACTCCGGAGGGGCAGATCCAGCCCAAGCACTATAATAAGCCAATCATGGCATGAATCAATAAAGCCTCTTACGGCGTGCAGCCCCATCCCATAAATATCACTCACAAACAATCCCTTGACTTCAATCAGTCATTAATCTCTCAAGTCTCTCGGGCTCACAATGTCATGAAAATCAGCCCAAAAATGATGATATGACATACCAATAAATAGCAAAAGAGTCTAGCATGTGCGTCACCTAGCATGTGTGTCACCTCAATACCAAATACATATCACACGGTGTACGCTCACATGCTCGTCACCTACCATGTGCGTCACCTCAACACCAAATACATATCACGTATATTCAGGGGTTCATACCCTCAACACTAAGTTTAGAATTGTTACTTACCTCGAATAAGTCAAATCCAATACCGAGCAAGCCAAATGATGCTCCAAAAATACCATCCCGCGCGTACCGACCTCCGAACGGCTTGAAACTAGCCAAAAGAATCTCAAATACATCAAATAATGCGTAAGGAAACAAACTCAATTGATAAAAATTGAATCTTTAATCAAAAGCACCAAAGTCAACCAAAAAATCAAACCTAGGCATGTACCTCAGAACCCGACAAAACTCACAAAACCTGATAACTCATTCAATTATAAGTCCAACCATACTAGTGTCACTCAAATCCGACTCAGAATCGATGTTCAAAACTTAAAAATTCACTCTATGAAACTTAGACAACCCCCCCCCCCCCCCAAATTTCTCTCTTGAAATCCTCAATCAAATGCCAAAAATAAAAATAGATTCATGAAATAAAATCAAAACCGAGTAGAGAACATTTATCCCAATCCATATGGTGAAAATTGCTTCAAAAATTATCTCAATCCGAGCTCCATCGCACCAAATATATAAAAATGGCCGAAACCCCCGAAATAGAGTACTTTATATTCACTGGACGAATTAATGATTCGCGATCGCAAAAATACCATCGCTATCACGAAAAAGGAAAATGCACTGCCCTAGAAATACACTATACAATCGCGTACAAACCTTCACGATCGCGATGAACAAACAACAATGCCTCCACAAATACTCTACGCGATCACGTATTAAACCATGTGAACGCGAAGCACACATACTCCACACTTTGCGAATGCGTCACCTCTTACACGAACACGTTGAAGATATTCCAGTTCCCAACTGCCCAGTCTCAACATTATGCGAACGCAACCTCCATTGTGCGAGCGCGTACCATATCCATACCAAACTATGCGGTTGCATCCATCAAATTGCGATCGCGATTAAGAAATTGCCCAGCTCAAATCTTTCCTCTATTCGATAGCATCTCCTTATCCCCAATCGCGAAGAACACTTTGGCGCACCAGACTTCAGCAAAAACCTGCAATGCAATATGCAGAAAAAATGGTCCAAAATCGATTTGAAACACGCCCGAGCCCCTCGGGACCACGTCCGAACATTCCAACAAGTTCCATAACTTAACACGAACCTACTCAAGGCCTCAAATCACGCATAACAATATCAAAACCATGAATCGCTCCTCAAATCGAACTTAATGAACTTTGAATCTTTCAACTTCCAAAACTTGTGCCGAAACATATCAAATCAACCCGGAATGAGCTCAAATTTTGCACACAAGTCCCAAATGACATAATGAAGCTATTCCAATTCCCGGAACCACAATTCGAATCTGATATCCTCAAAATCAACTCTCGGTCAAACTTGTGAACTTTTCAAACTTTCAAATTTTCAATTTTCTCCAATTAGAGCCGAAACCTTCTAGAAATATCCAAATGTGAATCCGGGCATACACCCTGGTCCAAAATCACCATCCGGACCTAACGGAACCATAAAAACTCAAATCCGAGGTCAACTACTTAAAAGTCGAACTTGCTCAATTCTTCCAACTCTAAAGCTTCAATCATAGAATTTATTCTTCCAAATTAATTCCAAATAACCTTAAAACCAACATCGTCGGTTCACACAAGTCATTATACATCATATTATGCTGCTCGAGACTTCAACTAGCTGAACGGAATGTAAATGCTCAAAACGACTGGCTGGGTCGTTACATTCTCCTCCACTTAAATCCAACTAACTGTGATGGCACCTAACCCAACCCGCCAGGTAAGCCAATTGACAATAAACCTATTTCAAATGAAATTTGATGAGACAATAATGATGAAATAATAGAGCTTTTATACAAAATTCTAAGGACTGGTAGTACAAATCATGAGCTTCTAAGATTTAGAGTTTACAAAGCTGGTATGAAATAAATACATCATCTGTCTGAAATATATATGAACGGATTAAAATTCTAAAGCTACCAAGATCAAGAGGCAACTATGAGTGGAATACAAGTACGTCCTTAATGCCAGCTCTCTCCATACACAACAACATCATCATCAAAAATCTTTACGCAAGATGCATAAGTGTAGTATGAGTACAACCGACCCCATGTACTCAATAAGTAACAAACCTAACCTTAGATTGAAAGTAGTGGCGAGGTGGGAAAGGGGTCAGAGTCCAACACCAATAGCCAACAATAGCTCATAACAATATAATAAAAATGGTACAAGAAATAACTCAGAGATATAATGCTCAGCGCGATCACAGTTCCATAAGCATGCTCTTCAAGTATAACACTAACAAAAACCCAAATCTTTTACTAAAATCACCAAAATATGAATAAATCTAAAAAACTGTGATGTTTTCCAAAAACTTTCAACAACAGGTAAGATATTTCATTGTCAAATGGCACGAGGAAAGTTCATATCTATGCCTACATGTCAATGTGTATGTGAAGTCATGAATGATGCAATACCGTACAACATGAGAAAAATGTATCTCTATGCATGTATGTCAAGTGTGTATGTCGAATGCAATGCAAAACAGTGATAAAACCATATGCATACTCTCAGAGTATCAATTCAGTCAGTCCTCCCAGTCACTCAGTCCTCACAGTCACTCGGTCCTCTCAATCACTCAGCATTAGCTCTCGGCACTTGCACTCGGCACTCGCACTCAGTAGGTACCTGCGCTCACTATGGGTGTGCAGACTATAGAGGGGCAGATTCAGCCTAAGTGCTATAATAAGTCAATCATGGCATAAATCAATTAAGCCTGCTGCGACGTGCAGCCCGATCCCATAAATATCATTCACAAACAAGCCCTCGGCCTCACTCAGTCACTCAAGCCCGGCTGGTTCATTACATTCTCCTCCACTTGATAAGTCGAACACACCTTAACAAGTTTTACTCCAAAATTCCAACCTAACTGTTACAGATCTTAAAAATTCTGAAGCAGTTACTGTAGTAACAAATCGCTTGGGATTCTCTAACATGTCCCAGATTGTTTCCGATTCAAATCTATCAATTCCAAGAATTAATGAAGCTACTCCAAATCCTAACAATATCATCTCATATGCAGCAAGTTTGAATTACAATCAATCTCCCGGGCCTCTCATAAAAACGAGTTTGATATCTTTCGAACTTGTCCATGGAATTCCTACTCTTCAATTCTCCATGGATGAACGTGAAGAATTTGCAAAGCAAGAAGGATTACACCAAGCAGTGATGATTAAACTGTCTAGTGGCGCACCAAAGTTACAGATTTTAAGGAGTATTCTGCTGAAAATCATTGGCATTAAAGGTAATTGCTTGGTAGGTTTATTGGCCCAACGACACTTTTTAATTCATTGTAATCAATATGAAGATTATGTGGTTTGCTTGGCAAGAGCTGTAAACTACTTTCAACACAATGGAAGAGAGCATAAATACAGAGTTTTCCCCTGGAGTGTTGGATTCAATCCAAATGAGGAAACTTCGAAAGCAGCTATTTGGATTTCTCTGCCGAATTTGTCGCCTGAACTGTTCGCGCGCAAGTATTTATTGTCCATTGCAACTATGGTTGGAAAACCAATTGCAATTGATAAGGTGACGCAAATTAGATCTCGTCCTAGCATGACAAGAGTCAAAGTTATCATTGATTTATTGGACAAACTTCCTCTGAAGGTTAGGCTTCAATATCTTGATGTTACAACAAGTAAGCTTGTCGAAGATTACCAGGAAATTATCTATGATAATTTGCCTTCGTATTATTGCCATTGTAAGCATCAAGGACATGAATAAAATCAATACCGACGCTTAAAAAGAAAGGCAGTTCAAGCTTCTCGTGTTGATGAAACAGTTGAGAATGAGCATCAATTTGTTGAACAATTAAAGGGTGATGCAAGAGATTTTTTGAATGCTAAGAGAGCTGGGCAGCAACTTATAGAACGATCAGAAAGTGATGAGAATACTAGGCATCATATGAACGATATAGTTGCTACAGGTGTTAAGGCAGTAATTACACAGCCTTAACATCTGGTTGATGATCAGGCAACTTCTGGTATGCAAGCAACTAATTTGAGAGTTGAACCAGCTGGTAATCTAACATATGATATTCCTGCTATCACTACTTTGGCGCGTTCAGCTTTACAACCTAATACTACATTGATGTTGGGTGGTGATCGAGCTAAACCAGGGGTTCAAACTGTTACTGATCGAGGTGTAGTGGATGTACATGATATAACAAATGTTGTTATTGAGGAAGAAATACTAGCAGGGACTAAACCTACAACTAGGAAGAATGTTCCTCAGGTGTTGGAGGGGGAAAAGCAGGCTGCTAAGGGGCCTTGTTTTGATCTAGTTCAAGCTAGGATTCCTTCTATTGCTGGGCACATTTATGCTAAGGATCAATAAGTATCATGTGAGGAGGAGAAGGAAAATGGGACACCAGAATCTGCTAAACAGGAGCACAAGACTTCAGTGAAATCTTGGCAATCTCCTAGTCCTACTGTTGTTGCTTTAACAACTGGTGTTGATCGTTCTGTCACTTCAAACAGGCATGCTGTGATTCAACAAGTCGTTGGGACATCTGGTTTTCAAATTGGTAATGAACGAGGAATGTTTCATGATCAACCGACTGCTGAAAATGCATGTTCTAAATCTACAGCTCAGAAATAGAGTTCTCTGTTTTCTTAGGGGGAAAGAACTGGACCTAGAGCTGCCCGCTTTATAGCAGATACATCAGGTGATTGCGTAGATTTTATGGAATTGGAGTATGCAGCTTCTCGAGGCATGTCTATTGCAACTAACACTGAATGCGAAGATGTTGGTACTTTGGGTAATGTAGCTGCTACAGAAGTTAGGGCAGTGTTTGTACATGTTAAACGACAACAAAAATGTGCAGATGCTTAGGAAAAAGATAGAGTTTGGACAGTTGTAAATCAATCACCTACCAAAAGAAATTATCCAGGTGCTAAAAACCATATTTTAGCACCAACACACACTAATATTTCTAACTCTTTTGATGTACTGGTTGAGGAGCACGATCATGGTATGAAAAATAATGACAATAATGTGCAACGAGTCATGGAGGATACAAGATCAACAACTGGAAAAATTAAATCCACAAGTAATGAAATGCAGCAACAAAATACAGCTCGACTACATGTCGCAAAAGAGCTCAATGCTGTTGCTGAATGCAATGCTGAGAAAAAGGTAGTAGCAGCTACACCATGTCGTGATGATGTTGGGAATATGGAGCAGCAATTTGAACGTGAAGCAGCCACAAAAACCAGCGCACAACAGTCATCAAACAGTGCAAAACACCAGCAGTTATCATAAAATACAAGTGCTTAAATTAATGTCCAAAAGACAGTAGCAAACGTGATCTGCCAAGTGAAAACTCTACAAAGAAGTTGGGTGTTCGACGAATAGCATCGCAGAACAATTTGGTAGAGATTTTGAAGGATGATCAGGTAGTGCGACACAACACTCCTAGGTTGCATTTTTCCAGCCCAGAAGTTGAAAGAATTATCAAAGAAACTCAGTTTTCCATGATGATAAATGTTAATCCTACAATCAAGCAACCTTTGAGTCCAAGGGAAGTAATTGATACTGGTGAACAAAAGACAGTGGCTGAACATGTTCATCATGACTTAGCTTCAACAACTACACTGTCTAACTCTCCTGACATTACAAAGCAACAACAGTCCATGAAGAATGCAGAAGAACGATCAAAACTTTTAAAGAATCTTGCAATTGTTCCTGTTGACGAGCAAAAGGTTGGAGCAATACAAAATGCAGCTTCACCAGTGGCTTTAAATTTTACACGCAAGACATGGGCAAAACAGGCAGAAGAGGACGAAGAGGGTGAAGTGTTTGGTCCCTATGGAGAACAACAATGTCAGACAATCGCAGCAGTAGGATTGAAGAGTTATTCGGGTGAGATTATTGCACACCATGACCGGGCACTTTTGGATGCTTTGGACAGTCCAAAACATCATAAAGGTGCATTTTCAGCTGGCTAAAAAACAACTGCACAGGTGCTAAATTTAGACATGAACCAGGTAGTGTACAATCAGGTAAGAACCTCACCCAAAAAGCTAAATTTAGAGCTTCTGCAACGAAGAATAATGCCAAGAAGAGGCATGAACCATTATGGATGGTTGAACAATAATTAGCTAATCAACAACTAGAGGCCAACTTACGTGTAGCCATTTATGACGAAGGTATGGAAGATGAATTACTTGCATATTGTCAGGAAGAGGCGGTTAGAAGTGGAGAGTTATCTCCTATGCATAGAGAAAAAAAGAAGGTGAATGAAGGAGTAGCAATCAGGCAACTCCCAATGAGAGCTGCAAAGCAAAAAGGGGTTGCTCCCACCACATCTACAAGGTCCACTCGATCGGAAAAGAAATGAAGAATTTTGAAGATTTATTGAAGATAGTTGAAGAGGAATTTAAGGAACTTCAAATTGAAGAACTCACACGTACGATGAATGAGGGGCAAGACTCTAATTTCTACATGATTTTATTTTATCATTTTCAAAGCATCATCACATATAATATCATCACAGAGTATGTTATAAACTTTGTGATGATCATAGAGTATTTAGTTTTTTCTAGTTCGTATTTTCTTCATGCGTGCTAGTTGACGAGGTTTTTTATGCCTCAATAGGAATTGTAAGGTAAGGTCCAGCACAATGTATGCTATATTCCTATGCCTTTGGGAAGATCCAAGCGGCTATGAGATTATATGCCCTCGTGAGACTTTTTGCCGGCAGCTACACCATGATCCTTTACATGAGGCTGCTATCTTAAGGCAATGGAGGCGCAAAGGAGTGATTATATAGCCAAGGCATAGAGGCAACACTACCGTAGCTAGCCCCCTTACTTGTACTTTTCCTTTGTTATTTTCTTTTTCTTTTATTATTAATAAAATTGCTACTAGGAATACCTAGTAGTATAATTTAAATTTAAAAAAGAAAAAGAAAAAAAATCCAATTTCCAACATCGAAAATGTTTTACAAGACCTTAATTTTGCATCTACACACTGTATAACTCTAAACAAGCTGCATCAAGTCATAACCATAGCCCAAAAGACAATCACATGATATACCACATAACTCAAATACTCATAGCAATAACTTCTGTTAATAGTAGCTGCTCAAAACAACCTAATACCGGTAATAAACCTCATATCGAACAAAAACCCCTTCTAAAACCTTCGTACACTGCCGATGATGAAAGAAACACGCAGAAACCTGTAACCACTTATCAGATCAACAAGTCATGGAGCTTTCTCTCATTCGACAAGAACTATAGTCAATTTCTAAACCGATCAGCGACATTATCCTCCCAAATATACCGCAATCAAATCCGATAGCACAAACCTTACAATCTGTGCACCAATATGCAACAATTCAAATGCACCCAAAAATAGAAAATGACTCAAATGAGAGAACCGTCCAGTAAGCTCAATGAGTACCACCACAACGCAATGCTAAGAACTCATCACACACCGTAGAACCAAAACAGACGAATCTATCACAAAGGATCATATCCCAACATAACTCCACTTCAATGCGTGATCCCATCCAACACCGGTCCTATGAAATACCTCAAGCCATAATTCTCAAAAGCATCAACCACACATAATTCGACATCAAATACACAAAGTGCATGGCCATAACCATGAATAAGCAAACAATACCATATGCCACAACAGGAAAAGGCCATAACCAAGGCGAAATCAACCATTCCACACCCCAATAACCATTTTGCTCGAATTCCGCTACAAGACCCAAACAGAATCGCACCAAGTGTGCATATAACCAACAAATCACAGCCCCTCATAGCATAGAATAGTAACACATAGAACATATCCGAATGCTAACAAGCTCAACTCTAACCGAATACCATACCCCATCAACACAGACGGTTCATAGTCAACAAATCTGACCCAGTGTAGAATACACATCCTCATTGGTCATATCAATGGGCCCCCAAATCAACCCTGGTCATCCAAAAATAGCTAAATAACCCTCTGAACGTCCACAATGACCTAACCATAACACATACTGTCATCTGGCTAGCTTTGGCCACATCTTCACAGTCCACAACTACAAAACAATCTGATTTTGAGAACTCCCGGTCTCCAAATCCATAAAACACACGAATCACCATATCTGATCCCAACTCTACCGCCCGAATGTCTAACATATCTCTCATACACGATCATCCCACGAGGAATACTTCTATAATTCTTCCATGCCACATAGCAAAAATCTGAATATCAGTAGCCGATCAACCAGATAAGTACTGCAATACCAATGAAGCATCCGTAAGTCAACAACATTCAGTACACCTTCTAAAATGTACACTCTCCTCAGGCAATACCAAGTAGTAATATCATTCATCTAGTTATCTGAAATTGTCTATGTTGCCTAAGAATTCATGATCTTCCCTTCAAAACTGAACTGTAACCTTGCACTTGCAAATATCGATCCCACACAACGCACCGCATCTATCATGCCATCATATGAAAAGTACGAGAATCTCATAATCAACTCTAAGTCACAAGCAAAATACATACTCAATTAGCCAAGAACCTTTCACTTGATCCTATCCAGGAGAAAATCATAACACATAACATGCTCCTCATGCCGGTAGGAAATATCCATCTTAAACCGTGGTAGAAACCATCGAGAACTCTTCGAAACCAATTTGCGCATAACCGAGCCATCAGAACTGAATCTCTATAACTCAACCAAGCCACGCATGTCACCAAACCCAAGAGTATTTCCCCAAAACACCTGTAGAAACTCACCACATCATAAGTACCCAAAGAATCGATCATATCCATTACCGTGCTGATCTAACCTAATGTCAAGTTGTCCTATTTCTCCGAGTTCCTTCTGAATTACCCTCAAGGTAACACTTCTCCTTGCCAAAACATCATGATCCTTACCCAAAGATCACCACAAGAGATCTTAGCATAAAACCACACCGCCCTAAGGCTCATAAGCCGTTGTATTCCCTCTTGAACACCCCAAAAATACCACAACCGAGACACCCACTCTGAAGAGACCTTCTGTGAATCTAAAGTCGTTTCCTTCACCTTCCTGATACTGAAATATATAATCCATAATAATATAGAAATACTGTGAGTCTCGATACCATTCGATGTAAATCTCAGATTCTAGCCATATACAAATCCTGAAAATTCCCAATTTCTACATATAACTCTTGAATCCATTAGAACCTTCTCGAGAGTCATCCACTCTACTCAAATCTCAATTGCACCGCCCAAACGGGCCGAACGACTCATGCTCCATCAGCACGACAACACCCAAGGAAGTAATCCACACCTCTAAGAAACCGAGTGAATCCCTTTTCTTAGTACATCACATCTACCACGAACAACAGACCTATATCATTCCAAGATTACTATATATTCATAATGTGTAGTACACCATGCACCCAAAAATTTTCCTTGCTTAAGTCATCCTCAAAACCAGTCTCTACAAGTCATAACTGATCCACAAGTATGCCTCAGACCGAATCCAATACAATATGTAACCATGCAATCAAATCATCGATAGAAAACTTCCCAAGTTGGCTCAAAGCCATGGAATAAAACATCTGATAACTTACAATAACCATACCCCATTACTGCCATAATACCGCAGTGAGTTTCAAATAAATCCTTCATAAACTCATGTAATACAAATCACATAATACCTCAAATCATTTGCTAAACTCACATTCATCCTCGTGGCGGACAGGTCAACTTTCTCAACCAATCCAAACTCAAATTGCAACACCTATACCCACTGGTAGAAAAGAAAGCCTCCACACAGCATCATAAGGATCACATATCCGTAAATTACCCCGCAGGTGATAACCCACCTGCTTTGCCTCAAACTAACATCTCTTTATACCCTTTTGCAGTCACAACTACTATGCAATCACTTAATCTTACGGAGTCTGAACTCTTCAATAAGACATGAGAATATAATTTGTTCCACAATTAAACAACATGAAAGATCCGTCAACACACTCATAACTCGAGACTATACGTCACATCAAGATAGGAATCAAGCACCCAATAGTCCATTTTACATCTCAAGCAAACTTTTCTCGCCACATTAAAACTATCTGAACACGTCCCGCAAGCACATCATACTTCATCATATAGTCATCGAACCACTCACCGAGCCATAAATTCCACTTATAGGGATACTATCAGACATATAAGTCCAAAAGCATATACTCATATAACTGAAATCCCCATGCTCAATCTACAATCAAAATCCGGCCTCAAGTCCTCCAGACTGGCCCATCATCAGCACACAAAAATTACATCTCGCACCTCATCCATGGAATCACAAGTAGTCGATACACAGCTGATACCGATCGCTCACATACACATACAAGTAAGTGGAATCAATTCAAAGAGTTACGCTTCAATCTGAATCAATGTCGCACGATAAGGAAAGAAAGATGGGAAGTTTATCCTAAATGCCATGTAGCCTCTCGAAGATAGGTATGGACGTTAATATACCGATCCACAAGACTTTACTAAACACTTGCTTATGACTCGTAGAACTTATGAACCTAGAGCTCTGATACCAACTTGTCATGATGCAAAATCCAACTAGCCGTGATGGAACCTAACCCAACCCGCTAGGTAAGCCAATTAACAATAAACCAATTTCCAATGAAATTTGATGAGACAATAATGATGAAATAACGAAGCTTTTATACAAAATTCCAAGGACTGGTAGTACAAATTATGAGCTTCTAAGATTTAGAGTTTATAAAGTTGGTATGAAATAAATGCATCATCTGTCTGAAATATATATGAACAGATTAAAATTCTAAAGCTACCAAGATCAAGAGGCAGCTATGACTGGAACGCAGGTACGTCTTCAATGCCAGCTCTCTCCATACACAGCAACATCATCATCAAAAATCTGCACACAGGGTGCAGAAGTGTAGTATGAATACAACCGACCCTATGTACTCAATAAGTAACAAACCTAATCTTATGTTGAAAGTAGTGGCGAGGTGGGAAAGGGGTCAGAGTCCAACACCAATAGCCAACAACATCTCATAACAATATAATAAAAGTGGTACAAGAAATAACTCAGAGATATAATATTCAGCTCGATCACAGTTCCATAAGCATGCTTTTCAAGTATAACACTAACAAAAACCCAAATCTTTTACTAAAATAACCAAAATATGAATAAATCTGAAAAACTGTGATATTTTCCAAAAACTTTCAACAACATGTAAGATATTTCATTGTCAAATGGCATTAGGAAAGTTCATATCTATGCCTACATGTCAATGTGTATGTGAAGTCATGAATAATGCAATACTGTACAATATGAGAAAATGTATCTCTATGCCTGTATGTCAAGTGTGCATGTCGAATGCAATGCAACACAGTGATAAAACCATATGCATACTTTCAGAGTATCAATTCAGTCGTCCTCCCAGTCACTCAGTCCTCACAGTCACCCAGTCTCACAGTCACTCAGTCCTCTCAATCACTCGGCACTCGCACTCAGTAGGTACTTACGCTCACTGTCGGTGTGCAGACTCCGAAGGGGCAGATTCAGCCCATGCGCTATAATAAGTCAATCATGGCATGAATCAATTAAGCATGCGGCGGCGTGCAGCCCGATCCCATAAATATCACTCACAAACAAGCCTTCGGCCTTACTCAGTCATCAGTCTCTCCAGTCTCTCGGGCTCACAATGTCATGAAAATCAGCCAAAAATGATGATATGACGTACCAATAAATAACAACAGAGACTGAGATATGATATGCAAATGAATGAGTATGACTAAGTATGTAACTGCTATTTAAGCAAATAACTTCACAGCAGATATGACCTAAGTGGGTCCCAACAGAATAAGCATATAGCCTAAACATGATTTCTAACATGGATCATAGCTTAATTACTCTAACACGTAGAAATCTCATGGATAAAACAAGATTAGGTAACTACACAGTACCACAGAAATAACCCAGTCATAATTCACACGGTGCACGCCCACACGCCCGTCACCTAGCATGTGTATCACCTCAACACCAAATACATATCTTATATATCCAGGGGTTCATACCCTCAATATCAAGTTTAAAAGTGTTACTTACCTCGAATAAGCTAAATCCAATACCGACCAAGCCAAACGATGCTCCAAAAATACCACCCCGTGCATACCGACCTCTGAACGGCTCGAAACTAGCCAAAATTAACTCAAATACATCAAATAATGCCTAAGGAAACAAACCCAATTGATAAAGGTCAAATCTTTAATCAAAAGCCCTAAAGTCAACCAAAACGTCAAACCCGGGCCCGCAACTTGAAACCCGACAAAACTCATAAAATTCGATAACCCATTTAATTACGTGTCCAACCATACTAGTTTCACTCAAATTCGACTCTCAATCAATGTTCAAAACTCAAAAATTCACTCTATGAAACTTAGACAAAACCCCCAAATTTCTCTCTTGAAATCCTCAATCAAATGTCAAAAACGAAGATAGATTCATGAAATAAAATCAAAACCGAGTAGAGAACACTTACTCCAATCTATATGGTGAAAATCGCTTCAAATTTCATCTCAATCCGAGCTCCATAGCTTCAAATATATAAAAATGGCTGAAACCCCTGAAACAGAGTACTTTATATTCACTGGTCGAATTAATGAATCGCAATCGCGGAAATACCATCGCGATCACGAAGAAGGAAAATGCACTGCCCCAGAAATACACTATGTTATCGCGTACAAACCTTCACGATCGCGATGAACAAACAACACTGCCTCCACAAATACTCTACGCGATCACGCATTAAACCATGCGAACGCGAAGCACATAGGCTCCCACACTTCACGAATGTGTCACCTCTTATGCGAACGCGTTGAGGAAATTCCAGTTCCCAGCTGCCCAGTCTCAACACTATGCGAATGTAGCCTCCATTGTGCGAACACGTACCGTATTGACACCAAGCTATGCGATCGCATCCATCAAATCGCGATCGCGATTAAGAAACTGTCCAGCTCAAATCTTTCCTCTATGCGATCGCATCTACTTATCTGCGATCGCGAAGAACATTTTGGCGCACCAGACTTCAGCAGAAACCAGCAATGCAATATGAAGAAGAAATGGTCCGAAATTGATCTGAAACACACCCGAGCTCCTCGAGACCACGTCCGAACATTCCAACAAGTCCCATAACATAACACAAACCTACTCGAGGCCTCAAATCACGCATAACAACATCAAAACCACGAATCGCTCCTCAAATCAAACTTGATGAACTTTGAATCTTTCAACTTCCAAAACTCGTGCCAAAACATATCAATTTATCTCAGAATGAGCTCAAATTTTGCACACAAGTCCCAAATGACCTAACGAAGCTATTCCAATTCCCGAAACTACAATCCTAATCCGATATCCTTAAAGTCAACTCTCGGTCAAACTTATAAACTTTTCAAATCTTCAAATTTTTAACTTTCGCCAACTAGCGCCGAAACCTTCTAGAAATATCTAAATGCGAATCCGGGCATACGCCCGAGTGCAACATCACCATCCCAACCTAACGAAACCATCAAAACTCCAAGCTGAGGTTAATTACTAAAAAGTCAAATTTGGTCAACTATTCCAACTCTAAAGCTTCAATCATGAAATTCATTCTTCCAAATCAATTCCGAATAACCTGAAAACTTACACCGACGATTCACACAAGTCATTATACATCATACGATGCTGCTCGAGAATTTAAATAGCTGAACGGAATGTAAATGCTCAAAACGACCGGCTGGATCGTTACATATTTTTTTCTTTTTTTAATTATGTAGTATACCATATTTGCAACAAAAAAAAAAAGTAATACACATAATGCATAAAAATTACATTTTTAGGTTTAGAAGCTTTAGAAAATATTGCAAATTCGCATTTGTTCCTAGGCATGTAGGAGAAAAGAAATTTTAAAAAATTACATGTTGAAAAAACGATTGATTAAAAAATGGGATGTTTCATAAGTAACAAACTTAAAAGAACGAATGCAAACTCATATTAGGATAGTTTCGAATAATTTGTATTCCTTTTAAGTTTAAGAGTCTCTTTTCATTGTTAACTTTTTTTTTAAAGATTGATTTTTTGGAAATTCAGTCTTTTAGAAAACAATTAAAAACTACATAACACCATTTGGCATTATGTGCTTCTAATAAAATACTAAAAATTAACAAATAATTTAGTACTCTAATTTATTACCAAAAAAGCATTAATGGATATAATTATTTGTAAGTTGTTAATCACTAACATTAATTATTAAGTAATAATTTTCATAACGCACATATATGAAAATATTTTTATCATACGCAATAATGTAAAAAAAAAAAAAAAAAATTGAAGAAAGCCTCGAAGAGGAGTCGAACCCCCACGTTATTTAGCACGAGATTTTGAGTTTCTCGTGCATTAAAAATAGAAGAATTTTCATATAAAATGTCTTATCGAATCCACTTTCATGACACGATGTTAGTGTTCTCAACTTCTAAAATATAATTAATGAATAGAGTTTTTGACAAGTCATGTGGTTAATAATGAATTGTTTATGATCTTTGAAGTATACACACTATTGCACAAGAATTGTGGGACGAGCCCATGCTCAAGGCGGTGGGCGCATACCAATTGTTCGTCCGCGCGCTTGAAGCATAAATTTCCAAAGACAAGAGCCCACACATAAATTCAAGAATATCTTACAAGTGTCTCTAATTTTGCCTAACCTTCATTTGGCAAGTGCAAATAAAAGTGATTGCTAAATCCAAATAGAATGATTGAAAACTGATACATTCATTAATTTGTTACCTTTTGAATCCTTCATTATCTGAATAGTTTTGGAAGTCTTGATATTATAAATTTTAAAAGCAATCGAGATTTTAATTTATATAAATTATTTCTTATTTGAATAATATAACATGACCAGAATTCTTTTTATATTATAACATGAATTCATTCGATATCATCTTTGAACTCTTTAATTATCTGCTCAAATAATATTTTTTACTTCTTTAGTTTTTTGTATAATATTTTAAACTGATACTTAACAATCAAAACAAATAACAAACAAATAATTAATAATGTAGAAGATAAAGATAGAGGGAGGAAAAGAGAAAGAAATAAGATAATCGGATAAGTCATATTTTTACATTTATTGAAACAACTAAATAGGATAAATATTCATCATTTTTCAAGAATTTATATTTTTTTTAATTTTTGTTTTATAATGCAAACATGTTATTTAATATTTAGACAATTTCTTAAAAAGTTCTATACTCATTATATGGATACACGTGCAAAGTGCCTACCCTAAAATTAGTATCGAGAAAAAGTCTCTATTCGCATAATTGTCTGCTTATTTAAGCTATATATGTCCTTTCAAAGCAAATCTTGGGCATGACTTTTTTATCATTTTCTTTTTCAAAGGGCATGACCAATAGTGGAGATACACTACTATCCAAACCTTGGACATAGTTTTTGGGGAGATCTTACTGTTATCGAATAAACAATATGTTTCTTTCTATAATAAATGTTATATAAAAGAAAAGATATGTCAATAAATGCTATATAAAAGAAGCGTATATTCCATAAATCAAATGTCTATCCAAAACGGTAGCTAGACGTGCAAGCAATTCGGTCTTGAAAGGGTTCAATCTCCTAGTTAACTTAAGATTCTATATTAATCATATAAAATATTAACGAATCCTAATCTTCTCTTTGTTGTGTATGCTATTTTAAAAATATAATAGCGTCAAAAGGCATCCACGACAAGAGAACCATCAACTACATGTTGGGCAACCACTTATAGGATCAATAATCAAGGAGGGGAGGGATTTATTTTATTTTAAATAGGACTTATACCGTGCTATAAATAAAGTGGTAGAAACTATCTTTTAGGATAAATAAAACATTAAAAGCCAAAAGTTCCAAAAAAAAAATTCCATAGAGGGAATTGTGTTTGTTTAAATGGGGAACTCAAGAAGACATCAACTTGTAAATGCCATAGCATTTTGCTTGGTTGCCACAAGTGTTGTTGCAGCCTATACACCTTATGGTGATTCTCCACAGCACACTATGAATCAAGAGAAACCTTATTCCCCGGGATCCGAATATAAGGTACCATCAGTTCCACAAGACACATCTAGCAAGGTTCCATCAGTGTCGAAAAACTATTACAAGGTGTCATCAGTTCCGGAAAGCACTTATACTAAGGTGCCATCAGTATCAAAAGAGTATTACAAGGCACCATCAATTCCAAAAGTTACTTATACTAAGGCGCCATCAGTTCCAGAAAGTACTTATACTGAGGTGCCACCAGTTTCAAAAGAGTATTACAAGGTGCCATCAGCTCCAAAAGGTACTTATACTAAGGCGCCATCAGTTCCAGAAACTAAATACACTAAAGTACCATCAGTTCCAGAAAGTACTTATTCTAAGGTGTCATCAGCTCCAAAAGGTACTTATACTAAGGCACCATCAGTTCCAGAAACTACATACACTAAAGTACCATCAGTTCCAGAAACTATATACACTAAAGTACCATCAATTCCAGAAAGTACTTATTCTAAGGTGACATCAGCTCCAAAAGGTACTTATACTAAGGCGCCATCAGTTCCAGAAACTACATACACTAAAGTACCATCAGTTCCAAAAAGTACTTATTCTAAGGTGTCATCACCATCAAAAGAGTATTACAAGGTACCATCAGTTCCAGAAACTACATACACCAAAGTAACATCAGTTCCAGAAAGTACTTATTCTAAGGTGCCATCAGCTCCAAAAGGTACTTATACTAAGGCACCATCAGTTCCAGAAACTACATACACTAAAGGACCATCAGTTCCAGAAAATAGTTATTCTAAGATGCCATCACCACCAAAAGAGTATTACAAGGTACCATCAGTTCCAGAAAGTACTTATTCTAAGGTGTCATCACCATCAAAAGAGTATTACAAGGTGCCATCAGCTCCAAAAGATACTTATAGTAAGGTACCATCAGCCTCAAAAGAGTACTACAAAATACCTTCAATGCCATTTGTACCAAAAGATAATTACAATCACGTGCCTCAAGTCCCAGAACATGTTCATAAAGATACTTACGAAGTACCTTTTGTGCAAAAGAATTACTATAAGGTATCTTCAGGTCCTCAAAATGCTTACAACAAGGTTCCATCAGTACCCAAAGATTACAACAATGTACCTTCAATGTCAAAAGACAACTATGGATCTAAGGTGACAATGCCAAAACCTTACTTCAAGTTACCAACAGTTGCCTCATACCGTTCTCGAAATTTGCCACTACCTAAGTATGCTAACCAAGAACATCCTAGTTACAACTCTTCTCCATCATCGAAGAACTCAGAGGATTACCAATCTCCACCACCTCCAGTAGCATCTCCACCACCACCTTACTACTAAAGACCTCACATATTTTTTAGTGTTCGGTCATTTCTAGCAAAGTATATGAAGGACATATTCATTGTCAATTTAGGATTCTGATGAAGGCCAAGTCAACAGAAGTACGAACTGCAAAAGTTTATCATTATTGTTTTCCTATTTTTAACGATTGTGATTGCTTACTTCCTATTTTGAGTTTTCTTTTTTATGTTAGTTTTTTGTCATGATGTACTTCCTATTTGTAACAAGAGAGTGTTTTTTCATTTTTTTTGTTTCACGCCTGAGATAAATATATCATGAATTGCAATAATTTTTTCCATCAGTCCAAATTGTTGGTAATATCTCAAAATGCTTTCGACAAATGATTTCATGCATGGAAGATTATGAAGTGGCAAAGGGAATTAGCCAAATGACTCCTGCATGGGAGGTTATTGATAAATGACTTTTAACCTATGACACGTGTCATGATTAGAGACCATTTTACATCTATAAATAGCTAATTATAACTGCATTATTTTCAATCATAAGCAATCATAAACAAACTTCGTTAACTCTCTCTCTCTTGCCCCGATTTTTCTTTTCGTGATCATTTACTTCAACATACTCTTAAATTCTCCTTCTCTTATTCTCATTTCCTCACTTATTGGTTTGTTATTTAAATTTTATTTTCTTGCTCTTCCCCCGTAGAGGAAGACCTGTTTAATTCGGGGAAACTTTCAAATTATTTAAAGGTAAAACAGTACTTTGGCCACTTAATCCGATTGTCAACTCGGTAACAAACTTATAACTTTTCCATTTTAAACAACTCAACTCATACATTTGTGAACTAATGAACCCTCAAATGGGGTATGTATAACAATTGTGCTGACATTATAACATATTACATTCTAGGACTATTTGTTGCTTGATGTGTATAATTTGTGTGCCCCACTTCTTTTAACAAATTTATCAAAATTTTGATTTCATTTTCTTCTTCATCGTCCATTACAGATAGGCCAACTCCATCTATCAATTTCTTTTTCTTTTCAATGCCATCACACACACTACATCAACTCCTCACACCTCTGCCACTAGCACCATCACACCATCACAAATAAGTCGAAATCAGTAGAAATTATCTCCACCAGAGACCACACCATCACATATAAGTCGAAATCAGTAGAAATTATCTCCACCAGAGACCGGAAAAAGGGGAAAAAGAAGCAACACAGACAACTCCATTAATTGTGCTGTCTCTAAAACCACAAGCTCACCACTCTTTTCCACCTATAGACCACCATAAAACTACACTAGAACGCTCCACCACTTTGAAACCATGATCCCTGAAATTTCAAAATTAATTTTTTTTTTTAGGGAAAATGACATTGTATAGCCTCTCAAAATAATAGACGAAAAATATTTATTTTTTCTCGATTTTAGAATTTTTTTAAAATCAAATTATTGTATTCACGTGCGTTAATTAGGTGACTTGCACACATTTTATCCACATAACCTGTGCCACTGCCACATATGCATGGTTAACTATCAGAAGGGTTTATTAATTCACAATTGTATGAGTTGAGGTGTTCAAATGGGAAATTATAAATTCATTTACCGGGTTGACAATCGGGTGCAAGTTTAAGTAGTCAGGATCTGTTTTGCCCTATTTAAATAGTTTTCCAGAATAATACCTAGCATGACTCAAGCTCTACGTGTATATTCATAAATAAATATTGTTATTAATGTCGACTTTTCCAACACAAAATGCTTGATTTGTTTCTCCACGAATAACTGAAGCATAGTTGTGTAGGACTACTAAAGCTTACGAATGGTTAAATTAGTACACATTGGCCATTATAAATGATTATAATTCTACTGTTCTAGCATTAGACAAATATCTATCTATATATTAATATAAAGGAGGGCATAGCCTAGATGACTTTGGCACCTCTTTTTGACCAAAAAATCTATTTATCTTTTTTGTCCTTCTTTAATTTATCTTTTTAAATATTTTGCTCATTCTTTGCTTCTTTTCCACTTTTATTAATTGCTTATTCATTATTTTTAATAAGAAAGACTATGAAGATTTGCGACTGCATTGAAGAGTTGTAATAGTGAGGTCAAGAAGAATCACACCGTTCACTCGAAAATGGAATAAATAGACAACCGTTATTTCTTCAATCTTTATTACTATCAATAAATGTCCTTAATCCTTTAAGATATTTAGAAAAATGAAAAATGAGTAATGAAATGATTCAGTTTCAGTTTCTAAAACCCCCATTTTCCAGTAACATTTCATTTTCTGGTACTAAATTGTGATGATCCGATAGGTCGTTTTGAGTACTAGCCTTAATTTTCGTGTTCTGAGACCTCCCATAGATTCATTTGATGTTTCTTGATTTGCGTACGTGGTCCGTGTAGCTTTTCGAAAAGCTTTTATTTGAAATTTTGAAGAAGATAAAATTTTGACTAAAAATGATGCTAGAGTTGACCACGGTCAACATTTTGGGTAAACGACCCCGGATCGATGTTTTGACGATTCCGGCAGGTTCATATGATATTTTTGGACTTGTACGCACGTTTAGTTAGGGTCCAGGGTGACCCGAACGCGTTTCAGTGTATTATGTGTGAAATTGTGAAAATTGAGTTTAAGTTGAAAATTCTTGAGTTTTGGAGGATCGATTCTTGTTATTTGATATTATTTTGATGATTTGAGGTAGCGAACAAGTTTGTATAATATTATTACACTTGTGTATATATTCGATTTGCAGCCTGAGGGGGTCGGATGAGTTTCAGGTGTGTATCGCATGAGTTTGGTTGGTTTTAGGATTGCTCGTGCAATGCTGGTTCTGGTGTCAATCTGCAAAATGCGAGATCTGGCTCGCATTTGCGGTCCAATGATCACATTTACGATAAGGGGCTGGTGGGTTGGTACTTCGCTTTGCAAATATTTGATTGCATTTGCGGCCTCTGAGAGTTCACATTTGCGACTTTTCAGTCACTTTTGCGACTTGGAGCTAGCAGCTGGCAGCTTCGCAAATGTGAAGCTTAGCTCGCATTTGTGGTTAAGGGTTGTATCGCATTTGCGAAAATTTATCGCATTTGCAAACAAGTGTTCGCAAATGCAATACCTGCAACTAGGTAAAAGAGGAGAAAACGGAACTTAACTCATTTTACACCATTTCTCAACCACACACTCTTGAGGCGATTTTTGAAGAACTTTTTCTTCCCAAATTCATTGATAAGCAACTCTAATTCATTTTCTATCAATTTTTCATTACAATAAACACTCAATTATGGTAAATATGGTGTTTTTTCCTTCAAATGATAGAAAACCCAAATATGATAAGAAAATTAGGACAAAGAAGATGCCCATGAAAAAGAATTTTTTAGAGGAAGATAAAAACTAATGATCAAACAACTAATTAACTAGGCAAAGCAAACTAAACAAAAAGAATCAAACAAAGCTAATGGAACACATATTCTACTACTAGAATAGAATTGAGAGAAAAAAAACTACTCCCTCCGTCTTAAATTATTCGTCGTGATTTTTAAAAATAGTTGTCTCAAATTATTTGTCATTTTAGAAGTTCAAGAGTAAATTCATTTTTTTTTCTATTTTACCCTTAATATTAATTGTTCTTGAAGACTACAAATACCTTAATTATGAGTAACTATTAAATGAAAAGAGATTATATCTTAAAATATAAATAAGGGTAAAATAGTCAAAAAATTTTCCTATTTAATATTTTCTTAAGGAGGTGTAAAAGAGAAATAATTTGAGACGGAGAGAATAGTGTTTTACCAAAATTCAAAAATCCACTCAAGTCATCATAGCGCGATGGAACAATCACGACAACAAGTCTGACTATCAAACACACCTTTCTTAATGATGGAAATCGTAGCTTCAAATGTCGGCGAACCGGAATTTCGGCTACGATTTTCATTACCAACAAGAAAGGATGTCTGGAGTCGATCATAAGCCATGGAGGGGAAATTGTCCTGGTTGTGGCAGTGGCGGTTAGGCCGTGGTGGTAGTAGCTAGTAGTCGTGGCAGAGGTCAGGATTTAGGGGTAAAATTAGAGGGAAAATGTAGATCTCTTTGATATCTACACGCATATGTATGTAAAGGCCTGGAACTTGACGATTTTGAAAAGGGGTGGCAGCTAGGGTTTCAGTCAAAGCTAAGTTAAGGGAGAATGGAGAGAATTTTGGGGATTTGAAGGGTTTGGATACGAGTAGGGGGAGAAGAGAGGAGATAAATTGTGTAAAATTGTGGTGTTTGGAGCACCACCAACGACGACGTACGGTGGAGGCCGCGGCGATGGAGCAGAGAAAGGGTAAGAGGGGGGAGGCTTTAGGGTTTGGAATAAATGGCCAAAAGTCTAATTTTTGGCCTTTTTGTACGGGGAAAAGGAGAGATTTAGACTATTGGATAGGGGGAATGAATGAATGAAGTTTGATCTTGATTTACTTAACGAAGCAATGTAGTTTCAAGCCAAAAACTGTGACGTTTCAAACCCCTTTCCTCGCAGTTGGCTCTGATATTGTACTTTTGGCCACTTTCTCTTTCAAATTTGCCCCAGTTCTACCAAATTGAAAGGGAAAGTGGTCAAAATCTTTAAACTCTTTAACCAATTAATGTACAGTGGACATAAATAAAATATATTTGGTCTTTTGTAATTCAAAGATGCAAAAAATAGGCATTTAAAATTATAAGGACGACTATGTGATGATAGAGTCCGACAAAGTTTAATTTACAAGAGGACAGGAATAATACTAACTTTGACTTTTCAATGACAAAGTGGATACTCCTAAGAATGATCATATCAAATAATTTGCTTAACAATGAATCAATGAAAGCTCGAAATCAAGTAAACATTCTTTAGTACAACCACCAGATAACTCTGCTAATCGAGGCTTATTTTTTTGTTTTTGCTAGAATTTGAACCCTGATCAATATTTGCACCAACTTCATTAACCACTAAACACACCCTCAACTACCAACTTCCAACCCTTTACATCTAGAAGAGTTGTACTCCATGCCAAACTAGCTAGCAACAAATCCTGAGCCATATGTAAGAAAACATACATGTTTATGCGGGTACAGATATCACTACTATTTTTTTTTGTAGCAGTGGGTTTGAACTGAGAAACATGGAATATTCACTTTCCTAAAGGTAATTCAAAACCATTGAGGAAACACACTCTTAGAAAACTTGCATGCTTAAAATATAGCAAATCTCTCCGCTTAGTATTCTATCCTTGGAACTAGTATCGACAATAACATGTTTAAGATCTTCTCTATTTTTTTATTAGAAAAAATTCATTTCAAAGTTCTACTATTCCAAAAGAAGTCTTATTTGGTAAGTTCAAAGCATCTATAATTTCTTAGAACATATCTAGACTGGAGGGAATCTTGAAAGAGACAAAAGGATTGCAATTATCTCTGCTTTACAAAGAGGAAATGCCTCCAATGCTTTCATATTACGAAGAGGAAATTAATCAAATATTCAATAGTAATACACAGGCAAATACAAAGGTCTCACATGATTTAGTGTTAAGTTTGAAACATTATTGCAGCAACAAACATAAACAAATACAAAGGTTACACAAGATTTATTGTTAGGCTTGAAACATATTACACAAGCAAACACAGCAAATAATTCAAGTTTGTATGATAATGTCCACAATAACTAGCAGTGTGAACTTCCACGAATTTCCCTCTTAATCACAGCATCGTGCCCTCACCTCCAAAATCAATTATTAGAAAACTACCATACAATAGGTAAAATACAATACTTCTTTGGCTCAAACTGCAGGACATAAATCAAATTAGTTTAACCAGTTAAAGTTTGACCACACAATTTATGTAATAAACTTACTAGTGCAGAATCTTGGCCAAGGGACTCCTGAATTTGCTAGATAAAGATTTTGAATCCACCATTTCCCATGTCAACTTGTGTATCCTGAATTTGCTTGGCCGATTCAGTGACGGAAAGGCTGCACCAACTAACTTCAATGCTTTGTATCGAACAGTTGTAACCGAAACAAGAAGGGATCTCCTTAAGCTTCTTACATCTTTGCAAAACCAGTTTCTCGAGACTAGGAAACGCATCATCAGAGACATCCCATTGAGAGATAACTACATCGTCCAGTTTCAACACTTTGAGTGCAGGGAACTCATCATCTTTGACTTCCCATTTTTCTCCCTCAAAGGCTTTATGTAGCAACTTGAGTACCTCAAGGTTAGGAAGTATTGCAATTATTGATATTTCTTTCCAGGGTAGATGAAAATTTGAAAGTGTCAACTTCTTGAGATTCTCTGGGAGCATAAATTCACAGGGTTGTGACAGTTTTTTGCCATTAGAAAACACCTTCAGCGATTCCAGATGAACTAGAAAGTCCAATGCGGGGAAACGAATGCAATCCTTTCTCAACTTCATCGAATAATAGACAGATTCCAAAAATCTACACTTCCAACTTTTTGAGATTGGAAAACTTCCTCATCATTTTTTCCATGTCATCTCCATAAGCAAGAGATGGGGTCGAAAATGTTTCCAAATCATCTAATTTGGAAGAATTCTCAATGACCTCCTTTGTGAAACCAAAAGCAGCACGATCATTTATGTGCACATGTCTCAACCTTGCCATATCCCAAAGGCTGTCTGGTAATGCAACTTCCCCTCTCAATCCTTTAATCAGAAGTGTTTCCAAGTTTTCCAACTTGTATATCCAGGCGGGAATGGAAGTCATGCCAGTTCGAACAGCTAAAAATGTCAAATGAATTAGCTGTTCAATTTCATCTGGGAAGGAATCCAACAGGTTGATTCTCTCTAAATCCAACACCTTAAGGAGTCTGAAGCATTTAATGAAGGAGACAGACAGTACATTCGTCTCTACACTATTAGCTGTCATGAGCAACAAAGAGCGAACAGGGGAACCAACTAGCCTCAATGAGGCAAATCTGCCATCAGGACTTACTAGCATTCGACGTCTCTCTAGATCTTGTAAATCAATATCGGGAGAATCCTTGGCTTGATGACTGGTAATAAAAATAAAGAATAGTGGAGAAAAGACCAACAATGATATCAATTAGTTAAAGGAATTGAGGATACAAAGGAATTTATGAATAGTACCTGTATACATATTGCCAAAACTTTTCTTCTTTTGCTTTATTCTGACAAAATTCATGCAAGAGATCATGAATTCGGCACGATTTAACCCTGCCATTATATCTCATTTTTGCATCCATTACTAGGCTTCTGCTAATAAGATCGACCAAGTATTCTTCTGCCATATCTTCTAAGCTCTTTGGTTTATGTTTTCTAACCAAGCCCTCGGCAATCCACTTCCATGTTAACTTTGAGACTGGAATTTCTTCATCTTCCATGAATCCTCCAAAGTAAAGAAAACAAGGTTTAAGATATTCAGGTAAATGCTTGTAACTCAACTCTATTATGCCTCTACTGCTCGAGTCACCAACTGTAGTAGTGCTTAGACTTTCGGCAACTTGTAGCCATCCATCTTCTTTAGTCTCCATCTTTCCAAGAAGACCAGCCACCAAAACAACTGAAAGGGGTAATCCTTGACACTTCTCTGCGATTCTTTTACTAACATCCACAAGTTCTGGAGGACATTGTTGGTCTTGAAATAGCTTCTGTACTAACAACATCCAACTTTCTTCCTTATGAAAAAAACGGAGGCGCAAAGGATCTGTGGTACACTTGGCATATGAAGCTACTTCAGCATGACGAGTCGTTAGAATAATTCTACCTCCTTGCTTATCATCTCTAAAAGGAGTCTTGACATCATCCCATGCTTCAATGGTCCAAATATCATCCATGAAAATGAGGTACCTCCTTCCCATGATACTTCTCCGCAACAGGTCAGCCAAATCTCCCTCACTCTTTTCTTCAACATTTTCTGGAAGTCCAATATTAATTTGTTGTAAAATGTCAATCAACAATGATTTCTTTTCATATCTTTCAGAAATGCAGCACCACACACAAACATCAAAGTGATTGACAGCTTTGCAATCATCATAGACTTTCTTGGCCAAAGTGGTCTTTCCAAGTCCAGGCATTCCAAAAATGGTTATAACATCTAAGTCAGGGGATCCTCCAATTACTCTCTGCTTTAATGTTGCCAAGACATCTTCAAAGCCCACTACTGCTTCATTTATAGTTGGCTTCTCAATATGAGTGGAGATACGGGAAATCTCGCCAAGAGAATGTGTTCTGGAATCATACAAGTCACTGGTTGAGATCTTTATGACTCTTCCTTTGATAAGCTTTATATCTTCTACAATATCAGAAAATGTATGGTGCCAAATCGTTCCACCTCCATTAGCAACATATGAGTCAATGATATATTCCACTTCATACGCTACACCTACCACTTTTTCCCATACACTTCTCAACTCAACATGCTCATTACGCTGCTGGGCAATTTTCTCAAGAAATTCTCTTAGAAATTTGAGCTCCCTTTGAATCGTCTCAATTTGACGCTTTAAGAGAACAATTCGGCCGCCCTTAAAGTTTAAGATCTCTGCTAGATTTTCAACGAGTAAATCAAGAAAACCTAGTCCATCAGTCATGGGGAAATTAGTTCTTGACAGATTTGGAATTTTAGGACAAATTTCTCTGTCCTCTGCCTTGATCAACTTTATTTTCTGTAGCACATCCGAAAGTTGAAGGTCCATTCTTCCTGCCATCCCTTCAACATCTATTTTTGAGCAATGAGACTCAATGATGGTATCTATTTCGGCAGCCACCACATCAACACAACTTAAGAGATGGTTTCTTCTTTCTTGCTTTGCATATTGCTCTGGCAGATCCAAGAGAAGCGTTCCCAGAAATTCAAGATCCATCAGAAGGTTATCAAAATTATCCTTCACAGGATCTACTATATTGATCTGATTCTTCAAGAGTTTCCTTAAACTGATCTCTGACTTGATAAGCTTTACCTTCACTGATAATTCAAATGGGCCATGAAACAACATTTCATCCATGTGTTCAGTCACATTTGTTATGTCACAGACGTTGATGACATGCTCGAAACTGTCGGATAGAGCTTCAGCGTTCCTTGAGTGACAATCACATTGCCAAAGAACATCTATTGCAATTGTTGTCAAGGCTTTCAGCTCCTCAGAAAGGATTGTGATTTCACCTTTCCAAGACACCGTTGAGTTGGGAATGGATTGCTGTAGATCCATCAGAAAGAATTCTGCCTTGACGAGTTTGATGATTACTGTCAGTTGAAGAAGTGAAGAAGTTACTTGCGTTGACACCTCTTCTTCCTTCATTAGATCAAGAGGAACTGAAGGAGCTGCTTGATTCATCTTGTCAGATTGAGCCTTGACATATGTCAAGAGATCATCAAACTTTATATTCTCACTACACTGTCTCCGCAAATCCTTCAACAAAGTTATCAAGAAACTCTGGTCTTGATGAATGGTTTCAATTCGGAGAGCTTTAGAAATCAAGGACGTACTCCCTTTATCAGCAAGCTCCATGAAATTGTCGGAAAGAGAATCAACAACGGCTACAACAAGCTCATTGCTGTAAGGAGTACGATATTCTGATTGTGAAGAATGTAAAGCCTCTAGGGCTATGAGATAGTTGTCTCTCATCTCTGCCTCAAAAGATTTCATCCTTCTCAAAAGATCCGAAATTGCGTGACTCATTTCATGTTCCATCTTTCTACTTAACTTTTCAGGATAACACCAATAAGAAATGCATGCCGCTTCACCAACTAGAGCTATAATACGAGCCACGAGATTCTCCAGTCTCGCAGATTTGATGAAAAATATGGACGTCAACTTGAGGAATCCCCTGAGAAAGCTCAGCTTTACTTCAAATATTTCCATTACTCTTTTCACAGTAGCCTTAGGTTTGAGTCTATATCTCACTAAACACTTCAGATTCAGAAGAAGAGTGCTGATAAATTCTATTGCAAGTTGAGTACGCATGGGTGCACCCTGTGCCAACAATGCCTTCTTGAAGTAGAAGGGAGGATTGTTTTTTTCATTCGCGGAAGAACTAAGGAGGAAATGAGCACGTTCTACTTCTTGTCGAAGTTCAAAATCTTTGAGCATAGAAGTCAGTTGTGATTCCAAGATCGACAGAGCAGAGTCTACTCTTCCATATTTTGCACTAATACATGCCTCATGAATGTTGGTTCCTATGGTTTTCATGGTTTGGTAGACAAGATTGAACTCCTCCTGCCAACTTGGCCGTCTCTTCAGAATGAATTGTAGATATTGAAGTCTTATATTGAGCTCCAAGGCCACACGTCTGATTTTTATCTCATCATGCTTCTCTAACCACTTCATACACGTGAAGGGGTCTGTCATCAACTTTTGCTCTCTCCTAGAGTAATGAGTGCATAAGTCTTGGATGCTCTGCCAGAAACCAAAGGAAGGTTAAATTAATACTTCATTTTATTTGCTATTTGCTAAAACATTTGCATGTGTTGCTTTCATTAAGAAGGTACTTCTGCAAACCACATCAGCTATGAAAGTTGCTAGCCCAACATTTCCAGTTTGCTAGAGTCTACTCAAATTATTGAATCAAGTTGTAATATTCATACGCATACTCTAATTTTCGCCTTCTATTTTCCTCATATTTTCTAATGATGGCAGCCGGCACTCATTTTATTACTATATCTATTCAGTATTCATAATCTTATGTGCAAAACTATGAAATTAGTTTAGCACTTTAGCCGTAAGTTCTTAAATTCTAAATTAGGCCTTCCACTTTAAGCATCTCATAAAAAGAAGTCAATTTCTTAAATGGTCACTCAAGTTAGTTAGTGAGATTGTGTAGTAAAATCACTTTGTCCCTATTTTGAGACAACTCAAATTAGCATCAATCTCTTTAAAAATAAAAGCATTCGGAGAAGCTGCCGAATATGTGATGTGGCATAGCATTTAATATAATTATAGAAATTCCTTTATTTTCCATGTCATATAAGAGTGAGCCCACACTAAATAACTAATTTTTCTGATGACACTCGATGTTTCTCCGAAATACAATCCCAATTATCATGTACATAAGAAAAACCCCAACAATTCATTATACGAATTAAGCAGAAACTTATAAATTATTTCTTCTCCCCTAAAAAGGAATTGAAACAGAAAATAAGAATCCATTATCATCGAAATTCCAGCTTAATATTCGCACGAATTGTTCTTCTACCAAAAGAGATCCTACCCCATTATCATCAGAAAATTACAGTTACTTTTTTTTTGGGGGGCAAAAAATTAACTACTAAACTCTCTGTTACCCCAAAAATACAACTCGGTTATCATGTTTACAAGAATACACCCAGAAATTCAATGATAGAATCCAGCTAAAACATATTTATTTTTCACTTTTCCCTTATAAGATAAGAAGAGAGTATTTAAGGAATTGTTACATTAGGTTAAGGAGGTAGAATAATACGAGCTGAAGGCTGAGACAGATAAGGTGGTGGATTATCACGCTACGTTGTTCTTCAATAGCCGTTCCTAATTGTTCACTTAGCTCAAAAGCTAGTTGTCAAGGGCTCAGTAAAGGCGCGCTTAAGCCCTGAAGCTCAGAAAAGCTCAGGGAAGGCGCTTCGCCTCGCTTAAGCTGCATTTCAGTGAAAGGCAAGGCACTAAGACATGCAGCTCATTGCCCATGAGTTTTATTGGGAATCAAGTGGTACTAAACAACAAATATAATCAGAAGATAAATGTATTAGTTGTAAAGGAAAACATTACAAATGAATTTGTTACTTCCTTTAGATCTTTTCGCCTTCTATAACTCCATAAAAAGGAATGAACTTCTATTAATTGATTAAACTCACAAAAGGATAGCCCCTAACTTATCATATCACTGTAGTTAATTCTTTTTCTATTCATTCCTTTTAAGAATAAAAGTAATGGCAACCATGGTTTTAATTTACTTAATCCAAGACTTTGATAACTTGGAAACTGAGAAAATAAAGTGAAGTTTAAGTTATACTACGGATGACCTGGGATCGAATCCCCCTCAATGCCTTATGGGTTGAGTTTGTCGCACATGGCTTGCCTAGTGCGGCTTACCTCCCCTGTGTGGTTTGCAGGCTATTACACAGGGGAGAGGTTTACCCAGTGCGCACCAAGTGTAGCGGCTGCGGGTTTCCCTCCTTAACCAAAAAAAAAAAAAAAAAAAAAATATATATATATATATATATATATATATACTAGTCTAAGGAGTACAATTTTTTAAAAATTATATTAAATTTCTAATTGAATCACAAAATATATGCCAAAGAAAAAATTTTAAGTTCCTAAATTGATGATTCTTGATTCTATTTTGCCAACTCAATAAAAGAAGAAACTTTGTCCGACAGGAGTTCTCAGTCATCTCAGTCAATATAGTTAACACAATTTATTTAAGATTTATAAATGCATCCTTTTTAGTTTTAACAAGATCATATAACTTTGAAGATTTAGAATTATTATATTTTTGTTTTGAAAAAGCTATATGTTCTCATGTTAATTCTAAAAAGATATAAACATGACGTCATCTAACTGACATAGGACGTTAATACTATCCTAGAAGAAGTAAAAATATGAAACTCATGTAAAAATCAGAATTAGAGTTTATTTTTTCAATTAATTCTCATGGATTTAGTGTGTTAGTTTTCTTGTATTTGTATAATCAGTTTTTATATTTTAATTGGGACGTTTTAAAAGTTAGTATAATTTGATTCAAAAAGAAAATTATAAATTTTTATATTACCAAAATAATATTTTTTATATTTTTCTAACTTTTTGTAATCAATATTTGTATTTTGTTATGTTTGCAAGCGTGCTCATAATTAAACGACCAAATTAAAAAACCAAAAACGGCATTCTTAATTTCTTCGTAGCAATGTATGTGCACATAGTATAGAATATACTACTCCATTTAAATTTGGTTTCAGCCTCATCGAACTCTCTAAAAACTATTTAAGAAAAGTTGTGTAAGACTACAAATACTTAATTAGAATTAAAAGCTAAACTAATAATAACATGGACCATCGTGTGAACAATCGTGGTTATACTTTTTTTTATCTATAAAAGGTAATTTTTTAATTGATTTTAGTGTCCTAAATATTCGGATCATATACATAGTTTAAATAGAAAAGGATTTAATAAGTCAAATTTTAGTTGGTTTCAAAATTCTAATATTAGGAAAATAACTTAAATTGCAATTTTATCCAATGTGAAATCTAGAGGGTAAAAAAGGCAAACGACATTTCTCTAAGAGCCTTCGTGCTTTTAATATAGTATAGATATACACACACACACAAAAAAACAAACACTTGAAATTCACCAGACAAGGCGCCTGGCCCAGATGGTTAAACCATGGCTTTCTTTCAAAAAGCTTGTGAATTCCTTAAATGTGACATTATGAATGCAATGAATTATTTCCATCAAACAGGTCACATGGTTAGATCGTGTAATGCCTCTTTCATAGCATTGGTTCCCAAGAAAAGAGGTTCAGTGGAATCGAAGGATTATGGACCAATTAGTTTAATTAATGGTGTCTACAAGCCGGTGGCTAAAGTTTTGGCCGAAAGGTTAAAGAAGGTGGTGGGGAAGCTGAGGGGAGCAAAATGCATTCATAAAGGGCAGACAGATCTCTGATGCATCTCTTATAGCAAATGAAGTACCGGACTCGAGGACCAAAAGTGGCATGCCTGGGATTCTCTGTAAATTGGACATTGAAAAGGCTTTTGATCAGTTGAACTGGTCTTATCTCACAAACATGCTAAAGAAGATGGGGTTTGGTTTTAAATGGATAAGGTGGATTGAATTTTGCATAAAGACTGTGAAGTACTCGGTGCTAGTGAACAGGGGACCAGTTGGCTTCTTTTCTCCACAGAAGGGTTTAAGGCAAAGAGATCCTCTCTCCCCATTCCTTTTCATTCTAGCTACGGAAGGTTTAACAAGAATACTAAACAAGACAAAGCAATTGCAGTGGATACAGGCATTCCAAGTGGGTAGAGATCCTTTGAATACTATTAGCATCTCACTTTCTCTATGCAGATGACACCATGATTTTCTGTGAAGCTGACAAACCACAAGTTCAGAATCTCAATCTAACACTCCTCATTTTTGAAGCTTCATCTGGATTACACATCAATATGTTGAAAAGTGTTATATACCCGGTCAATGAGGTAGCAAATCTAGAAGAACTTGCTGGGATTCTCAGCTGCAGCACTGGCACATTTCCTACCACTTACCTAGGTTCTCTAGGAGCGAAATTCAAGTCAACAGGGATATGGAATGGCATAATTGAGAAATTTGAGAAGAGACTTTCCACTTGGAAAATGCAATACTTACCCATGGTGGTAGACTGATACTAATTAACAGTGTGCTTGACAGCATTCCTACGTACTACATGACTCTCTTCCCTACGCCAAGTTCAGTAATTAAGAAGCTCGAAAGATTGAGAAACTCATTCCTATGGGAAGGTAACAGCCAGGAGCACAAATTCCACTTGGAAAAGTGGAGCAGGTGCACTCAGCCTACGGCAATGGGGGGCCTGGGTATAAGAGATCTTAAGCTACACAACAAAAGCATGCTTCTCAAATGGCTCTAGATGTATGGGCAAGGGGATTCTGGTTGCTGGAAAAAGGTAATCTCAGCTAAGTATGATGCTCAGAACAACTGGTTCACAAAAAGAGCTACATCAACATCAACACATGGCACTGGTGTTTGGAAGCACATCTCTAGGTACAGGGATGACTTCTTCGAAAACATATCATACAAGGTTGGGAATGGAGTACATGTGAAGTTCCGGAAAGATAAATGGTTGGGGAACATTGTACTTAAAGAATCATACCCAGCACTTGCCTCAATTGCATGCAATCCTGACTCCACTATTGCTGATAATAGAGAGGGGAGCACATGGAATCTCACTTTCAGAAGGAACCTTCAAGATTGGGGTTGTGATGATTTTTTGAACCTATTAGCTCTGATTGAAGGCCATAGTATAATAGATTCACATCGAGACAGAATCTCATGGGAAGGCACTAGCAAAGGCATATATAGTTAAAGCTGGCTATAATCATGTGAGTTCTCAAAATGGAATGATTGAAAACTGGCTTTGGAAACTTATTTGGAGGACTAGACTTCCCATCAAAGTGATTTGCTTTTCCTGGACAGCTCTAAATGGTGCTTGTCTGACCCAGGATAACCTCACCAGAAGGAGCATTCCATTGGTTAACAGATGCTACATGTGCCATAGGAACTTGGAGTCCATCATCCATCTTCTACTTCACTGCCCAGTTTCAGCAGAACTTTGGAACTTCTTCCTCTCTGTTTTTGGACTGAGTTGGGTGCACCTCAGTCAATAAAAGATGCATGCTGGAGTTTTTGCGGAGTTGATAAAGCCATCAAAAAAATCTGGAGGATGATCCCAGCTACTATCTTTTGGTGTTTATGGAATGAAAGGTTTCACAAATATTTTGATGGAATCTCAACTCCAACACACACTTTGAAGGCTAACTGTTTAACCAACCTATACAGCTGATATACTCTTAGTCTCTTGCCCCTGTAAATTGCCCAATTAATTTTTTGGATTTTGTTAGCTCCTTAAACTTAGCTTAGCTACCATTGTACTTGAGCTAACACTACTTTTACTTTTGTAATTATTCTGCATATACTTGATGCCTTTCAATGATATCTCTCTTACTTCATCAAATATATATGCACACACAATCTAGCAATATGTAAGCATAAACCTTCTGTTTTCAAGATGAACTCCAAGGTTTATGTTTGGCTATTGCTTTGCAACTTTACAGATTTTTTGGATTCTTTGCTAGCATTGTATAAGCATGATGTTTTAATTATCAGTGACTTTGTGTTCACAAGATTGACTACTTAATTGAATTCAATCGTGTATATATGTTATCAAGGGGCGAAGGGTCCTCCTAGGAGCATCTTTGATTCTTATCTTGGTTTAGTCTAGCTAATTTGAATTCCTCCAACATATTTTAATGTTTGAATTAGTGTATAAGCTTAAATGAAGTAGGACCTTCTTTCCAGTCCTTCAGGTAATTGTGACCTTAAAATTCCTAAATAATAAATTTACTAAATTAAGAACTGTTTTAAAAGTCTTGTTTCTCTAAATTTACCTAGAAGCAGGAATGTTGGAAGAACTATTAAGATAACGTAATTCACGACAAATAGGAAAGATATGAAGGAAAAGGTCCTTTAATCCACTATATTCACTGAATACTAATCAGCTTGAATTTCATTGATCTTGCTAGCACCTAGACAATATGACATTTAAGATATCAATGCATCAAAAACTTTCACCTTAGGTCCAATGCGCATAAATAAATAAAAAAGTGAAAGCAAAAAATTATGGCAAATGCAAGGAATTGGAAGCAGCTGCGGAATATAACTGTAAATAGCAATTTTGTCGTAGAACAAATACAGCAGGAGATTGAGTGTAGATTAGAGATGTTACAGGGTACAAAAAGAGCTATTAGATATCAAGTGTTATTCCACAAATTATGTAATTAACTGCTCTTTCTTTGAGGCCTAGCTGACTATTAACAACATTTCTAGAAGGGGGGTTAAAGTTCTAGGTGCTCTTTAGGTGAATCAATTTGGTCGTTGGTATGGTAACATTTCACATTTATTACCGAAAAGAAAACCATGGCAAATAGTAAGAAATCCATAAAATACCTTTGGATTGATAGCAAAAGAGTGATTGGATGCTCCTACTTCCTTTTCCATAACTTCAGCTCGTAAAAAATCTATCCTTGTTATTGCTTCCTGTCCTTTCAATTTAACATTCTCAGTGCTATGTGTTAACCGATCAGCTATTGAAGTCCCCAGATATTGCAGAGTTTCAGACAGACCCTTGGTTGGAAACTTTGAATTTTCCTTAGAATTGTGTAACTCAACCACACTGTCTAGGACAAAGTCCACAAAATATAACGGAAGATCGTTTATTGAACTATCAAAAGTCAACAACAGCTCTGAAGCTTTATGCAGACGAGTAAGAACGTCTCTGGCATCAATCTGGATTGCATCTTCACACCTTCTAATCGATGAAGAAAGATGTTGCTCAAGTCCCTGGGCAATTTCTTCGGGGATGTCATCAAGCCAATACAAACAATTCAGGCATGACACTGAATAAGATATGTCACTGCAAAACTGCTGCCAGATATCCATGTTGGTTTCGCGCTTAGCAAACCCATCTCTGATGGACCAACGGAACCTTCTCTCGAATGTTAGCTTGAAAGAAAGAGCCTTCATTTTCTCAAGTAGGTCAGGAGCAAGACGATCAGCCATGCAATCGACCAAATCCTCCAAAGTATATGAGACAATACTGAACATATCATCACAATACCTCCCCCACGGCTTCTCTGACTCCCATAACAGGACAAGAATTTCCCTGATCTTTGGTTGAATAGCTTTTCGTACTAAGTTACCCTCTATACCAATGTGATCATAAGAAAGCCTATTATTCTTATAATTACAGCAAATCGTAGACATATCATTTACTTGATTATTTATGAAGAAGAAGTGATTTCTTAAAGACTCGGGGAGTGAATACTCGGTCAATACACGCAAGACGCATTTCAAGAATCTAGCCTCCATTTTAAGTATCCGGTAGTGGCATTCATCATGGACGCCAACGCAAAATTCACCCACCAAATCATTTGGCCAAGTGTACCAGTATATTGTGCTCAGTTCCATTTCAAGCTTTTGAAGGACGAGGACAGTAGTGTAACTGAAAGGAAAACTTCAATTTTAGGACTGCAACTATGCACAACGTTCAGTCTTAAAAATATAATTAAATCATGCCATTTTGGTTTTGACCTATTTTTCAAAGTATTCTCCATAACACTTATGTTCCAAAGCAGACTTTCCCACTAAGATTTCATATTGAATACGTATATTAGTTATGGTTATACATCAGTAATTCTCAAAAATTGGTGGACACTATATATCCAGGAAGCATTTGCAAATACGTTTAAACACCAACAAAGAGAAGGAGATAGTTAAACCAAAAACAGCATCTAACAGCAGTGTCCAATATAGACTTTCTTTTTGGTCTATATTTAGAATGGCAAGAGGGCTATATTTGTTCCTCTACTTTCAAATATTGTTTATATCTGCCATCCTTTTTACTGTTCGAATCTATATACCCTAGTCACACTTTTGAGCAAGAATACCCCTCTACCGTTAAAACACCCAGATCCACCAATTAAATGAACACGTGGAGGGCTATAAACATATTTGTTACCCAATTCATTTTGCCAAACGCCAACCATTAATTCGTAACCTATTTAGCCGACCCAAAGATCATTAGCCCTTCACTTATCCTTAATCCAAAGCTAATGATAAATAACCACATTTCGTAAAAATGTGTAGAATGTTTATATGGAAGTTCTCATTTAATTTTTCACTGATGCAGTCAAAGACCCCTTTGTGATTAAAGTCTAGACAAAAACTTATCCCTACAACAAGTATTAGCCCTCCGGCAAAATCTCATCGGGAACTTGGCCAGATAATATTCCTTTTGAACTTCAATAACAAAATCTACAGAATTCAATATCGAAAATGTAGAATTTTCAACCAATTCATCATATCAACAAAGAGTTTACCAAAATTCAATCTTTGGACCGAAAGAAAAAGGCAAAACGCAAACAGAAAAAGGAAAGGGAACGAGAGAAGCTGCAAGAGACAGATTTTTGGGGAGATCAGTGAGGCTGAGAGAAGAGATAAAGAAGGAATGGAATTTGTATAATGGGATACCGGCGGCGAATGAGAAAGTGAAAAGGTGGGAAAAAATTTAAAATAAAATAAGGTAAATGAAAAGAAAGTAGAAGCATGTTAGATAAATGAGAGCAAAAGGAAACAAATTAAATTAGATGAAAAGAATGACGAACAAAGAGCTACACACCTTAATCTCTCCTAATGTAGAGCACCTTACACATGAAATTTCTTTAGCCTTCAAATAGCTCATTAGAGATGGTTGTCATAAGCTTAAGTCAATTATATTAGTCATTTTTATATTAGCCTTCAATTATTTTTTTATTTCTTTCACATTTTATCTTTCTTTAGTACAAGTCACATTCACCATCAATAATGAACTACGTGAAAGAGACATATGCAGCGTTCGTCAAGCTGTTGTTTAATTTTGACTTGCCAAAAGGTCTTTCTTGAGTTTAATTTTATTGTTGATCTCCGGGTCTTTCTCTATTGTACTAGTCAATGTTAAGCTTTATTAGATTTTTATTTAATTTGTATATACTTATTCACCGCTTTAGATCTCAAAGATGCATGCTCAATTAATTGTAATAAGACATATATTGCAGCATGTTACTAATTGAAAATGAGTCTAGGCATATCCACAATTTTAAATTAGTGAGTTCTGAATTTATGGTTGCGAACGAGCAATCATCCCTTATTTGATAGATTTAAAATATAATTTTTAATAGATTAAGTATAAAAAAAAAAGTTTTAAGTGATAAATATATTTGTTCCAATCTCTTGTAAGGGTAGAGTACTTTTTACATATAACTAATGTATAATTTATATATATCTCATGTAAATTTTAAATCAAGACACATAGTTTATTACATGATATCAGATTACCTAGGTTTCTGATTAATTTTAAAGATATGAATAGTTCTTTCTCTATTTGAAACTAACCCTTCTTAGGCTTAGAACTTGCATAAAATATAGATCAATAATTATAAGGTAACGCAAAATCACCATATATTTCTTCACCTTTTGCTTCAACTATTCTATCGAAAGTGTTACATACAGTCATTGTCCGAAAAAAATTGGATGTTGAGCAGTTTAAGATTGAGTAGAAATCTTCAAGTACAAGCTCAAGCAAGAAAAAATAGCTTTTATAGCAGTATTTTTCAAGCACAATGATCGTTTACTTCTTGCGTTAAGAATTTTCAAGAATATAAATCTCACTTTTTTGAAAAGAAGCTATATGCTAATTCTTCAAGTGCGAGTTTTGGCTAGACTCGTGGTATTCTTGGGTTATGTGATATCTAGTGATGGGATCAAGGTGAATTCGAAGAAGATTGAGGTACTTCAGAGTTGGCCCATACCTTCTACCACTACTTAGATTCGGAGTTTCTTAGGCATGGCTGGGATTTATCACCAGTTTTGTGGAGGTATTTTTATCTATTGCAGCCCCATTGACTCAGTTGACTCAGAAGGACGCTCCTTTCAAGGTGGTCAGACAAATGTGAGGAGAGCTTTTAGAAGCTCAAGAAGGCATTGACTATGGCTTTAGTGTTGGTTTTTCCTTCAGGATCGGGATCATATATAGTCTATTATGATTCTTCGAGGGTTACTCTTGGATGTGTATTGATGCAGGACGGTAAGGTGATTGCCTACGCAACGTGTCAGGCTGTCAGCTGAAGCCCCATAAGAAAAACTATCTGGTGCACAATCTGGAGTTAGTTGCTATTGTACACGCGCTCAAGATTTGGAGGCATTATTTATATGGCATATCTTATGAGTTATATACAGATCACCGGAGTCTCCAACATCTATTTAAATAGAAAGATTTGAATTTGAGGCAACGGTGATGGTTGGAGCTGCTGAAGAACTATGATATCACCATTCTTTATCATCCGGGGAAGGCCAATGTAGTAGTTGACGCCTTGAGTAGAAAGGCGGAGAGCATGGAGAGTTTGGTATTTATTTGGTTGTTGAGAGACTGTTAGCTAGGGATGTTAAGGCTTTGGCCAACAGGTTCGTGAGGTTAGATATCTTGGAGCTCGGCAAGGTACTTGCTTGTGTTGTGTTGCAATCGTCTTTGTTTAAGCGCATTAAGGCACGCCAGTATGATGATCCCCACTTGCTTGTCCTTAGTGACACAGTGCAACGAGGTGGTGACAAAAAGGTGACTATTGGTGATGATGGGATGTTGAGGCTTCAGGGTCGGATCTGTGTTCATAATGTGGATGACTTGCGGGAGTTGATTCTTGAGGAGGCTCACAATTCGCGGTATTCTATTCACTTAGCTGCTACGAAGATATATCATGATTTGAAGCAGCATTATTAGTGGAGAATGATGAAGAAGGACATCATTGAGCATGTTACACGGTGTTTGAACTGTCAGCAGGTCAAGTACGAGCATTAGAGACCGGGTTGTTTGCTTTAGAGGTTAGATATACTGGAGTGAAAGTGGGAGTGTATCACTATGAATTATTTGGTTGGGTTGCCATGGACCTATAGGAGATTTGATGTTGTGTGGGTCATTGTGGATGGACTAGCCAAGTCTGCACATTTTATTCCGGTTATGACTTTCTACACCTCTGAGCATTTGGCTCGGATATATCTTAGAGAGATTGTCCTCCTGCATGGTCTGCCTATGCCTATCATTTTGGATCGAGGAAATCAGTTTATATCTCATTTTTAGAGAGCAGTGCAGCGTGAGTTGGGCACATATGTTGAGTTGAGTACGATATTTCATCTTCAGATGGACGGACAGTCCGAGCGTACCATTTAGATCTTGGAGGATATGCTGAAAGCTTGCGTGATTTATTTCAGAGGCCAATGGGATCAATTTCTACCATTAGTAGAGTTTGCCTAGAATAACAACTACCCGTCGAGTATCTAGATGTCCCCGTATGAGGCCTTATATGGAAGGCGTTATCGTTTTGCGGTTGTTTGGTTTGAGCCTGGACATACTAGGTTATTGTCATGATCCAAGATCTCAACTAATCGGGACCGTGATAGTGTCTAACATCGCTTGCTAGGAAAGCCAACATACAACTAATAAATAGGAAGAACTGATATAAATGACTGGAAATAGAATGATAACATAACATAAAGAAAATTCTGAGATAAACATAATAAGGGTAAATCTAACATTTAACGTAAATCATCCCAAGATGTGGAGTCACAAGTACATAAGCTTCTAAAGTATATTAAATATAATATTCTGAAAGAAATACAACACTGTCCAAAATAAAATAAAATCAATACAATACAAATAAGAAGATGATTCAAGGCTTGCGAACGAGAGGTAGTTGTATCTCAAATCACCTGTCCGGTATCCGAAAAGCACCTTTCGGGACTCTGTTGGTACCAATATCTGAATTTGCACAAGAAGTGTAGAAGTGTAGTAAGAGTATAACTGACCCAATATACTCAGTAAATATCGAGCCTAACCTTGACGAGGTAGTGACGAAGGTAAGACAAGACACCTACAATAAACCTATGCCGTTATATATCCAAAGCAACGGAAATAACATGTAATGATTCAAATATAACAACAGGGTATGGACATAAGAAAGGGGTAGCAAAGAGAAACATAAAGTAATGTATCACTAAGTCAACCTCTTTCAAATATAAATAGCGAAGCCACAAAGCCAAGTCCACATTTTAAATATCAAGGTAAAGAGCAATGAAATCAATAAATTGCACGGCACTTCGTGCTTTTACTCTCATCCTCACATGATAATATAAAAGCAAGTGCACAACATCACCCTTCGTGTTATTACTCTCATACTCACATAATAATATTAAAAGCAAGTGCATGACATCACCCTTCATGCTTTTACTCTTATCATCACATAATAATAATAAAGCAATTACACATCATCACCTTTCGTGCTTTTACTTTTTTCTTCAGATAATAATATAATCACGGCATCACCCTTCATGCTTTATCCTCGCGTTCACTCAAGCAATAATATCAGTATGTAAATAAGGCACGTCTACACCCTTCGTGCATTTCACTCTTCCTCACTAAGCAATCATAACAACAGAATACCAAGCAAGGTGGGAAGCAAATTCAACATCAACAATAATATTTGAACACAACTTGTCATATGAGAATCTCCCAACAATTAATGCCAACAACCAATCAACAATTTTCACGATCTCAACACCCAATATCACAATAATCTCAATATAAGAAACATCATAAAATCGAGTAATCAAAGAATTAAATAATTTATCTAAAGCATGGAAGACATAATACACAAAATAATCATGGTACAAGTAAGGCTCATTCTACCCACATGCTTATCCCATGGCCAACGCATATACACTCGTCACCTCGCATATACGCTGCCCCTGACACATAGTTCACATAGCAAAAAGACTTGATTCAATCTTATTTCCCTATAACGACCCAATCGGTCGTTTTGAGCATTTATAATCTATTTAGCTATTTGAAGTCTTGAGTAGATTCATACGATATATTATGACTTGTGTAAATTATCAGTTTTGGTTTTCAGGTAATTTGGGATTGATTTGGAAAAATGATTCTCAACTAGGAAGCTTTAAGTTTGAAGAGTTGACCAAGTTTGACTTTTATGTATTTGACCTCAAATCGGAGTTCTGATGGTTCCTTTGGGTCCGGATAAGTATTTTGGACTTGGGTATATGCCTGAATTATCATTTTGATGTTTCTAGGAGATTTCTGTGCTATTTGGCGAAAGTTGGCAATTTGAAGGTTTGAAAATATTCATAGATTTGATCGGGAGTTGAATTTGATGATATTGGATTTGGATTGTGGTTTCGGACTTTTTCAGAGTTGGTTGCATTGCTGGTTTCTGCTGTTATCGAGTGCCTCCTATGTTCTTCGCAATCGCGATGGTCTAGGCGCGATCGCAAAGTGTGATTTGATCCTCTAGTGATTTGTTCATCAAAAAAACTAAAATTATCTACGAACGTCATCGCTAATCTATTGCTAAAACACTCGTAGCAGTAGAATTTCTTGATAATTCATTTCTAATCCGTCACTAAATGAGATTAGCGACAAATTTTTCTGTTTAACTACAGAATTTGTTCATCACTAAAACCTATTTTTTAGTAGTGGCGACAGATGGAACGTGATCGTTGAGTTTTGGATTAATACAGTTCACGTTCGCGCATGGGGAATCGCAGACGTGTAGGGTTGAGCGGGAGCTAGAGAATTCTTTATAGTGTTCGCATAAGTCAGTTCACGTTCCACAGCTTTAGCTTCTGTGGTCATCATGTCCGTGTGGCATGTATCGCGAACACATAGAGTATTTTGGTGACAATAGTGTTTGTTTTCACGATCGCAAAGGATGTCCCACGATCGCGATGGGTATTGCTTTTAAGTGATTATAAAGTACTCTATTTCGAAGATTTTGGTCATTTTATCATATTTTGAGTTATTAAGCTCGGATTTGGGCAATTTTGAAGGCGATTTTCACCACATGGATTGGGGTAAGTAATTTCTACTTGGTTTTGATTATATTCTGTGATTTCATCTTTGATTTTGGCATTTGATTAAGGATTTCAAAAAAGAAATTGGAGGTTTTGTCTAAACTTTTCTAAAGTAAAATTTTGAGTTTTGATCATCGATTCAGAGTCAGATTTGAGTGAAATTAGTATGATTGGACTCGTAATTGAATGGGTTATCAAAATTTATGAATTTTGTTGGGTTCCGAGGTGCGAGCCCTATCACGTCTCAAACAATTGAACATGTAGATTAGACATGATTTCTAGCATGAATAATATCCCACATAGTCATATTGTACAGTCATGATAGTTACATCCGCATGTTATACCCCGGTCTCTGTGCACTTTTGATATGCTGTCTCACATGTTATTTGTGTTCTTGTACGTGACACAAGTTTGAACTGTATTTGGGACATATTGTGTTATTCTGTATTATATAATTGGATTGTGTTTCTGTGAGATGTCTGCATATTCAGACTTGAGCGGATTATTGACTGATATGGGACATAGAGCCATATTGATATGGATATTTGGACCGGGTTGCATGTCGCAACAGTTATATTGATATTGAGGTGACACATATACTAGGTCCCACATTGGGTTAAGCTATACTGATTTGAGGCTACGTGTGCAGCAGGCCCCACTATTTGGGCTATGTGATAATGATTAGCGCTTGGATATGATCCCCCCGAGTCTGACATACAAGCAGCGGTCACATGTACAATATTTTGTATACATGCTTTGATGATGTGCAGTTATGCCAGGCACTCGTGCAGTTCTAAGTGTGATTATTTTGATGGATCCACGTTGATATTGTTTGAACATTTGAGCCACGCACCTGGAGTGTGCTAAGATTGTGTGTACTTACTGAGTTCACCGTGACATTTGATTATTTGACATGTAGGCATAGAGATCTCATGCTAGACATTGATGGCATCTGATTACTTGACATGTATATTTGACATGTAGGCATATAGATGTATTTTTCTCATGCTAACTAGTAAATAAAAAGTCTTATCTGATATTGTAAATTGGAAAAAACACAGTTCTTTTGATAAACTCATGTTTAATTGATTTCGGTGGTAAGATTTAGATTAGGACTGTTATACTTGAAAAGCATATCTACTTTTCTATATCTGTGAAAAAGCTAGGCATTGCATCTCCTGAGTTATATACCTTTACTGTCTTCACTATACTATTATGAACTGTTATTGGCCATTGATTTTGGACTCTGACTATCTTCTGAGCTCGTCACTTCTTTCAACCTAAGGTTATGTTTGTTTACATGGGGTAGGTTGTACTCATATTACACTTCTGCACCTTGCATGCATATTTTGGCGCTGATATTGCTGTGTATGGCGGGAGCTGGCATTGAAGATGTACCTACATTCTGGTTATAACTGCCACTTGTCCTTGGCAGCTCTAGATTTTCAAATCTGTCTATGCAGATTTCGAACAGATAATATATTTATTTTATACCAGCTTTGTAAATTCCAAGTCTTAGAAGCTCGTGATTTGTATTACCAATCCTTCAGATTTTGTATAGAAGTTTAGATATTCTATTTAGTGATTCCTATGTTCCTTATTTGAGACGTGTTGACTGTTAATGGGCTTACTTAGTGGGTTGGATTAGGTGCCACCATGACTTGTCGAATTTTGGGTCGTGACAAATTGGTATCAGAGCCCTAGGTTTATAGGTTCTACGCGTCATGATCAAGTTTCTAGTAGAGTCTTGCATATTGGTATGATGACATCTATACCTACCTTCGAGAGGCTACAAGGCATCTAGGATAAACTTCTCATCTTTCTTTCCTTATCGTGCTATATTGATTCAGCTTGAAGCGTATCTCCTTGAATTTCTTCCACTAACTCGTGTGTTATATGAGTGCTCGGTATCAGTTATGCATCTACGACTTGTGATTCCATGGATGAGGTGCGAGCTGTATTTTTTGTGTTTTGTTGATGGGCTATTCTAGAGGACTTGAGGCTATGTTTTGACCGCTGCTTGGGCTCGGTGGTTTCTGTTATGTGACTATGTGCTTTTGGACTTATATCTCTGGTAGTGTCCTCTAACGACCCAGCCGATCATTTTGAGAATTTAAGTCCCGTTCGGTGACATAAGGCCCTGAGAAGCTTCATATTATGTGTATTGACTTGCGTGCATGGTTGAATTCAGTTACCAGATGATTCGGGTAAAATGGGACACTTAGTCCCTAAAACGGAAGCTTAAGTCTTAGGATTTTGATCGTAGTTGGGACTGTGTGAAAATGACTCTGGACTTCCAGTGGTTCCGTTAGCTCCGTTGGGTGATTTTGGACTTAGGAGCGTGTCCGGACGATGAATTTGAGGTCTGTAGCTGATTTAGGCTTGAAATGGCAAAAAGTCGAATTTTTGGAGATTTTGACCAGAAGTGAACTTTTTGATATCGGGGTCGAATTCCGATTCCGAAAGTTGGAGTAGGTCTGTAATGTTGAATATGACTTATGTGCAAAATTTGGGGTTAATTGGACGTGGTTTGATAGGTTTCGGCATCGGTTGTAGAAATTTGAAGTTTCAAGTTCTTTAAGTTTGAATCGGAGGATGATTCGTGATTTTAGCATTGTTTGATGTGGTTTGAGGGATCGACTAAGTTCATATGGTATTTTAGGATTGGTTGGTATGTTTGGTTGAGGTCCCGAGGGCCTCGGGTGTGTTTCGGATGCTTAACGGAGGAAATATTGGACTTAGGAAATTTCTGAAGTTTGCTGGTTTCTGGTGTTTTGCACCTGCAGTGGGGGAACCGCAAGTGCAGATGATTAAGAGCAGAAGCGGATTTGGAGGCAGTGGTCAGGGGCCGCAGGTGCGAGGTGAGTTCCGTATCTGCGATGCCCGCAGATGCGCTGGAGAGATCGCAGGAGCGGTGGAGGACCGTAGAAGCGGACATAGGTCCACAGGTGCGCACACGCAGGTGCGACCTTTTGATCGCAGAAGCGGGTGATGAGTTTTAAGTGAAAACTACACTTGCGATGGAAATTCAGCAGGTGCGGAACTGCAGATGCGGTTGAAGGCCCGCAGAAGCTGTTTGACTAGCAGAAAAAGGGGTAAGTGCGAGGGTTTGATTTCATTCTTCATTTTTGGACTTGAGAGCCCGGAATTTGGTGATTGTTCGAGGGATTCTCAGAGGAAGCTTTGGGGGTAATGATTCCTAACTCATTTTTGGTTGTATTCCATTAATCTATAGTTTTTTCTCCATTTAATTTCGGATTTGGGGTTGAAAATTTGGGGAAAAGTTGAGAAAAGTTCTTAGGCCGAATTTTGGGATTTTGATCGAGAGTTTGGTATCAGATTTGAGTAATTTTGGTAAGAGTGAAATCGTGAGTGAATGGGTGTTCATATTTTATGACTTTTACCCTGTTCCGATACGTGGGCCCGGGGAGGCTTTTAGGGCGATTTTCCAATTTCTTGCTTTAGCTTTGATTTCATTAGCTAGATTAGTTCCTTGTAGTTATATTTATGTTATGTAGTTTATTTTGGCTAGATTTGGGCCATTCAGAGCTGGATATTCGTGGAAAGAGCATTGTTACAGATTGATTGAGCTTGATTCGAGCTAGGTATCTTGCCTAACTTCGCGTGGGGGAACTACCCCTTAGGATTTGAGTCTTCTATGTTAATGGTAGTCCGTGTACGCGAGGTGATGAGTACGTGCTCGAACTTATTTGTGGAAAATTGGCCTTTTAGTGTTCTTAGGTCCTTGTATTCGCTGAGTATGCAGTTGTTCTCATTATAATTATGCTTCTTAATTACTAGTTTCACTTCTATCTGCTTTAATTAGAATTAATTACTTCATGATCCGTCCTTATTACTTATCTGAGTCATATGTTCCCTAACAGAAATTGTTATCTCTTCTATCACCATGTTGTCTTTTCCCTAACTGCTTATCTTCATTTGAAGTTATAATTATTTCTTCTGTAATTGTTCATCCTTAACTAAGGCTATGATTTCCTTTATACTGCTTATCCTTAATTGAAGTTGTTGTGTCTCTTTCGTACTTGCCCAACCTTAAAAGAAGTTTAGATATACTATATCTTAGTTGACCTTTCCTTATTTGAATTAATGACTCGTGATATCTCCCTCGTTGTTGAACTGTACTTTGTGGGACTGTTGTTACATATTATTTTCTCCCTTGTTGAGATGTTCTTATTATGACTAGCATTCTCTATTGTGGCTACTCCTTGTGAATTTGTTCCTCCGTTCCTTTGAGTTATGGAATTTCTGAGTTGATTTATTTGTCGTACCCTTGTATTAGTGTTATTATTGCTGTTGTACTTGTTGTTCTTGCATATTTACTTTGGGACTATGAGGCGGTACCTCGGGAGATCCCCATGTCTTGCATATTTACTTTGGGACTACGAGGCGGTACCTCGGGAGATCCCCCCTGTCTTGCATATTTACTTTTGGGACTACGAGGCGGTACTTCGGGAGATCTCTTGTTGAGCATTTACTTTTGGGACTACGAGACAGTATCTCGAGAGTGCCCTTTGTTGACATCTCTTTGTTATGGGGTTGCACGAGGTTTCTGTCGTGCTATTGTTACTATTGATATTTGCATATGCGGCGTGACAATGCGGGATATATATATGTGGGTTGCGCATGTGGCGAGACAAGGTGGGAACATTATTATGCACGTGTGGCGAGAAAAGGTGGGCTATGTTAGGGATTGATTTGTGATGGTTTGGAGGCATTCTTGTAGTTAATATTTGTATAGTGGTACACTTATCTGTGTGAGCTTTATCTTGTTAAAGTTGTGAGAAAATATTCTACGTGATGTCCGTTCTTTTCCTTATGCTCACTAGCTGGTATGAACTATGTTAGGATACTTGCACAAGCATACACATAGTTAAGCACTCTTATCGGATAAGAGGTTGCCTTGATATTGTTGAGTATAGATGCACACTCTTGCTTACTTGCCTTCTATGTGAGAATGGATCTATTTGGCACGCGCTTTGTCAGTGCGGTTATGAGGTGTAATGAGGGCACAAGATGCCAAGTGTTAGGGTTCAGGTATTGAGGCCCGTGAGTTGTGATTTGTCCGAGGTTGGGTACCTCGTGAAGTTATTGACAACTCACAATGCATTTGATTGATGATTTCAAAAGAGAAATTGAGGGTTTTTATCTAAACTTTCCTAAAGTGAATTTTTGAGTTTTGAACATCGATTATGAGTCGGATTTGAGTGAAATTATTATGGTTAGACTTGTAATTGAATGAGTTATCAGATTTTATGAGTTTTGTCGGGTTCCGAGGTACGGGCCCGGGGTTGACATTTTTGGTTGACTTTGAGTAATTGATTATAGATTACGACCTTTATCGTTTGGGTGTGTTTCCTTTGGAATTACTTAATAATTTTGAGTTGCTTTTGGCTAGTTTCGAGCCGTTTGGAGGCTGATTTATGCGGGATGGCATTTCTAGAGTATCAGTTGGCTTGCTCGGTATTGGATTTGACTTGTTCGAGGTAAGTAACATATCTAAATTTTGATTTAAGGGTAAATATCCTTTAGGACTATGAAACTTGAGATGGGTTAGGGATGAGACACATGCTATGTGACGAGCGTGGGTGCATGCACTGAGGTATTCATGATACGGGTAGTGCTTAGGCTATTATATGCCTTCTTTTGCGATCATGCTTCTTTAATATCATATTTTCTCTATTTATGTGACTACATGAGATATTATTCATGCTAGAAATCATGCCTTGAGTACCTGTTCATTTGTTCGAGACATGCTTTCAGCCCAAAGGTTAGACTTGTTACTTATTGAGTTGATTGTAATCATGCTACACCTTACACTTCGTGTACAGATCCAGGTACTTTCGGATATGGTGGTTGCTGATTATCGAAGCTTTATCAGTTCAGAGATTTTTGAGGTAGCTGTTCTGGCTTTTGCAAACCTTGACTCTCCTCTTTTATCTTTTAGTTTTATTTCCATATACTGTTCTACCTTCCTAGAAAATGTTGAAGTGTTTTAGACCATGTTATTGTATATATGCTCACGTACTCAGTAACACCCGGATCATTGGGGAATATTGTATTTAGTCACGGTATTTTACGTATCAGTATTTATGAGATGTTATTCTTAAGCTCATTTTATTATGTTTTCAAACTTAAAGATGTGTGGTTCTTTGTGGTTGTTAGCTTACCTAGTATTGCGATAGGCGCCATCATGACAGGAGAGATTTAAGTCATGACATTTCTCTTATCGGTGGGTTATATATGTTACAACTGAGTTTGGATCGCTTGAGGAGGTTTCCATGACTATCACAAGAAGGAATGTGAGCTTAGCAGATCATTTGAGGTATTTCTACGATTAGTGCTACGTGGGTTCATGAAGGATTTTGTTGAATTACAGTGCAGGATTATGGCAGTTATGGAATAAGCATATTATGGGATATTAGATATTATGTCATATGGCTTTGAGCCCAGTGGGGGAGTATTCTATCAAGGATAAGATATCATGGTTTTGTGTTGTATTAGTTTCGGTCTGAGGCATGTTTGGAGATCAATTATGACTTGAAGAAGTTGGTTTTGAGGATGACTAGGGTAAGAAAATTTCTTGATACATGATGTATTACACCTTATGAATATATAAAAGTCTTGGAATAGTTTAATTTTTATGTTCGTGATGGATGTAATGTACTAAGAAAAGGGAGTCACTCAGTTGCGTTAAGGTGGGTTACTTCTTTGGGTGTTGGTGTGCTAATGGAGCCCAAGTTATTTGGATCGTATTGGCAGTACAATTGAGAGTAGAGTAGAGTGGAGGAATCTCGAGAAGGTTCTAATGGATTCAAGATTCATATATGGCATTTCAAGAATTTTGGGAATTGTAAAAGGCTAAGATGTGAGTCTGCATTGGATGGTGTTGGGACTTGTGATATATCTGTATTATTAGAGGTTTTACGTTTTAGTATCAGGGAGGTTAAGAAAATAACTTCAAATTTACAGAAGGTATCCTCAAAGTAGGTGTCTAGGATATGGTACTTTTGGGATGCTTAAGAGGAAATACATCGGCATATAGGCTTTAGGACGACGTGGTTTCATACCGAGATCTTTTACGGTGAGCGCTTGGTTGAGAGTCATAGTGTATTGGCAAGAGGAATGGTCAACTTGACGGTAATTCGAAAGGAACTCGGAGAAATAGAACATCTTGGTAGTAGGTTGGATCAACACGGTAATGGATATGATTAGTACTTTTGGTTCCTATGATGTGCTGAGGCTTTGCCGGTGTTTTGTGGCAATACTCTTGGGTTTGGTGACCTGCGTGACTTGGTTGAGTTAGAGGGATTTAGTTCTGATGGCTTGGTTATGTGCATATGGGTTTCGAAGAGTTCTCGACGGTGGAGACCTCGACTTGAGATGGTTATTTTCTACAAGTATGTGGGTTATGTTGCGTGTTGTGATTTTTCTAGCGGATGGGTTCTAGTGGTAGGTTTCTGGCTGATGGAATATGTATTATACTGGTGCTTCGGAGTTGTTAATGAGATTCTCGTACTTTTCATATGATGTCATGATAGATAAGTGCAACGTGTAGGATTGAGGTTTGCATGTACAGGGTTGCGGTTCAGTTTTGAAAGGAAGATCATGAATTTTAGATAGGATGCACGGTCTCAGATGTTTAGATGAATGCTAGTACTACTTGGTATTACCTGAGAAGGGTGCGCATTTCAAAAGGCACATCGTGTTTTGACTTATGGATGCTTCATTGGTATTATAGTACTCGCTTGGCTGATCAACTACTGATGTTCAGATTTTTCTCTGTGACCCGAAAGAATTATAGAAGTATTTCTAATAAGATGATTGTGTATGAGAGATGTGTTAGTCATTCGAGCAGTAGAGTTAGGATCGGATATGGTAATTCATGTATTCTAGGGATTTGGAGACTGGGAGTTCTTAGTGGCATATTGTTCCTTGGTTGCGGCCTATGAAGGTATGATCAAAGTTAGACAGCTAATAGTATGTGTTATGGTTAGGTTATTGTGGAATTTTGGAGGGTTATTTATCTATTTGTGGGTGACCAAAGTTGATTTGGGGGCCCATTGTGTCGGATTTGTTGACTCAACACTGTTATTATTGGGGGATATGTAATTCGGTTAGAGTTGAGCTTGTTCGTGTTCTGATATGTTCTATGTGTTATATTTTATGCTACGATGGGTTGTGGTCTGTTGATTATTTTCACACATGATGCATTTTTATTTGGGGTGTTGAACGGTTGATAGCGCCTTGATTGTGTTCCTTCTTGTTGTGGTATATAGTGCATCAGTTCCTCCATAGCTATGGTCATGCACCTCGTGTATTTGCTGCTAATTTGTGCATGGTTGTTGATTTCGAGCATTATAACTCGAGGTTTTTCATGTGGACCTGTGTTTGGATTGGGTCACGCATTACGGTAGAGTTATGTTGGGATACGATCCTTTGTGTTGATTTCATGTGTTTTGGTTCTCCCCGTGTGTTGGGTTTATCGCATCATGCTTATGGTGGTGTCTGTTGAGCTTGCGAGTCGGTTCTCTTCTTTGAGTCATTTTCCATTTTTTGGGTACATTTGAATTGTTGCTTATTGGTGCACAAATTGTACTGTTTGTGGCTTTAGGTGGTATTGATGTGGCATGTCAGTAGAGTGGCTGTATTGGATGAAATGAGGTCATTGGACCTAGAATTCAGATTTGATTACGGTATGTTTGGGAGAATAATGTCGCTAGTCAGCTTAGAATTGGGTTATGGTCCTTGTTCAGTGAGAGTTCTCCACGACCTGTGGATTTGATGGGTGGTTATGAGTCTTTGAGTGTTTCTTTCATCATTGATAGTGTAGGAAGGTTTGGAACAAGGTTTTATTGGATATAAGATTTGTTATCAGTACTGGGTTTGCTATTAGGCAGCTATTGTGGTGAGAAGTTATTGCGATTATATCTTGGGTTATGATTATGGCTTGGTACAACTTGTTCAGACTTGCATAGTGTATAGATGCAAGAATCGGGTCTTATAATGAGTTCCATATGTTGGAGATTTGATTCTAAGGTTTATGGGCTAAGGTTAAAGTAAGGATCTTCAATTAGGTTGTGTTGTCAGGTTTATATTGATTGGGGTGACGTGGGATCACCCACAGGTGTGTGCATCATGAGTTTACACAGTGATTTTATGGCTTTAGAAAGACTCTTAGCACGTTCGAGGATGAACCTATGTTTAAGTGGGGAGGGGGGGGGGATGTATGACCCAACCGGTTGTTTTGAGTATTTGCATTCCTTTTAGCTATTTAAAGTCTTGAGTAGCTTCATACGATGTATTATGACTTGTGTGAATCTTCGATTTTGGTTTTCAAGTGATTCATGATTGATTTGGAAGAATGATTCTCAACTAGAAAGCTTTAAGTTGGAAGAGTTGACCAAGTTTGAGTTTTGTGTATTTGACCTCGGATCGGAGTTCTGATAGTTCCTTTGGGTCCAGATAGTGATTTTGGACTTGGGCGTATGCCCGAATTTTCATTTGGATGTCTCTAGGAGGTTTCATCGCTATTTGATGAAAGTTGACAAGTTTAAGGTTTGAAAAGTTCATAGAGATGACCGGGAGTTGACTTTGATGATATCGGATTCAGATTGTTGTTCCACAGTTGGAATAGGCTCGTTACGTCATTTGTAACTTATGTGCAAAATTTGAGGTCATTCCGAGTTGATTCGATATGGTTTGACACGAGTTTTGGAAGTTGAAAATTCAAAAGTTCATTAAGTTAGATTTGAGGTGCGATTCGTGGTTTCGATGTGGTTATATGTAATGCTCGGACAGGGTGCCAAGGGACTCGAGTAAGTTTTGGGGTGGTTTTGGACCTTTTCAGAGTTGGTTGCATTGCTGGTTTCTACTGTTATCTGGTGCCTGTGGCGTTCTTCGTGATCGCGAAGGTCTAGCCACGATCGCAAATTGTGATTTGATCCTCTGATGGTTTGTTCATCGCGGACGCGACAGATGGCATATGATCGTGGTATTTTAGATTGATTACAGTTACATTCGCACATGGGGCATCGCGGACGCGTAGGGTTGAGCGGGAGCCGGGGGCTGGAGAATTCTTTATCGTATTCGCGTTCGCGGATCTTTAGTGCATGTGGTCATCGCGTTTGCGTGGCAAGTATTACGAACACGTAGAGTAGTTTGGTTGCATATTGAGATGTCTGCATATTGAGACCTGAGTGGATTGTTGATTGATATGGGCCATATAGACATATTGATATGGATATTTTGATCAGGTTGCACGCCGCAACGTTTATATTGATATTGAGGTGATGCGTATGCCAGACCCCATATTCGGCAGAGCTATATTGATTTAAGGCTACACGTGCACCAAGCCCCTCTATTTGGGCTATGTGATAATGATTAGCGCTTGGGTAGGATCCCCCACCCCCGAGTCTGACATACAAGCAACGTGCGCAGGTACAATATTTTACATACATGCTTTGATGATGAGCAGTTATGCCAGGCACCCATTATCACAACCCCAATTTCTCACCTTAGGATGTCGTGATGACACCTAGTCTCTAAGACTAGGTAAGCCCAACATCATGAATACTTAACGAAATTTAACAGTTAAGATAACAAGATAATTTGATAAACTCATAATAAATCTAAAACAGAGCATCTGTAACAAACTCTCATCTAGTGGAACTGCGTCATAAGCTATACACGAATATACTGTAAAACCCCTAGTACAACACCGTCTGAATAAAGAGTAAACAATAGCAAAATAAGGACAGAGGGTGACTCCGAGTCCTGTGAATGCCGGACATGTATACCTTGAAGTCTCCGAACTGAATGATCCACTCAGTAATGCCTAGCCTGAGTTGAGGTACCTAGATATGCACAAAAAATATGAAGAAGAGTAGTATGAGTACACCAAAACGGTACCCGGTAAGTATCAAGTCTAACCTCGGTAGAGTAGTGACGATGCCAGGTCAAGACACTTACTAGGATAAGAAAAACTGAACAAGTATAGTATAGTCTAATGATGAAAACAAGGATTTAGTGACAATAAGCGATACAACAAGTTAAGCTACAACTGAATTTAAAGCAAAAAAGGCAACAAGGAAAGAACATATAATATGAACATCAAGTAAACAATGCGGACAAACACAAGTGAGGTAAATGAGATATGACAACAAGAATCACAAATGAGGTATTGCCTCGTAACCTCATTTCACAACCACAATCTTTCCTTATACCGCAGCGTGAGCCTTACATTTAGATAGTTTTGAAAACATTTTTCTTGAAATAGCTACACACACTTTAGCCCACCTTATGTCGTTGTTTCGCTTCAAGTAATTCCTTACTAGAAACACGCACATAAATCCCACTTTATGTCATCACATGCACATTAACCCCTATCCTTATACCGCCGCATGTGCATCAATATCACAACACAATAACAACTCGCACCATAAGTGCCTATATGACATCAAAAGAATCAACAATACCAATGTTTCCACAACAAATAGCTCATGGCTCAACCACAACGCATACAAGAATCTCAATAATAACAAAATAAAAGTGAATATCTAAACAACAAATATATCTCAACAATTTAACAACTTCGCCTCAATGTGACAACGACTTTTACAACTTTAACACCAATAACTGAACAAGGAGATATTACATAAAATAACAACTTCAAGTAAGGTAATTCAACAATTAAAGAGTTAAAAAGACAATAAGGAAGGCAATAACTTCAACTAAAGCATGTAAGAGCAAAATAATAATTAAGAGACAGAGCAAGAGTTAATAATGTCAAATAAAGCAGGTAAGGATAGATCGACACATGTAAGGGTAGATTAACAATGAAATATATAGCATGTTATGATAATTCGATTAAAGGCATGAAAAGAGTCTAAAAAGCCTAAACCGGTCGAATACCACGTATAGCCTGTGTACCCCGTCATCACCTTGCGTACATGGCTTTCACATAACAAAAATAGCATAATCAACCCAAATCCTAAGGGGTAGCTCCCCCGCATAAAGTTAGGCAAGATACTTACCTCAAACAAGCAGAATCAATCCCCTAATAAGCCTTTCCCGCAAATATCCAACTCCGGACAGCTCAAATTTAGCCAAAGTAACTTAATACAATAAATACAAACCATAGGAAACTATTTCGGATAAGTAAGTTGTAATCTTTAAAGAAAGTCAAAAACTCAACTCAAAACATCAATAATGAGTCCAACCATACCAAAATTATCCAATTACGACCTCAAATAGACCTTCAAATCCTTAATTTATAGTTTAGGAAGTTTTCACATAAATCCTATATTTTTCCAACTCCAGACCTCGCGTATAGCGGGAGCTTAGTGCACCAAACTGTCATTTCCCCCTATTTTTCCAACTCAAGACACTTATTAAATGATAAAAACCAATATGGATTCATGAACAATAAGCAAATCCGAGTCAAAAATACTTAACCTGATCCAATCCTTGAAAATCCCCTCCAAAAATGCCTAAATCCAAGCTTTTAACTCAAAGTGTGAATAATAACTCTAACCCTCGATCTTCTCTATTTCTTCCCAGTTATTCTGCTTCTGCGGCTTCTCTGTCACATCTGTGACTCCGCACTTGCGTAAAATCCATCGCAAGTGCGGCCTCAACTAACTCAGGGACATTCCGCTTCTGCGGCAATGTAAGTGCACATACGCTTCTGCTTCATTAGACCAAGAGTGCGTCTGCGCTTCTGCAGAGGAGAGTGACCGCACCTGCGTCCCCTCAAGGCTCACCCATAATTCGCTTTTGCGGGAGAGTTGCCGCTTCTGCGGGTCCATACCTACGCCCATGTATCTGCACATGCGACCTCCCCCTAACCAACCTCCTTCGCTTCTGCGATCTCCCAGCCGCACCTGCAGCCAAGCCTATCGCAGGTGTGATGACACCAAAAACATAGCTGTAACAACAATTCCTTCTAAGTCCAAAATGGACTCGAATCAATCTGAATCATGCTTGGGGCCCGCAGGACCCCGTTCAAACATATCATCAAGTCCCAAAACACATAACAGACCCACTTGAGGCCTAAAATCATATCAAACAACATCAATTCTATGAATCGCACCCCATTTCAAGTCTATTAAACTAATAAACATTCAACTTCTAAAACTAACGCCGAATCATATCAAACCAACTCCGAATGAGCTCAAATTTTGCACCTAAGTCAAAAATGATACAATGGACCTATTCTGTAAGGTTCCATAACTGTTTTCAAGGAATTAAAGGTTTTATGGTACCGAAGTAGGCTAATGCGTTCGAAGGTTTTGGGTTGATGAATGCATTGAAGAGTTGGTGTGAATCTTTGCAGAAGGAGACAATTTTGCGGTCAGATTCACGACTGCAGATCCATTCTGCATGCCGCATAACTATCGCGGAGTTGAGTAGAAAAAATGTTGAATTTTGAAGGACATTTTGCGGTCCATTATGTGACAGAAATCTATTTTGCGGTCCGCACTTCCGTCGTAGATTTGGCATGAAGAATTTTAGAGGGTGATTCTGCGGTCTATTTCGCGGCTGCATAACTAGTCTGCAGACCGCAAACCTGCTACAAACTTGTCCAAAACAGCCCAGGTTTTGGGATCGTTTTGCGGTCCATTTTGCAGGGCGAATATTGGTTCTGCGGTCCACTCTACGACCGCAGAGTTGAGTTCGGAGGGTCCATTTTCTATTTTTATAACCCGACCCCATTTTAATTAAAAGCCTTTGGGGCTCGTTTTGAAGGCAAAAATTAGATTTTTTAGAGAGAAGTGAGTATCTTAGAGAGAGAGATAGAGGGAGAAGACCTAGCAATTCTAATCATCAATCCTTGCCCCAATCTTGAAGATTCAAGGGAATCACTCGCTAGACCATCATCTACACGGGTAAGACCTTGTCCTAAAACCTTCATGCAATTGTTATATGTTTAAGTAGGTTATGGAATTGGAGATAGTCCATGCATGTGACATTAGGTGGTAGTATGTGGGGTTGTTGAATTGTTTTGGGTAGTTTCTTGCTGAAATCTGTTGAGGAAGGTAGGGATTACCATTGTAGAGCTTTGTAGTTGATTTTACATAATAGGTGTTTGACAAAATTTCCAAGAGACTTATGTCATGAGAATCCTTCTAATTATTATCTGATTTTAGCTATTTTCCAATAGATTGATATTACTAGAAGTATTGGAACGTTGGAGTAATCTAAGGAAAGCTCAAGAAAGGTATGTTGACCAAAGTTCTCTCTTAGAATCGAATTCCATGATGTTCCTGTAAGTTTCAAGTATGGTTGGCCCGGGTTCCTAATTCCCATGCCTCGAATTGTTCCTACTAAATTCGATTATCCCAAGTAAGCGATGGGTTGAAAGATGTATATACTCAAAACGTGTTCCAATTTCTCTTATCTCATCATGATCTCCTTTGGGAATGTGTTCAAGTAAAATTTAGGTATTAAAATGTTATAACTTCAATTCACGTTTCAAATGAAAGTTAATTATGCTTAACTTGGAAAGAAAACCCAATGTGCTTAAGACTCATACTGCTCATATACATACCAAATTTCTATTTCCAAATGCCCTTATTGTTGATAAACTATGACGATGTTTGGGAGTGAAAGCAGCGAGAGTGAGATATAAAATGTGGCCATAGTTGTTGTAATTAGAGCGTTTGATTTGAATTTGTGTTTCAATCATAAATCACCATGATCTCCTATGTAAGAGTTTCCAATGTGTTTTGAGTACTTATTTACTCATGAGTTGAAACTGTGCATTTCCTTTTTAGAGAAGTATTCCCAAAAGAAATGGTGTATTACTCATTTATGATTTTTAACTTATGTTGCGATTGCAAGACACTTTGCTCCATACTTTGGAAATCAATCTATTGTGTTTAAAGCCATTATTACTAATGAACTTAAAGTTATAATTTCTGCAATATTCTATATGTTGATGTTTATGATGATGATCCTTGAAAGTAAAGAAATGAAAGTGTGGAATATGAGATGCGACCATCATGCCATGAATGAAGAATCATATGAATGGCCAAGAGAGACAATGAAATAATGATGTTGTGAGTGGTTGAAAGTACTAACGAAGCTATATATGGTGTGACAGGTTATGAGGTGAATGAATTTGTATTTCTGTTTCCTTTTTGTGCAAAATAAAATATTTTTGGGAGTATCATTAGCGAGCCGAGGAAGGGTGAGTTGTAACGGCCCACACCCGAAACTACACGTGTCGGTTTAGGGATGGACTGAGATTGATGTGATGAGATTATTTCCCTTAATTGCGATGAGATTGATGTTAGCCCTGAATTGAAAGTCGACCCACACGACATATGTGGTAAGACGGCCTAGTCGATTGGGTGGAGATCAGACGCCATGTCTTACATGGTAGTTCCTACTCTTGGTATCACCTTTTTTTCGTATCACCATGTCAATCCACATTTTTGTGGAGAGATGGCTCAACCGATCGAGTTTGTGATCAGAATCCATGCCTTATGTATGGGTAACATTGGTTGTTACTTGCTGCTTTCATGGTTATTCCCTTGTTATATCGACATTCTATTTCATAAGAGGATGTTTAGTTCTCCCTACTAGTACTATTTCATATGTACTAATATTGGATAATGAACTAGAAGTATTGGTATTTGGCAAACATGTTTTTTCTCTTATCTATAACTTGTGATATTTTGGAAATCATAAATGAATATCCTTTGTGTAAAGGAAAAAGAATGTGGAAAACTTTACTCTTCTCATGTCTATCTCGTGTTACCGATTCTTATATTGTTAATGAGTAAGGTTGGGTAGAAGGTATCAAGTAGGCTTGCTTGATCGGGGTATCTCGGTTGGGCACCGGTCGCGCTCCCCGAGGTCGGGGCATGACATATTCCAACTCTCGGAACCGAAAGCCGACCCCGATATCAAAAAAGTCAACTCTCCGTCAACCTCTCAACCTTCCAAACCTTCAACTTCCAACTTTCATCAATTCAAGCCAAAACGACATAAGGACCTCCAAATCAATATTCAGACATACTCCTAAGTCCAAAATCATCATACGGAGATATCAGAATCATCAAAACTCGATTCCAGAGTCGTTTACACAAAAGTCAAACTCCGATAAACTCTTTCAACTTAAGCTTCCAACTTTGGAACTAAGTGTCCCAATTCACTTCAAAGTTCACCTGAAGCTAAACCAACCACCCCGACAAGTCACTTAAGCAAAATTTAACTTAGAGGAGGCAATACATAGGGGAAATGGGCTAAAATACATAAAACGACCGGCCGGATCGTTACATCCTCACCCTCTTAAAACAAATGTTCGTCCTCAAATGAGTATAGAGGCATACCTGAAGTGATGAAAAGATGAGGATCATGGCTATGCATATCATGCTCGGTCTCCCAAGTTGCCTCCTCTATTGGTTGACCCCTCCATTGAACCTGTACTGAAGTAATGTTCTTTGAACTCAACTTTCTCGCTCGTCTGTCCAAGATGGCCGTCGACTCCTCAACATAAGTTAAATCCTTGTCCAATTGGACCGAGTTGAAGTCTAAAACATGGGACATATAACCGTGATACTTCCGAAGCATGGAAACATAGAATAGTGGGTGAACTGCAGATAAGCTGGGTGGAAATGCAAGCTTGTAGGCCACCTCCCTCACTCTCTCGAGGGTCTCAAAAGGACGAATATGGGTGAAACCTGGAGCCAAACCCTCTCTCCAACCATGAATGCAACATCACGAACTCTCCGATCGGCATAATTCTTCTGCCTAGACTGTGCTGTATGAATTTGATCCCGGATCAACTTGACTTTCTCCATGGCATCTTGAACCAAATCTCGCTCAAGAATCTAGCCTCACGCAACTTAAACCAACCAACCGGAGAATGGCACTGCCTCCCATATAGGGCCTTACAAGGAGCCATTTGAATACTCGATTGGTAAATGTGGTTGTAGGAAAAGTCCACAAGCGGCAAGAACTAATCCCAAGAATCCTCGAAATCCATTACACAGGCACGAAGCATATCCTCTAATATCTGAATGGTGCGCTCATATTTCCCGTCCGTCTGTGGGTGAAATGTTGTACTCAAATTAACCCGCATGCCTAACTCACGTTGTACAACTCTCCAGAAGTGCGATGTAAACTGCGTGCCCCGATCAGAGATAATGTATACCGGAACACCATGAAGTCGAACAGTCTCGCATATATAGATCTGAGCCAGTTGCTCTAAGGAATAGTTAGTCACTACTGGAATGAAATGAGCTGACTTGGTCAACCTATCCACAATCACCCATACAACGTCAAATTTCTTCAAAGTCCATGGGAGCCCAACGACGAAGTCCATGGTAACACGCTCCCATTTCCACTCGGGAATGTCAAGTCTTTGAGGCAAACCGCTTGGCCTCTTTTGCTCAAACTTCACCTGATGACAATTTAGGCACCGAGCCATATACTCTACTATATCTTTCTTTATTCTCCTCCACCAATAGTACTATCTCAAATCCTAATACATCTTAGCGGCACCCGGATGAATGAAGTACCGCGAACAATGGTCCTCTTGAAGGATCGACTCACGTCAGGATAACAACTCGCACCACAAAAGCCCATATGCCACAACTTGTCAAAAGAATCAACAAAAGTAATGTTTCCACAACAAATAGCCCATGGTTCAACCATAATGTGTACAATAATCTCAACAATAATGAAATAAAAGTGAATAGCTCAAATAGTACAAATAGTGCAATTAAACCAAATCGTAAGGCGTAGTTCCCCCACACAAAGTTAGGCATGATAGTTATCTCAAACAATCCAAATCAATCACCTAATAAGCCTTTCCTGTGAATATCCAACTCTAGATGGCACGAATCTAGCCAAAATAACTTAATACCATAAACACAAACCATAGAAAACTATTCTGGATAATAAAATTGCAATCATTAAAGAAAATCAAAAAGCCAACTCAAAAAGTCAACCCCGGGGTTGCATCTTAAAACCCGACCAAACTTACAAAATCCCAACACCCATTCAATAATGAGTCCAACCATACCAAAATTATCCAATTCCGACTTCAATTCGATCTTCAAATCCTCAATTTATAGTTTAGTAAGTTTTCATAAATATCCCCTATTTTTCCAACTCAAAACACTAATTAAATGATAAACGCAATGATGAATTCAAGAATAATATTATCCCGATCCAATCCTAGAAAATTCCCTCCAAAATTGCCCAAACCGATCTCTCTAACTCAAAGTGTGAAAAATAACTCTAACCCCTGATCTTCTCTATTTATGCTCAATTATTCTGCTTCTGCAGCCTCTCTGTCGCATCTACGACTCCGCACCTGTAGAAAATCCATTGCAGGTGTGGTCCCTCAAGACTCGCCCATAATCCGCTTCTACAGATGAGTTGCCGCTTCTGTGGGTGCGCACCTATGCCCAGGTGTCCGCACTTTCGACCTTCCCTCTGGCCAACCTCCTTTGCTTCTACGATCTCCCTATTATACCTACGGCTTTGCACATATTTCCCAGCCTACCGCAGGTGTGGTGACACCAGAAATTGAGCTACAACAACAATTCCTTTTAAGTCCAAAATGGACTCGAATCAATCTGAATCATGCTTGGGCCCCCCGGGACCCCGTCCGAACATATCATCAAGTCCTAACACACATGGAGGACCCATTTGAGGCCTAAAATCATATAAGACAGCATCAATTCCATGAATTGCACCCCATTTCAAGAATATTGAATCAATGAACATTCAACTTCTAAAACTAAAGCGAAACATATCAAACCAACTCCAAATGAGCTCAAATTTTGCACCCAAGTCACAAATGATATAACAGACCTATTCCAACTCCTGAAACCAAAGTCCAACCCCGATATAGACAAAGTCAATCTCTCGATCAAACCTCTCAACCTTCCAAACCTTCAACTTTCAACTTTCGCCAATTCAAGCCAAAATGACCTACAGACCTCCAAATCTATATCCGAATATGCTTCTGAGTCCAATATCACCATACAGAGCTATCCGAATCTTCAAAACTGTATTCCAGAATCGTCTACATAAAAGTTAAACTTCGGTCAACTCTTTCAATTTAAGCTTCCAACTTTGGGACTAAGTGTCCCATTTCAATCTGAAATGCACCAGAAGCCAAACCAACCACCCCGACAAGTCACATAACCATAACTTAACATAGAGGGGGAAATAAATAGGGGAATAGATCTAAAATACTCAAAATAACCGATCGGGTTGTTACACCCGTATAGTTCTAAGTGTGATTATTTTGGTGGATCCACATTGATATTATTTGGGTATTTGAGCCAGGCACATGGAGTGTGCTAAGATTGTGTGTACTTACTGAGTTCACTGTGACATTTAATTACTTGCATGTATATTTGACATGTAGGCATAGAGATGTACCTTTCTTATGCTAGACGGTGACATGAAATCTGATAATTTGACATGTATATATGACATGTAGGCATAGAGATGTACCTTTCTCATGATAGACAACGACATGCCATCTTATTACTTGACATGTATATTTGACATGTAGACATAAAGATGCATTTTCCTCATGGTAACTAGTAAATGAAAAGTCTTATCTGATGTTGTAAATTGGGAATGGCAGTTCTTTTGATAAACTCATGTTTAATTGATTTCAGTGGTAAGATTTAGACCAGGACGGTTATACTTGAAAAATATGTCTACTATTCCATATATGTGAAAGAGCTGGGCATTACATCTCCCGAGTTATATACCTTTACTATCTTCACTATATTGTTATGAATTGTTATTGGCCAATGATGTTGGACTCCGACTATCTTTCGAGCTCGTCACTGCTTTCAACCTAAGGTTAGGTTTGTTACTTATTAAGTACATGGGGTCGGCTATATTCATACTATACTTCTGCACCTTGCGTCCAGATCTTGGAGCTAATGTCGCGGTGTATGGCAAGAGCTAGCATTGAAGATGTACATGTGTTCTGGCTATAACTGCCACTTGTCCTTGGTAGCTCTAAATTTTCAAATCTGTCTATGTATATTTAAAACAAATGATATATTTATTTTCTGCTAGCTTTGTAAATTCCAAGTCTTAGAAGCTCATGATTTGTATAACCAATCCTTGGGATTTTGTATAGAAGTTCAGATATTTTATTAATTGAGTCCTATGTTCCTTATTTGAGATATGTTGACTATTAATGGGCTTACCTAACAGGTTGTGTTAGGTGCCATCACGATTAGTCGTAGTTTAGGTCGTGACATTCCCGCAAATCAAGGTTAACCAAGACACACACCTCTTTTCGAAACATAATCAACAATCTAACATGACTTTTTATTTAGAACAAACCTCTAAACCAACCAAATCTAGTCAAATATCATTCAAATAATTCAAAATAAGTTTTATAATCTACCCTCGAATGAAAATGGTTCGATTTTTAGCATAATTAAAGATGTCAATAAAAAGTCAACCCGGTCTCACGTGATCGAAATCCAAAATTTTGACCAAATCCATATTACCCATCCACCCCCGAGCTTGTATATATGATTGGTTTCAAAATCCGACCTCACATCAATGTCTAAATCTTAATAATACAAAATTCCTATATTCTACCCAAAAACCCTAAGTTCTACTTTGAAAGTCATAGATTTGATGATAATATTCATAAAAAAGTAATTGAAATTAATTGAAAACAAGTTAAAGTTACTAGCCAACGAATTTGGGAAGAAATTTCTCTTAAAAACCTCTATCGAGTCTAGGGTTCAAAAATAATGTAAAATAAGCCAAGTTTAGAAATTCCCACATTTTACCTAGCTGCAGATATCACAATTGCGAACTCTTGTTTGTAACTGCGATGTACACAAATGTGAACCACTAATCGATATGATCAATGTCTCAATTCCACAGATGTCGCAAATGCGACACTTCTTTCGCATTTGCGAAGGACCCCTTCATCGCAAATATGGCCCGAGCTTTGCATTTGCGAAGCTTCCTTGCCCATGTCCAGTGTCACAATTGCGACACATACATCACAAATGCGACCACCCTCTGCTCGCAAAAGTGAAGCTGCCTGTTCCTGATATCGCAAATGCGAGGATCACATCTGCAAACAGGTCTTCGCAAATGCGGGACCTGAAATCTCCCAACACCAGATTTTCTCAACAGTTCCAAAAACTTTCAAAACACATCCGAGCCCCCCGATCTCCAATCCGAACAATTACACAAGTTTAATAATATCATACAAACTCGCTCTCTAACTTAAATCATCAAAATAATATCAAATGTCAAGAATCGATCATTAAAACTTCAAAACTTCTTTTCCAACGTTTCACATAATGCGCTGAAATGGTCTCGGATCACTCGGGGCCCCAATCAAACATGAGTACAAGTTCAAAAATATTGTACAAACCTACCAGAATTGTCAAAATATTGATCCGGTATCGTTTACCAAAAATGTTGATCGTGCTAAACTCTAACCATATTTAAAGTCAAAAATCATATTTTCTTTTAAGTTTCAAACATAAACTTTTTGGAAAACAACACGGACTATGTATGCAAGTCATAAATCATCAAATAAAATTATGAGAGGTTTTGAAATACAGAAAAGGAGGCTAGTGCACAAAATTACCAATTGGGTCATCACATTTTCCAACTCTAAAAGAAATATTCATCCTAAAATGGACATAGAAATGTACCTGGACTGGCAAAAAGGTGCATGTATCTACTCCACATATCAGATTCGGAATCCCACATAGCCTCCTCGATCGGTTAACCTCTCTGCTGTACTTTTACAGGAGGAAAAATCTTAGATCTCAACTTTCGAACCTGTTAGTCTAGAATAGCCATCAGCTCTTCCTCGTAGGTCGAATTCTATTCAAGTTGCACTGTGCTGAATTCCAAAACATGTGACCTATCCTCATAGTAATTTTGAAGCATGGAAACGTAAAATACCGAATGTACCTATACTAGGATATGAGGTAATGGAAGCTTATAAGCAACCTTCCCAACTCTCTCTAAGATCTCAAACTGTCTAGTAAACCTCGAGCTCAACTTGTCGTTCTTCCCAAATCACATCACACCCTTTATAGGCGAAACTTAGAGAAGAACCTTCTTACCTTCAATGTAAGCCATATCTCAAATCTTCTGGTTCGCATAACTCTTTTGCTCGGACTAAGTTGTACGAAGCTACTCCTGAATCACTTTCACTTTTTTCAAAGCATCACGAACCAAATATATGCCCAATAATATCGCCTCACTGATCTTAAACTAACCAACCAGATAATGACATAGTCTCACATATAAGGCATCATACGGAGCCATGTAGATTCCTGCAACATGTACTTAGCAGTCTGATTCCCGAAATCCATAGAGCATGCTTGAAACATATCCTCCAAAATTTGAATAGTATGCTCAGACTGTTCATCCATTTGAGCACAAAATGCGGTACTTAGATTGACCTGCGTGCCCAACTCACCCAGCATAGTTCTCCAAACGTGTGAAGTGAACTGCGTGCCTCGGTCAGAAGTAACAGAAATGGGATACCATGCATGTAGATAATCTCCCGGGTGAAACTCTGAGCCAACCGCTTTGATGAATAAGATGCTATCAGTTGTCCGCATTTGCAGACGTCGCAATTACAAACAAGGCTTCACAATTGCGAGCTAGGTAAAAGTTGGGAATTTCGGGATATAACTCATTTTACACCATTATTCTACCCTAGACTCCATAAAGGATATTTTTGAAGAGGAATTTCTTTCCAAATTCATTGGTAAGTAACTTTAACTTGTTTTCAATCAATTTAGACCTCCAATTGAGGTCAGGTTTTAAAATAAATTACATATCTGGGCTTGGAGGTGAATGGGTTATCGGGATTCGGTCCAAATCTTAGATTTCAACCACTTGGGCCCGGGTTGACCTTTTTTTTGACCTTTTCAATTATGATCAAAATCGAATCTTTTTCACTCGGGAGTAGTTGCTAAAGTTTATTTTGATTTGTTTGAACAATATTTGGCTAGATTCGATTGGTTTGGAGGCTTACTCTAAAGGAAAAGTTGTGGTTGATTGTTGATTGTTGATTGTATTTCACAATGAGATAAGTGTCTTGCCTATCTTTGTTGGGGGACATTTTCCTACTAAATGATATTATTTGATAAATGTGGGGATGATGCATATACGAGGTGATGAGCGTATATGCATCGCCAAGGTTTTCATTCTCGGGATGTGGAATTATGTGCTTCATTGACCTTGTTGATCTTGGTGATCCCTAACCTATGCTTTATTTAATTCGATGACAAGTAAATTCAATAAACAGTGTTAGAAATTACACTAGAATATATAACATCTTAAAACGAATTAAATGTGCTATTTTTGGGATTCGTTTACATGCTTAACTTGATCATAGTATCATAAACCTATATTTGTACCTATTATTGTCATGTTACCTGAGCTTCTTTATCCGTAATAAGAGATGATGATTGGGGCCTTAGGGCTATGTTTGGAACGATTTGTTAATTCCGTACGGTTGATACAATGTTGGCACGATGGATATTTCCTTGTGGTGTGAAATAACATTTGGCGATTAGTTGTTACCTTGTAAGAAGAATGGGAGTTGGATTCTCGTTATGATTACTAGTTCGTTAAACACTAGCATGCCCTTTACTTTGGTTTCTATTAATGTTTGTTGTTTTATATGATACTTTTCCGTTTGTGTTCCTTATGTAGTTACCTTTGTGTTTCCCCATTTGGCATGTTACTGTTATAGTTATGATTTTACCTTGTCTGTTACTATTACTCATACGTTTTTACTTGATTTACTTCTGCTACATGTCCTCTTCGAATCTGTGCCTTTACTTGTTATTATCTCGTATATGCTACATGCCGTTATTTGTTATATGATTTACTTATTAGATGTCTTGTCTTGTTACATGCTTTCACTCACTGCTTGCCTTCACCTGTTATATGTCTTTACTTGTTACATGATTTCATTTATTACACACCTATACTTTACCCATTTTACCAGACGTACATCCTTCCTCGTTTTGTGTTCTACACTTTCTTACTTAGTCGGATTGGGTGACTATTAGATTGACTGTGTGTTTATGCTTTGTGGAAGACTTGTCCTTATATGTGGGAGACAAGATCTAGGGTACTATATTGGCCATCTTACTTTGATTGAATTTGGATTTCCTAGCTGAATTCTACGTGTTATCTTTCCTGGTGTTATGCTGTGAATTTACCGTGCTTGATTGATGTTGAACAATTTCATCAGAATCTATACTAATATTGGGAGCGGGCAGCATGCCGCAACAATGTTTATTGATAATGGGATCGAGTTGCATGCTAAAACTGTATTTATTGATAAAGGGATCGGGTTGCACGCCACAACAGTATTTATTGATATTGTGAACGGGTTGCGTACTGTAATAATATTTATTGATAACGGGATCAAGTTGCACGCCACAACAATATTTAGTGATGGTGGGATCAGGTTGCATGCCACAACGTGTATTTATTTGTGATGTTTTGTTATGATCCTTGCGCGTACTTCATGATTTTTGTTTCCTTCTTAGAAATGGTTATGGGGTTATGTCTTGTTTGCCATGTTTGTTAACTTGCTCTATTAGCTCTCCATTTGATGCTCTTACTATTATTCGACGTATCTCTTGCCTTGTTTTTCCTGCTTATTATCTGCACAGGTACCTCGTAGGTGAGTATCTTTGACTTATAACCGCGTCACTACTTCACCGAGGTTAGTCAAGATATTTACTGAGTATATGAGGTCAGTTATACTTATACTACAGTTCTACACCTTGCATACAGATCTTGGAGTAGCGTAGCTGTAGAAGACGAAGCCTTGCATTAAAGACGTACTCGTGTTCTATATTTAAGCTACCTCTTATTCATGGTAGCTTAAGATTTAAGTTCTGTTTATGCAATCTTTAAACAAATATTATATTTATTTTTCATATCAATTTTATAAATCTAAATCATAGTAGCTCATGAGTTGTACTACCAGTCCTTTGGTAGTTGTATTGAATTCGGTTGTAGTTTTTATTTTATGTATTGTTGATTTCTCAGTTTAAATGTAACTTATATTGTTTGGCTTACCTAGTGGGTTGGGTTAGGTTCCATCACGACTTAGTGGAATTCTGGGTCCTGAGAAGTTGGTATCAGAACACTAGGTTCATAGGTTCTACGAGTCATGAGCAACTATCTAGTAGATTCCTATGGATCAGTATGATGGCGTACATACCTATCTTCGAGAGGCTCCATGGCATTTAGGAAACTTCCGTTCTTTCTTTCCTTATCGTGCGACCATGTTTCAGCTTGAAGCCTGCAACTTTGGTTCTTCCTATTCGTCCATATGTGATCTTAAGCACCAAGTATCATCGTACACCGACGGCTTGTGATGTTGCGGATGGGCTGCGAGTGGATGTGGATGCTTGATTACCCTCGCTGTGTGTTGTCCAGGCTTAAATATTGATGTGTTAGTAAATCTTCCAGTTGTTCATTTGTGGGATGAAGCAGATTCCTATATCTTGTCGACGAGTGTAGACTTAGGAGTATTAATTGGTTTCCTAGTTGTTGTGACCATGGTGGGGTCATGGAAAGTTTTTTATTTGAGTCTAGCTGGTGCGTTATCTCCTGCGTGAAGATTTTAGGTCATGTGTTTCGCATGAGTCTTCTATTCAGTGGGGTGTTTATCTTATCATTTCGGAGCATTTGAGGAAGTTGTAGTGACTATCACAAGGATGGGTATGTACTTGGCAAAGTCTTTGGAGTATTTTATGACTAGTGTTATATAAGTTTATAAAGTATTCAACTAACTAACAGTGCGAGACTAGGGCAACTATGAAGGAAGGAAAATGTGGGTTACAAGCGATGTGTTCCATGTCTTCGAGCCAAGTGGGGGAGTCTGCTATCGACGATCGGATTGCATGGTCATGCGTATATTAGCTCTTGGACTAGGATGTGCTTCTGGATTGGCTATGACTTGAGAAATATTTCATCGAGGATAATTACGAGCGAGGGATCAGTTGGATATATGATGTACTATACCTTTATGGGAATATACATGTCTTGGGATGATTCAAATTTGACATTCGTTGTGGATGGGGTGTGCAAGAAAAAAAGATTGCTTGGTTGCTTCTTTAAGTTATTCATGTACTGGTGAAGTGCGGGTTATTTAGTGTGTATTGGCCGTGTAATGGAGACTTTCGAGAAGCTTCTAATGAGTGTTGATGGCCAATTTTGACCCTCCTTTTAAAATTAATTTACTTAAAACTTAATAATTTACAATAAATATTTTCAAAATATTTTCTATCAATAAATACCTATTTTTATAAATTAATTAAGTATTAGTTTTAAAATTAATCATGTATTATTAATATTTTTTAATTAAAAATATACTTACTATTTTAAGATTATAAAAATAACTTTCGTATATACATTACATATGTCTTATAATTAATTTGATAAATTATTTCTTGATTTATAGTTAATTAGACTGCTATATTAATAATTCGAAATTAGTGTTATAATTTAGAAAATAAAGTATTTTTATAAATAATTAATTAAAATAATTAGTAGTATATATAATAAGTATAATTTTACCATATTTTATTTAAAATTATTAAGTTTATTTAAATTAATTTCAAAAAGAGATTAACAGACAAAAGGCTACAATTTCAATTCTCAATTAAAAGCAAAGTGTCCATATCTTAAATTATTTCCAGCCCAAATGCCAAGCCCAAACGGATTTGACCCAGTCCAAACACCCCATCTCATTCCACTTGCGCAATCCTTGCCATCCCCTTAACACCAATCACCACGTGCCACGTCACCCGTCTCTAGCACACACAAAACAAACACAAATCATGTGGGCCGTCCGTTTCTTGAATCAACGCCCATATTTTAATTCTATTTCCTCTTTAAACTTCAAACGCCCAGAGATTTATTTTCAACCCTCCGATCAAAGTAATCCAACGACTGTTGATTTTTCCTATTAAATTATTTCTAAAATCCCTAAATACCAAAATAATCGGAGCCGTTGATTAACAAATACAACGACTCTTGTTCCATCTCCCAACTTAAACTCAGAGACAGCCCCTCCCCATCACCCCAAACCCTAATCATTTCTCACCTCACTCTGCCACCTCTCTTTCCCTTTCCTCTTTCCTGTCTCTCATCCCTTCAAACCCATCAGTCATGAAACCTTGCACGAATCAATGCAAGGTCACAAAACCTTCACCAAATCATCCTTCCCTGCTTCTCCATTCCCCGAATTCCGATGATTTTCCCTTTTTTCTCTTCAAATATGAGAGATCAGATGCGACCAGTAAAGTTGAAATCCCATTTCTCTTCATTCTTTCAAATTCAACTTACAGATCCGTCTCCTTCATCCCTAGGTGACAAAGCTCGTGATTTCAGTTCCCATTTTCGTTGATTAAATTCAAAACCCCCAATTTGAAACCCTAGACCTAAATGATGAAACTACATTCATTTGGTTTCTCTACTCGTTCTTCCAAAACGGCGCATGCATGAGCTCCTCATGATGATTATTCTGAACTAGAGGTCAAATGCCATGACCTCTGGACATTCGGTCTTTACCCGATAGTTTCATCACTTGTAATGGCTATCGTGCACTCATGTAAAAGATTCATTCATTTTTCTCTCCAATTCACTCTGAGTTTACTCTATGTCTTTAGATTTTCCCCAACCCTGCTATCATCTTCAATACTTCGTCACTTTTCACTATCATTTTAAATCTGTTAGAACCCTAAGAGCCTTAATGACACTATAAATAGGACCTTTAATATTCTAATCCACAACCACCTAATACTGATGAAAAGCACACTAAGAACATCTAAAAAAGGCAAAAAATCAATATAGTAGTTGTAGAATTTCTTCGACTAATTCTTAGCTCTTACTCGAATTCTGATTTTTGCTCTGAGGTACTCATTTGGTTGAAGTCTTTGATTTCTTGGATCCTACCGGCTAAACGAGTCCTATTTGGTCTGCTGCCCTAGAGAAGGTCAGTACACCTTCACCCCCTTCTCTTTAATTGTTTTACTGGACTAGTATGAACATGTTGTTGCTTTTTTTTTTTAACCATGTTAGCTTCTGATGCTTATAATTAGTATAGAAATGTTATTTTTGGTTTATGATAAGATGTACTTTTAAGTCTTTAGTTACTGTTGAACAAACTGTTATGTGACGTCAAATGACTTTCATTTCTGAGTCTAAATAGTCTACCTGATTAAGCTGTTGTAATGTGCCTTAATGACTTCCCATATTTACTTAGACTTCATAATTTTCATTGATGATTATGTTATGAATGATCTCTATCTCTGCACATTGTTTCCTGCATTTTGTTTGTTTTATGGTCGAGATCACTGTCTGATAATCCTAATTAGGATAAAACCAGAGAGTTCATAGTTTACATCCTGCACCATTTAACTAAAGTATGAAAGTCTAAGTGTTTAAGTGCTCTCCTCCTCTATGCATGTATCTGCTAACTCTGAGGGCAACTTCTGAGTTATCCCTGTGACATCCTCATGATTATATCTAACTAGTCAAGTTGTCTGCGTTCATAAAATAATTATAATGAATATTTGCCTCCTCCATCACAACTTTTCACGACAATATTATTAGTTTTCATAGTTAATTACACACTTACTCTCTCTTCTCTTCTCTCATCTTTCTATAATTTATTGTCGTTTTCTATTGAAACTTTCCGATGTACACAAATCATATAATTCAACATATATAAGAGAACTCTTGCAACATGAATAAAGATAATACTATTCCATATCTCATCTTAAATAAACTAAAGCGAATACTATATAAGCAAGGTGTATCAACGGAACATCGTAAGTCAAAGAAGAGGTTAAGATTCTTAAACCACAATAAATAAATAATCTATGGAGTAAAGTGAAACAATTATGTACCACTGCTACGTACATATGGAATAAAATTAAGTAGTTCTATTTGTCCTTCATTTCCATCTCTCATTTTCTCCGTGAATCTCGACAAATACATGATAACATGTTGTATTACGCAGAAATGTAAATGATCCCTAAAAATAGAAAATCATAAAGTTTTTCCCTTGTTTCTAAATCATAACATTTCTTAGATGATTCTTGATAACTTATTATAATTGACATGCAGCTGAAGGGAAGGTGCCATTCTAAACTCTCTTTAAAATATGATAGACCCATATTTTCCAGCACTTTTATAATCTTCTCACATAATGAAGGTTTATAAAAAGATCTCCCAACATTTTATAATTTGATACTCAAGAAAAACTTTACCTTCTCTTCAGAGGACCCCTAATCTCATTTACCAATACTCAATGGTAAATTTGATTTCTTCAAAGCAACTTGCTAAAGTTAACTCTATGATCTTTTCGACCTCTTTGGATGTTGAATAAATACTTCACGCTGGCTGCTAAAACACATTAATAGTAGGAGATAAAATAAATCCTGGTTTGTTATGTAAATATTCTAGACATAATATGAATTAACAATCTCAGGTATAGAGAAATCACCGAAACTCGTATTATCCATGTTTTCTTTTGTCAAGCATAATACACCGAGTAATAGCATATAGTAATGCTTATCACACGAAGACCTCATATTCATAATAACTCTTCAGCCTTTAAATAATATCAAAACTTAAATATCATTTTCTTGATCTAAAATCTTATTAAGTTTTAATATATGTCTAATTAATGTCTTACAAATTACAATCTTGAAAATTATATTGTACGACCCGACTGGTTGTTTTGATCTCTAGCGCGTTTTTCGGCGGTTTTAGGCCTTGAGTAGCTTTTCTTCATGTATTATGACTTGTACGCATGGTTGGAATTGAATTTCAGGAAGTTCGGAGTTGATTTAGAAAAAAAATTCTAATTTCGGAAGCTTTAAGTTGGAAGAGTTGACTAACATTTGACTTTTGAGTAAATGACTTCTGAATCAGGATTTGAGGTTCCAATAAGTTCGTATGATGATTTCGGACTTGTGCGTATGTTCGGGTTGAGCATCGGGTGGCTCGGGAGTATTTCGACGCCTATTATGGAAAGTTGGCATTTTGGGTGAATTTCATAAATTTGGGTTGAAGTGGATTTTGATGTTATCGATGTCCGATTGAGATCCCGAGTTTGGGAAAAGCTCTGTATAGTAATTTTGGTCTTAGGAGCACGTCCGACGTTGATTTGGAAGTCCATAGGTCATTTCGGCTTAATTGACGAAGTTGGGAAGTTGGAAGATTTTAAAAAGATTAACCAGAAGTGGACTTTTTGGTATCGGAGTCGGATCTCGATTTCGAAAATTGGAATAGGTCCGTAATGTCATTTAGGACTTATGTGGTTTGATAGGTTTCGACATCAGGTGTGGAAGTTAGATGTTCAATAGTTCATTAGGCTTGAATTGATGCGCAATTTGTACTTTTGATGTTGTTTGGTATGAATCAGTTATTGGGACTTGTCGGTGTGATTGGATGGGGTCCCGGGGGCCTCGGGTGGGTTTTAGACGGGATTCAGGTCGAATTGAGCCTTGATGGAGTTGCTAAAATTTCTGATGCTAGTGCAACCGCTTCTGCGGAAGCTGGTCGTAGAAGCGACCTCGCAGAAGTGAGGCGAGGCTTGCAGGAGCGGTCCTAGGCGAGTTGGGCAGTGGCCGTAGGTGCGAGACTTTTTTCGCATCTGCGATGGCGCCGATGAGGCTTCCGGGAGCACAGAAGCGGAGTGGAGCGTAGGAACGTGGCGATTTGCACACCTGCGATGTCGCAGGAGAGGGACCTTGTCCGTAGGTGCAAAGGGGAGGCCTCTAGAGTTTTTCGCAAAAGCGGACTTGGTGCCGCAGAAGCGACACCGCAGAAGCGGCCTTTGGTTTCGCAAATGCGAAGGTCTCTAGGTAGTGTTGTTTTTAGAACAAGATTTTGGTCCATTTTCTTTAATATTCACTTGGTTGGGGAAACTTTTGGAGAGTTTCAAGGGGAGAGTTTCTTCAAGAAACACAAGGTAAGTCATTCCCACCTATTACAAGTTAAATACATGGTTTATATATGTGTTTAAACAAGGAAATTAGTAGAAATTTTGGATTTTGGTAAAAACCTAGAATTTGGTATTTTTGAATTTTGACCGTGAAATTGGACATGGAATTGAGATTACATTATATATTTGATTTTGTGGTATTATGGGTAATGATTATCTTCGAAAATTTTCGAAATCCGGGCACGTGGGCTCGAGGGTGACTTTATCGACTTTTCGAACGGAGTCGGAAATTGTTATAAATTAATTTATTATGAGTATTAGAGTATATATTTATGGATTTGCACATTGATTGACTAGTTTCAGAATATTTTGGTTGGAGTTGAGATGTTAAAGAGGCGTTGGAGCTGGTCATGGAATGTCGGAGCGAGATATATCTTTTGTCTAACCCTATGAGGGGAAACGACCCCCTAGGTAATATTTATTGTTATGTGTAACTGGTTGTGGATGCTACATACGCACGAGGTGATGAGAGTCCATACGTAGCAAAAGCATGTTTATGTCCGAGTAGACTTAGGATCTTATCATGTAATATTTGAATTATTTGAACTCATTCTGCTGGTTTAATTAATTGAAGTTATAACTAAAAATGGTTTAGAAATAATTATATGTATAATAGACCAAGCCTTATCACTGTGAATTGTGGGCAAGTTATTTGAGGAAAGGTAAAGATTATAATCATGTTATGCTCATGTATTGAATTGTAAGCGCGTGTCTCGTAATTCGGTAACTTTCTTCCTTTTCTTGTGGAGCGGGCCGAACGCCTCGACAGTATATAGATGCATCTATGGTTCGTGTCACTTGACCCTCGGAAGTGTACTCATTATTCCGGATTTGGCCGAAAGACCTCAGCAGAATCGTGCGTTATATCGCTAGTGGTACGAATATTCACAAGACAAACCTTCCACTGATGCCCGGCGTTTTATGGTATTTCTTTTTCATTTGGTATTGACACTTGGTATTTTCTGAGATATTAAGTTAGAATACAAGATCAAAAAATTTATGCTTTAAAATGGATAATTGGAACATTATGATATTGCAGATTTACTACACTTTTGTTGTGTACTTCATATCTGTTATGAATTATTATATTATTTTTATTAGACCTCTAGTAAGTGTTGATGTCAACCCCTTGTCACTATTTCTCTGGGGTTAGGCTAGATACTTAGTGGGTACGCGTTGATTTATGTAGTCATGTTGCATTTCTACACTAAATGTGCAGATCTGACAAGTTCATTTGGTGATCACCTTGGCGCGCAGGTGCATATGTTGAGGAGACTTTATGTGAGCTGCAACTCAGGTTACGCACCACAGTCCACCTAGTCCCCATTGTACCATTTATTTTATCCTATCTTATTTACATTCTGGACAAATATTGTATTATTGTTGTACTCCTTAGAAAATGCTCATGCATTTGTGACACAGTGTTTTGAGAGTTTCTACTAAATTTTTAGTATGGTAGTTCACATAATTTCTATCATTTCACCCTGTGAATTTTGTTTCATACTATTAAATTAATGGAAATTATATTTTTAAAATACTAAAATGAGTAATTAAGTGAGTTATTCACCGTTGGCTTCCCTGAAGGCGATATTAGGCGCCATCACGACCTTTAGTGGATTTTGGATCGTGACAGCTTGGTATTAGAGCATTAGGTTTATTTGGGTCTCACGATTCTTGAGCAAGTCTAGTAGAGTCTTGCATATCGGTACGTAGACGTCTGTACTTATCTTCGGGAGGCTACATGGCTGTTAGGCATACCTCCCTTCTTGATTCCTCATCGTGCAATTTGATTCCTCTGATGTTTATGCCATTATTTTCTTCCTACTCATTCTTATACGATGTGGAGTGCTCGTGTCGATTGGGCTTCGGGGAGTTGCGATGGTACTACAAATGTGGGGCAGGATATTTCTCCCTACACATTCGAGCAAGTTTTTATTGTATTCTTGCGGAAGGATGTTCTTTCATTTCAGCTCGGTAGCTGTATTTTTGATGGTATTGAGGCTATGCACAGGTTTCTATGATATTCATGAGTTGTTATCGCACAATACTGATGAAATGGTGGGGTGCTCGTTTATGTGTCGACGCAGTGAATGACTTGAAAGGAGGTTTTTTCCTCACTGCATGATTCATATATTCAGCATTTAATTCCAGCAGAGGAAATTCAAACGAACTATAGATGTCCAGGTTTGATTGACGGAGTGATGAGACGTGGTATTTTCAAGCGTGGTGGAATTCTCATTTGTGATGTGTGTCGTCGTCCTTGTTTGAATGCATTAACGTTCACCAGTGTTATGGTCTTCTTCGATTCGCCTTTGTGGAAGGGTATTATGAAATGGTGCAGGGAGAGTGGTTGTCCAAAATAGCGGTGTGCAACAGTTCAGAATCGAATCGGTATTTCTAATGGTGATGGCTCGAGAAAGATGATCTTCTAGGAGGTTTAGAGTTGATAACAATTCATTAGTTCCGGTGTTACAAAGATGGATTTTGATTTGAGGCAACATTTGGGTAGCGAAGGATGCGGAAGGACATGGTGGGAGGTGTCTCGCGGTAGTTGAATTACTAGCAGGCCAAATATGAAGAGTAGAGGTCGAAAAGTCGCTTAAAGGAGATGGTTAAACCGAAGTGGGAGTGACAGAGTAGTATACGAATTCTGTGGTAGGAAGCTACTTACTTGAAGACAGTTTAGAGCGATTTGGGAATCATGGTGGCAGAGTGACTAGGTCTACGGATTGTATTTGGGATGGTGGATACTGTATTGAGGAACATTGAATGTGGTAGAAAGGAGTTTGCTTGAAATGATGATGGGTGTGAAAACAACTTGATCATCGTTGGGATGCAACATGATTTCGAGTTGGAATGTATTGTCGCACTTTTAGTTGATTTCAATGGGGAGTGAACGGACTTGCACAACCGGTGAATGAGCACAGGCTCAGGAGGGTTTAATGATTTCGTAGTAGTTGTACCCAGTGCAATGCCGTTGGAAGATGTCGACATGGAATCCCACAGGTGGGTTATCTCCTATGAGAAAGTTAGCGGTTGCGTGATTTTGATGAAGTTTCTACGAAGAGTTCTACTTACTATCCAACGGGAGGTCGAACAGGCGATTATGGCTGATAATTCAAAATGTTCAACACATAGTAAAATTACATAAATCCGATACCAAAACCTCGATTAAAATCTCAAAATTCGGCCTAAGGATCTTCCACTTTTTCCCCTCAATTTCTCAACCCAAATCCTTAATTAAATGATGCAATTAACGATGTATTAGTGGATATTAATCAAAAACAAGTCAATAATCCTTACCCAATTGTTTCATTTTGAAAACCCCCCAAACTTTTGCCTCAGTCCGAGCTCTATATCTCAAAATATGAAGGAAAATGGCAAACCCTCGATTTTAAACCATTATGCTCAGCGATTTCTCTTCTGCAGGGTCTTCACCGCATCCGTGTCTCCGTACCTACGGATAAATCCTCACAGGTATGGACTTCAATTAAGTTCATAGGGCCCACTTGTGCGAGCAAAAGGGCCGCACCTGCGCGCCTGTTTCTGCGGAGAACTTTCGCTTCTGTGATTAATGGCCTCCCTTGCCTTCCGCTTTTGCGTTCCATCTTTCGCAGAAGCGACTCCGCTTCTGCGGTCTTCACATCGCACCTGCGATCACTGGACTTTTCCTTCCAGACCGCACATGCGCCCCATAGATCGCTTCTGCGAGCTCGCACGTGCGATAGGGACTCCGCAAGTGCGATTACACCAGCTGATGCCCACTTCAACAATTCACACAAGTCTAATTCTAGTTCGTTAACCACCCGAAATCCACTCGAGGCCCCCGAGACCTCAACCAAAAGTTCCAACAAGTCCTAAAACATCATACGAATTTAGTCGAGCCTTCAAATCACATCAAACAATGCTAAAAACACGTATCACACCCCAGTTCAAGCTTAATAAACGTTGATACTTCAAACTTTTATAACCAATGCCGAAACCTATCAAATCACGTTCGATTGACCCCAAATTTTGTACACAAGTCATATTTGGAATTATGGACCTACTCCAACTTATGGAATCGGAATTCGACCGCTATATCAAAAAGTCTACTCCCGGTCAAACTTCCCAAAAGTTTAACTTTTGCCATTTCAAGCCTAATTCAACTACGGACCTCCAAATCACAATTCGTATGCGCTACTAAGTCCAAAATTACCCAATAGATCTAACAAAATCAAATAAACTCCATTCCAGAGTCGTCTTCATACAATTCCAACTACGGTCAAATTCCTAGAACTTAAGTTTCCATTATAGGGACTAAGTGTCAAATTTCACTCCAAAACTAACAACAAATCCTCCCGGCAAATCACGTAAGCATAAAATGAAATAGAGGAAGTATTAAATAGGGGATTAGGGCTAATACTCTCAAAACCACCGTCCGCGTCGTTTGAAAATGTATCCTACCCGTCCCACAATCTATATTACAATCAATTAAAGTCCTAATTGATCCTTGACTGAATGAGCTCAATTAGTAGAATAGTACACTACGGGCAAACCTATGGTACGTCTTTTGTATAACATGAATGTTGTTTATGTAACGACCCGACCGGTCGTTTTGAGCATTTACGCCCCTTTCAAATATTTGAAGTCTTGAATAATTTCCTATGAGGTATTATGACTTGTGAATTTTTGGTTTTAGTTTTAAGGTATTTCGGAGTTAGCTTGGAAGCTTAAGTTGAAATAGTTGAACGAATATTGACTTATGTGTAAACGATCTCAGAATTTAATTTTGATGATTCCAATAGCTCCGTATGGTGATCTTGGACTTAGGAGTGTGTCCGAAAAATTATTTGGAGGTCCGTAGTGGAATTAGGCTTGAAATGCCGAAAGTAGGATTTTGGGAAGTTTGACCGGGGGATTTACTTTTTGATATCGAGGTCGGAATCTGATTCTGGAACTTGGAATAGCTTCGTTATGTCATTTATGACTTGTGTGCAAAATTTGAAGTCATTCCGGATTGATTTGCTGTATTTCGGCACAAGATATAGAATTTGAAAGTTCAAAGTTCATTAGGCTTGAATTGGGGCATGATTCGTGATTTTAGCGTTGTTTGATGTGATTCGAGGCTTCGACTAAGTTCGTATGATGTTTTAGGACTTGTTGGTATATTTGGTTGAGGTCCCGAGGGGATCGGGTGAGTTTCGGATGGTTAGGGGGGTTGGATTATAGACTTGGAACTCTACTGGAATTTTTCTGATGCACCATCTGGTTTCCTTCATCGCGTTCACAAGTGGAGCCTCGCGTTCGCGAAGAGGAACTGAGAGGCTGGAAATATTTTCTCTTCGCGTTCGCGAAGAGAAGAACGCGTTCGCAAAGGGTGGACTGGGTGTGCATCGTGAATGCGAGAGCTGTTATGCGTTCGCGAAGAAGAAAGGAAGCAGCTGAGGACCCCAGGCAATTGGTCTACGCGTTCGCGTAGGGGGTGTCGCGTTCGCGTAGTGAGGGGGAATGAAGCATCACGTTCGTGATGGGTTGAACGCGTTCGCGTAGAAGGCATTGAGGCAGAGGCATTTTGTGCTTCGCGAACGCGAGGGTGATGTCGCGTTCGCGAAGCTCGCGTTCGCGAAGGAGGAATTTGGATGGGAACTATTTTGTGCTTCGCGAACGCGAGGCACTGACCGCGTTCGCGAAGAAGAAAAGCCTGGGCAGTGAGTTTAAATTCGGATTGAGGCGGGTTTTGGGTGATTTTCAGAGGAAACAACGAGGTAAGTGTTCTTAACTCAATATTGGTTAAATTACCCAAATCCATGGTTGTTTTTATCATTTAATTGGTGAATTGAATTGGGAAAGTTTGAAAACCCTCTTGGTTTAAATGGAAGATTTGAGGGTCGAGTTAGGGTAGGATTTTGGTAAAATTGGTATGGTTAGACTCGTGGTTGCATGGGCTTCCGGATTTTGTAACTTTTGTCGAGTTCCGAGATGAATTTTGAGCTAATTTTTGGATTTTTATGGAAAATTATTATTTTCTTATGGAATTAATTCCAATGAATTTTATTGACTGAAACGAATTATTTATGGCTAGATTCGAGGCGTTTGGAGACCAATTCACGAGGCAAGGGCAGAGCAGATTAAAGAATTTTATGGCGAATTATTTATGGCTAGATTCGAGGCGTTTGGAGACCAATTCACGAGGCAAGGGCAGAGCAGAGTAAAGAATTTTACGGCTTGAAGTAAGTACCAATTATAAATCTGGTCCTGAGGGTATGAAACCCCGGATTTGGTTATCATGTGATTATTTTGGAAGTGACGCGCATGCTAGGTGACGGGCGTGTGGGCCTGAACCGAGGGGATTGTGACATGGTCCATCCTGGAAAACTGTAAAGTTGAGTAATTTGTTGTTAGCTATATGCTCTCTATGTGTTGATAAAATTTGACCGTAAATCATGTTAGAAATCATGCTTAGGCTATGCGATAGTACTGTTGGGACCCACAGAGGTCACGTACTTGTTGAATTTCCTGCTAAATGCTATATGTACTCAGTCTCAGCTTTTACTTGCACATTTTATCTCAGTCTCTATTATTATAATTTATACATTATATCATTGTTGTTTGGGTTGATTTCATGATTATTAAGAGCCCGAGAGACTGGAGAGATTTATGACTGAGTGAGGCCGAGGGCCTGATTGTGAGATATTGATATTATAGCACGTGAGTTGTCCGTGCAGCACGTGAGTTGTTTGTGCAGCATGTGAGTTGGCCGTGCAGATCCTTATATTATACTATAGCATGTGAGTTGGCCGTGCATCACGTGAGTTGGCTATGTGGATCCTTATATTATACTATAGCACATGAGTTGGCCGTGTAGCACGTGAGTTGATTGTGAAAATCCAGATATTTATATTATGGCACGTGAGTTGTCCATGCAGATTATAGCGCTTGGGCTGTAGGAGCCCTCCGGAGTCTGTACACCCCCAATGAGCGCGGGTACCCATTGAGAGTGAGTGATGAGGGCTGGGAGCCCACGGAGTGATGAGGGCTGGGAGCCCAGTGAGTGGTTGTTATCCTAAGAGTTTGTACTTGATTTTCATTTGTTGTTGCACTTAGTTGCTATCTGTCATTGTTGTGAAATCTCTGAAAGATTATTGATATACGGATTACATGAACAGGAACTGTATAAAAATTGATTTGACATTAAACTGCCAGATTTGATAGCATGTCTATTCTTTGCTGGAATTACTGGAAATGAACCATAACTGTGTAGCTCGTTAATATCTTCAATTCCTTATTTATTATTGTTACCTGCTGAGTTGGTTGTACTCATACTACACCCTGCACTTCGTGTGCAGATCCAGGTGTTCCCGAATATAGCGAGTGTTGATCCTTTCGTGCGGTTGATTTTCAGGAGATTTTGAGGTAGCTGCCGTGTTCCGCAGACCTTGTCTCTCCTTCTCTATCTCTTTGTTCACTGTATTTGGTCTCACACTATTATAGACTATATTTTCCAGACTTGTATTCATATTAGATGTTCATGTACTCAGTGACACCAGGTTTTGGGGAGTGTTTGTATTGTATTTAAATATTATATTTTCAACCTTAAAGAGAAGTTTTGATTTATTGAGATTATCGATTTGCCTAGTATTGAGATAGGCGCCATCACGACGGGTGAAATTTTTAGGTCGTGACAATTTATGAGAGTGAGTGAATTTTTTCTATCTTGAGTTCCTAATTATGTTTAAATTTTATTGTGTGCTGAACTACTCTCTATTGTTGTGTGATAGAACTTGATTTATGAAGGAAAGGTAGTGCCATTGACCTCTATGTTAGAGTAAGTGAGTGAGCTTTGAAAAATACGTGGTGCTTGTGAGTCAAATCTTATGGTGAAGATGTTACATTATTATGCTTAATTTATTTTAAATATTATTAGTGTAATGAGTTATGAGACGCGGTTAAAAAGGTTGTGTCTTTATAAAGTGTAGTTTGATTGCTCGAGGACGAGTAATGGTTTAAGTGTGGGGTGTTGATGAGAGGCTATAATCTCGTGTTTTAGTCGTTTATTGCACTCTAATTTACTACACTTTTATTGTGTTTGAGATTTAATACCTAGTGTTTTGCACTAATTGTGTGTTTTATGCCTTGTAGGAGTGATTCTGAGTGATGTACATGTTATGGAGCTAATTCAAGCTATTTGGAGCTTTGAAATCTAAGTAAAAGCCTAAAAGATTAAGTCGGGATTGCGTTCGGGGGTCGAGAACCACATCTGGACTTCAAAAACGAAGCAAAAAGGCAAACTTTGATAATCCACAACAGTCGCGGCGCATGGGGTGCCACGACTATCCAAATCTGCTACTTTTCAATTTTACATGCTCCCTGATAAACTCCACTGCTGCCCCGCTTGGCGCGTCCCCCCATGTGATGCGCCTGTACAATTTTTACAAAGCTATTTTCCTATTTCGGCTAGAAGAAGGTGGTTTCGTTTGGGCTCGACCCTACTTAATATAAATACATGTAAAAATGTTATCTTATGGACTTTTGATACATTTTAGACCTAAGGAATCTAAGGAGGAGGTGGAGAAACAAAATCACAAGGATTTCATCATTCAATCCTTACTCAAGACACGAGTTTGGATCGTTTTATATTTTCTTTTAACTTAAACATATTCATGATGAATTGCTCCATATATATGGAGTAGTTCTCTTTAGGGTTTGATGGATTTGGTATATTGATGATTGTTTGAGGATATTAACTCTAGTTTTATGTATTGAATCGTTCTGGATGTTTTAATCGTTGCATCTATATTCACTTGTTCATGTAACCGAGAGAGGCATAACTTATTATATTTTTGCATTCTATTTTGTTGGTTGAATTCATTAATTCTTCTTAGTTATCAGAAGAGGCTAGTTGAATTGTTGCTTAAACCTAGTTAGGAGGATAATCAAGAGAGGTTCTCCTAAAGACCAATCCACTACGAATTCTTGCATATCTTTTCCGAGTTATATTGGTTCATCTTGTGAGGTTGAGACTTAATCGAGAGAAGAGTTTCTACTAAACGTTTGAACTAATAATTGAATGAATTCCATAGACTCACTTGAACATTAGAAGTGAATTATCTAGAGTTAGATCTCAAACATTTGTCTTGCACCTATCCTATCAAAACCTTATCTTTTCCCCATTGATAACCTTCTTTGCTCATTATTTAAGTCGATTATCACTAGTCAATAGCTCTAGATCCTTGCTTAATTATAGTTTTAATCACATAAATCTCAACTGTTGATCATCTTGGTTACCAATTAAACTAGAAACTACGAAAATACTGTTTAACTCCAACCCATGTGGATACGATATAATATTATACTATATTCGACTACCGAGCATATTTAAGTGTGTGTTTCAAGCTCGTCGAGAAGCGATGGGGATTTGCGCTCCTGCAATGTCGCAGGAGCGAGACCTTGTCTGCAGGTGCGAAGGGGAGGCCTCCAGAATTTTCCGCAGAAGAGGACTTGGTGCTGCAGAAGCGGCCTTTGGCTTATCAGATGCGAAGGTCGCTAGGCAGTGTTGTTTTATGACCGGGATTTTGGCCTATTTTCTTTCATTTTCACTTGGTTGAGGCAATTTTTGGAGAGCTTCAAGGGGAGATTTTCTTCAAGCAATACAATGTAAGTGATTTCACCTATTACAAGTTAAATACATGATTTATATATGGGTTTAAACATGAAAATTAGTAGGAATATGGAATTTTGGTAGAAAATCTAGAATTTGGTATTTTTGAATTTTGACCACGAAATTGGATATGTAATTGAGAATAAATTATATATTTGAGTTCTTGATATTATGGGTAATGATTATCTTTGAAGAGTTTCGGAATCTGGGCACGTGGGTGACTTTATCAACTTTTGGAGCGGAGTTAAAAATTATTATAAATTAATTTATTCTGAGTATTAGAGTATATATTTATGGATATGCACATTGATTGGCTAGTTTCGGAACATTTGGCTTGGATTTGAGATGTTAAAGAGGTGTTGGAGCCGGTTATGGAACGTCGGAGAGAGGTAAGTCTCTTGTCTAACCCTCTGAGGGGGAAACTACCCCTAAGTAATATTTATTGTTATGCGCAACTGGCTGTGGATGCTACGTACGCACGAGGTAACATGTTTATGTCTGGGTAGACGTAGGATCTTATCATACAATATTTGAATTATTTGAACTCATTCCGTTGGTTTAATTAATTGAAGTTATAAATGAAATTGGTTTAGAAATAAATATATGTAATAATAGACCGAGCCTTATCACTTTGAGTTGTAGGCGAGTTATTTGAGGAAAGGTAAATATTATAATCATGTTGTGCTCATGTATTGAATTGTAAGCGCGTGCCTCGTAATTTGGTAACTTTCTTCCTTTTTATGTGGAGCGGGCCGAATGCCTCAGCAATATATAGATGCATCTATGGCTCGTGCCACTCGACCCTCGACAGTGTACATATTATTCCAGATCAACGACCTCGGCAGAATCATGCATTATATTGCTACAACAACAACAACAAGACAAACCTTCCACTAATGCCCGACGTTTTATGGTATTTCTTATTCACTTGGTATTGGCACTTGGTATTTTCTATGATATTAGGGTAGAATACAAGATCGAGAAATTTATGCTTTAAAAAGGATAATTGGAACATTTTGATATTGCACATTTACTCCACTTTTGTTGTGCACTTCATATATGTTATGTATTATTATATTATTTTTATTAGACCTCTAGTAAGTATCGATGTCGACCCCTTGTCACTACTTCTCCGGGGTTAGGCTAGATACTTACTGGGTTCGCGTTGATTTACGTACTCATGTTGCACTTCTGCACTAAATGTGCAGGATCTGACATGTTCTTTTGGCGATCACCTTGGCGCCGAGGCACATCTGTTGAGGAGACTTTATGTGAGTTACAACTCGGGCTGCGCACCACAGTCCACCAAGTCCCCATTGTACCATTTATTTTATCTTGTCTTATTGACATTCTGAATAAATATTGTATTATTGTTGTACTCCTTAAAAAATGCTCATGCACTTATGACACCGGGTTTTGAGAATTTCTACTAGATGTTTAGTATGGTAGTTCACATAAGTACTATCATTTCACCATGTGAAGTTTTTTTGATAATGTTAAATTAATGGAAATTATATTTTCAAAATATTAAATCGAGTAATTAAGCTGGTTATTCACTGTTGGCTTGTCTGACGGCGGTGTTAAGCGCCATCACGACCTTTAGTGGATTTTGGATCGTGACATATATTTTACGTACTTCACACATATAACCAATGTAATTCATATGGTAAAATGAATAACAAACTAATCTTTAAGAAAAATTATTCCTAATCATCACATGATGCAAATAAGTTATATTTTGAGATTATCACAAGATCTGCCCTATCATTATAGAAATAAGGTTCATATATCACAAAAAATGTATATTTAAAGAATGAGTAAAATAAAAAACAAAAAAAAGTAAAATTGTTTGTTCACTTTATTCCTTACTCATTATCTGGGAGATGGATAAGAGTGAGTTGCTCTAGTGATGAGCATCCTCCACTTTCAACCAAGAGGTTGTGAGTTCGAGTCACCCCATGAGCAAAGTGGGGACTTCTTGGAGGGAGGGAATCGGGGGTCTATCGGAAACAACCTCTCTACCCCAGAGTAGGGGTAAGTCTGCGTACACACTACCCTCCCTTAGGAGAGCATCACAAATATCCCTCTCTTTATCGGTAGCAATCATTTCTTCGTGTCCTTTTGGAACTATTGCCACTGCTTCTTTATTCCATAGAATGCCAATAAGCATTTTGTCTTCCCTTTTCCCCACACCTCTCTGTGTCGGTTGCTAGAGGCTTTGTCATGCCAAGAAATAACGATTGTAGCCACTTGGTTCTGATCATCCACGTTGATATATGCACATCTTCACTATAGGTTGTACTTGTATTTTTATGCATCTCTATTCATTGTTTTTGATGAAAATGTGTTTTGCAACTCAACATTTCCAAAGGCCTAATATAATCACTCTGTCATATTGAGCCCAATTCAAAATTTTCATTACCTGGTGTCACCATATTATTCATCCTTCATCATTGTAGCAATTGTGTATTCCACCATAGGTTAGACATGAAGCAGTTGTTATGGAGATATTAAAAAGCATTTTTTTTGGTGCATGGGAGATTTGAAAACCCATTATTCTCTCCTTTTTATGCCTTTGTTCATGTAGTGTTTATATTTAACTGCAAATTCACAGACTCAAAATAATAGTAATTATTATTGAAGAAGGCAAAGAGTTGTTTCAAAATAATGATACAATGATAATTAGTGGTTGAGGAAGGAAAGGAGCATTCTTTTAAATATCGGATCGATGTACCCGAAGAGACATAAGTAGTGTTAAAGACGATTCTTAACGGTGCCTATTGGATTTGATAACTGAAACACCTTTTTCATCTTTTTTAAGAAGGAAAAATGCAAAATTATGAGAAAAAAGATATTTACAAAAGCTGCTCTTAGGAAGATGCCAAGTCATCTTTTCTAGTCCCTAAATTGTTGCATATGTATGAAACAGTCTTGTTGAGTTAAATTTTTTCATGAATATCAATAGCTTTACTATATATATTCTGTTAAGATTAAGTTATCCTCTTTTTCATAAAAAATAGTTCATAATCATGTTTGTTACAGTTGATTGGTAATTGCAGTTAAGCTGAACATAGTTGCTTCATGTTTAGATGTAACCCTTAGTTGCATAACTGAGTTAAAGCATGTTTGGTATAGCACTTTTCCTATCTTTAAATTCCTTCATGCACTACTGACTTTGTGAAGCTTTCATTTAGTTGTCTTTCATAAATGCAGGTCATAGTCATTTTGTTATAATTAAGTGATAACTGTTTTTCATGCTGAGTATGATTGTTGCATAATCAGATGTTAATTTTAGTTCATGCACCTGAGTTAAACCTATTTTTGTATAATCTTTCCCTTGTTTATAACCCCTTTTCTCTTTATGACATAACTGACTTGAATCTATAACAGGTGAAGCTCACCCTGTTTGTGTAAGATCACACCCCCATTCGAACTGTCTATATATATATATATATATATATATATATATATATATATATATATATATATATATATATATATATATATATTGTTGCATGTATCTTTGTTTGTCTACATGACTTCATATTTATTCTGAAGTTACACTCACTCCTCTCTTTCCTGCTATTCTGAAATTGAATCGGATTTTTAATCCTTTGAGAAGTTCTCTACTGCTACTACTCGAACATGGTGGATTGTTTAAGATTGATACATTGATGAGAATGATCCTGTTAAGCATATTTATAAGTTCCATGTTTGGATCTGTAACCTATAGTCATGCTAAGAGTTCTGATATCTTTGAAAATACCTATAGTGTTTGCTAGTCATGGCCATTTGTCTGAATCTCTGTAGATTTTTAAGCAGTCTTGTCAATCTTTGCATATGCCAGTTTTCAGTCGGAGTTAATCAATCTGTTGTTAAGTATTTGTAGTGTTGCATACTTGAACTAGGCGCTCTTTACCTTTTCTTTGAATATGTTCCTCAATGTTTAGACCTTTAACAGTAATATTATAGTGTTTATGTTTCTCTACCATGTGTGTTTGAAGTCTGACTTTCAGACTTACTTAATATATTCATCTGGTGTTAGAAATGTAGTCATAAGAACAAAAAATATATTTATGTCTTTATATTATCCTGTTAAGGGGAAAAGTATGCTTCTGTGGCAGGGAATACTATAGTATTTAGTTTACATTGAAAGATCCTCATTAGTACCTAAACCTATAGGGAAAAATGAGTCATTAGTGGTTAGGGGTAATTGGGAGTGAGGTTTAACTCTAGGTTGGGATGCTCTCCCCGCCATAAGCATTGCTCTGGGCCTTGAGACCCTTGGGAACTTTGAAAGATCAGGGGGTTCAAAGAGGGCATCGACCTTGAGTAGAACTCTCTCTTTATTCCTTAATTCATCGACCCTTTTGGTTCTTTAGGGGTCTAGTATTTAATGATAATGAAAAGTTTTTAATGTAAATTATTTTCCATGTACAACTACCACATTAGTATAATTTTCTCATAATATTTGAGTATTGATATTCTATTATATTCTTGCTCTAATCATTTGTTTATATATTTCCTACATGGTTGAATATGCTAAATATATAGAGCATGTATCTAAAGACCTTTTTTATTTTTTATTTTTGGACATGTACATTTGTTTGGGCTTGCCGAGTTCTTAAGGAACTCAGGCCCAAGACCAGTACTGGTGCATTTTTGGAAGTCTGAAGTCAGCTGCTGCCATCCCTTTACTGCCGGGCCTGCCTTCTTAAGGCCTAATTTCCAGAGACCAATTCTCTCATTAAACTCCTTTATTATTGTTTACTGCTTTGCTAGTTTAATCCACTGCTTGTTGCATTTTATTACATCTTTTTGTTGTTATTCCATCCTACACGTATTTAATACTTATATATTGAATTATATGCTTTACTTTTTCCTTTATGTCATATAAAATATAGGCAAGCCCTAACTAGTGCAGGATTTTAAAAAAAATATAGTTAATAATCAATCCCCATTTCACTAGTTACATTTGTTTTATGTCATACTATATTTTTGCTCACCTATTTTTTTATTAACAAGATTCTGAAGCCCCAGAACTTAGCAAAACAGCAGCCCCTTATTCAAAAGGAAAATCAAATCTGAATCGTAAGGCTAACCTTCTAAAATAAAATCGACTCTTTCAAAAACCAAAGTGCTGCTGCTCAGCAAAGATTTCAAAACGATTCCTCAAACATCTCTTTAGTTTTATTTTGGTGTATTTATAACGAATAGAGTTTTATTCTCACTTAGACTCCTTTATAAATTCACATCCTTTTTAAAGTCTCACATCCCTTTTATTAATATCATATTCTCACTTAGAAATACAGTAAGACGTACTCTTTAATACTAATTAAGGCATATTATAAATAATTAATTATAAAATTAGCTTAAGTCCTATAGAGCTACCTCAGGTAGATTTTAAGCGGTGCCTTAACACCTTTCCCTTAGACGAACAAGAACCCTTACCCATAGTCTCACCGGTTAGCAGACTAATAATGAATATGAATTAGTAATTAAATGGGTACCCTATTACACCTTTAAATATTAGGTGGCGACTCTCTTTTATCAACAATAGAGAAACCACAAGTTAAATCTTATTTTGACTAGTGTAAAATAGGGTGCAACAACGAGTTCAAGATTCACATGTGGTATTTAAGAATTTTTCAATTTGTGTATGTCTAGGGCTTGATATCGGAAGTGGATGGTCTCTACAATTGCTGAACATCTATATCAATATGGACAATACATGAAAGTATTAGAGAGATGCAAGAAACGACTCCGGATTCGTAGAAAGTCTCGTTAGAGCGAGCATTTTGGATTAAGTTACTTTTGGATTTGGCAGTCTGTGTGACTCGATTGAGTAAGGGGAAATCAGTTCTGATGACTTGATTATGTGTTAGTGGGTTTTGAATAATTCATGATGGCTATGGCCACAGTTTGGGGTTGATGTCTTCTACGGGTATAAAAGGTGTGTCATGTGGGGTGATGTCCTCCCAGATTGAGTTAAATGGAAGGATCTCGGTTGATGAGGTGTTCAACCTGCTTTGAATTTAGAGTTGATTATGAGATTTTCGTATTTTCACGAGTTAGCATGATAGTTAGGGTTGAAAGTGGTGTTACTATTTGGTATCGCTCGAGGAGGGTGTATTTTTTTGGGATACGTATTGTGTTTTGACTTGCGGATGCTTGACTAGTGATACAGTGATCGCTTGGTTTTGGTCTACCGAGGTTTAGGTTTTGCTACGTAGAGCAGAACATCTATGTGAGTATTTTATGTAAGATGATGGAGTATGAGTGATGTATCAGCCATTTGAGTAGTAGAGTTAGGATCAGATATGGAGATTCCGATATTCATAAGGTTTAGAGACTGGATGTTCTTGTATGCAGATTATTCCTTAGTTACGGACTATGATATATGTTAAGAATTGAATGGCTAAGGGTATGTGTTATGGATATGTTGCTATGGACTTTTGGAAGGTTATATACCTATTTGGGAATGATTGGAATTGGTTTGGGGGCTATTTGTAGGCCTAATGAGAATGTGTGTTCTATATCGGATCGGGTTTGCTTACTCTTACGCAAATTTTACCGTAGGTATATCATTAGACATAATGGATGCTATTCAGGCCCTAGTTTATGTTACACATTTTTGACTTATGTAATGATGGGTTGTGAGGTTACTTGGTGATTTGTACGCATGTTATAAACCTGTTTAGGGCTTGTAATGATATATGGGCAAGACGTCTCTCGTGATGTTGATTTGATTATTGCACCTTAGTTAAGCTTTCCTTTTTTCGTATTGTATTATGCCTATTCATCTCCCCACAGTTATATTTGTACACTTTATTGTGTTTGATGTTTACGCGCATGTGCTTAGTGAGCACGGGCATTATGGCTCGATGTGCATCCCTATGTGGATTGATATGTTTGGGATAGGGTTTCATGCCACAACGGAGTTATGTGGGATATCCTTCATTGTGTTTATTTGGTGTATTTTGTTTTCCCTTAGCGGGATGAGTTCATGAAATTATGCCTTTGTTGTTATATCATTTGTACTTGTTGGATAATCCCCATACCTTGTTTTCTTTCCATTTTGGGATATATATGAGCTTTTGCTTGTTTGGTGTACAGAGCGCGTTGTATGATGTTCCCTGTGGCCTTTGTTGTGACTTATCGGTTGGGCTACTTGTTTGGACCTAGGATTTGCACTATTGTATTGGGATAAGGAATGTTTATGGCATGCTCCAAACCTAGGGAGGCGAGACCGGCACCCGGTGCCTCACTTGACCGAGCGTTCCAACTTGAGACTGAGGAACTATGAACATACAATTTGGTACTTTGGCTGGCAAGGCCACAACGCAAGATAATTTGTGGAACAAAATATAAAACAGAGCATAGATTAGCTCCAACTAAACATGTATAAAGCTGGGCCAACAAGGACGTCACAACTACTATAGCTAGCAAACCAAAAGAATATACATACTAGGCCTATAAGACAGACATAATGTAGTGTTTGATATGATATATCTTCAAGCCTCTACGAATGGCTATACTGTAGTCAGCACAGGGCCCCGACCTACCCATATAATCTCTCTCTCTATCTCTCTATCTATCTCTCTCTCTCTCTCTCTATACACACACACACACACACAAATAAAATGTACTCAAAACCTAGGACCCCGCAACTCCGAATGATATGGAGCTTACCGATAAAGCTAAACTCGAACAACACCTACTGAGGAGGTCTACCCATCCGTCTATCGAAACCTACAGGCATGAAATGCAACATCCCTCGCAAAGGGAAGTTAGTACGAAATAATGTACCAAATGTGTAAGAAAATAGAATAACTGAAAGTTAAAACTGAACTGATAATATAATACCTGAAACTAACTAGGAGTCAAAGATGATTTGAAGATATCCTTACCTGCTGATACTGACTCAACTCTCTCAATATAGTAAGTAAAATAGACGTCTAACCATATAAGGCTCAGTACATATAACTGCTCAGCCGTAGTAGGCTCGCTCATAGGTGCTCGGCCATACTAATCTAGGTAACTAGGCCATTTTGGGATCGCTCATAGGCGCTTGGCCACAGTAGGCTTCGTATATAACTTACCATCTGATAAAAAAGTTCCCAATAGGGGCCTGCCCATCGATTATAGCTTAGTGGTTATGGAAATACTATATATATATATATATATATATATATATATATATATATATGTAGATTCTCTGCTCTCTTGAATGAAAGAAGACAATACATAACTTAATATAAAGTCCCGATAAGAGAGAATACTATAACTTATGAGACTAGGATAATGTACATAGATTCATGAATACGAACTTCTCTTTATGTCTCGTTATCAAATGTGTTTAGTTATGTAATCATACCAAAATGAAGGGAAGGTTTAGCCTTAACATACCTTAACCATGTTGAGTCCTTAATACCTTCCAAGTAACCTTTCAAACAACTCAACTTAATCTACAATACAACAACAACGATCTAGTGAACTCCCACTAGTGGGTTCTGGGGTGGTAGTATGTATGCAGATCTTACCCCTACCCTGAAGGGGTAGAGAGGTTATTTTCGGTAGAACCTCAGCTTAAGAAGACGAAAAGAGGCAATATATCAGTACCATCAATAAAAACCATAGAAAAAATAACAACATCACAAGAACCAGAAAATAGATAAAAAGAAAAATAATAACTAGTAGATAAAACCAGACACTAAGAGGAACAAAAGAGTAGTGTGAACTCAACATTAACCACTTGCAGTCTAAGACAAAATTCTAACAGACTAGCCTCATTCTGGTGCACCGTAGAAATATGCACAAGTACCTCCTAACCTACAACCTTAATGCTCGACCTCCACAACTTCCTGTCTAGGCCCATGTCCTCGGTAATCCGAAGGCACACCATTTCCTGTATGATCATCTCTACATCTCGTCATACCCAAACCATCTGAGTCTTGCTTCCCTTAACTTGTCATCCATGGGCCCCACACCCACCTTTTCTTGAGTATCTTCATTCCTAATCTTATACATCTTAGTGTGCATGCACATAAAACTCAACAACCTCATTTTTGCTAGTTTCAACTTCTAGATATGTGAGTTCTTAACTGGACAACACTTAGTCCCATACAACATGGCCGGTCTAACCACCGCTCTATAAAACTTCCCTTTGAGTATCGGTGGCACTTTATTGTCACACAAGACTCCAGACGCTAACCTCCACTTCATCCACCCAACCCATATATGGTGTGTGACATCCTCATCGATCTCTTCATCCCCCTGTATAACTGACCCAAGGTACTTGAAACTGCCTCTCTTGGGGATGACCTGTGATTCAAGCCTCACATCCAATCTCGCTTCCGTCGGCTCGGCACTGAACATGCACTCAAGGTATTCTATCTTAGTCCTACTCAACTTGAAACCCTTAGACTCAAGGGCCAGTCTCCAAGCCTCCAGCCTCTCGTTGACCCACCTCGCATCTCACTAATCAAAACTATGTCGTCAGCAAATAACATACACCATGGTACCTCCCCCTGAATATGGCGTGTCAGTGCATCAATCACCAGGACAAATAGGAATGGGCTAAGCGCATATCCTTAGTGTAGCCACATAACAACCGGAAAATGCTCCAAGTCGCCTCCCACTGTCCTAACCCGAGTCTTAGCTCCATCATACATATACTTAGTCACCCTAATGTAAGCAACTGACACACAGTTTGCGTCCAGACATCTCCATAAAACCTCTCAAGGAACCTTGTCATACGCTTTCTCTAGATCAATAAACACTATGTACATATCCTTCTTTCTATCTATGTACTGTTGCACCAACCTCCTAATAAGGTGGATAACTTCTGTAGTAGAATGCCCCGGCATGAAACCGAACTGGTTGTCTGAAATAGACACCGTCCTCCTCACCCTCACTTCTAGAACCCTCTCCCAAACATTTTTGGTATGACTCAGTAATTTGATACCCCTATAGTTGTTACAATTCAGGATATCACCTTTATTCTTGTACGATGAAACCACCGTACTCCACCTCCACTCCTTCAGAATCCTTTTCGTCCTGAAAATAATATTAAATAGCCCAGTCAGCCACTCCAAACCTGTTTTACCCATACACCTCCAAAGTTCTGCTATAATTTCGTCTAGTCCAGTAGCTCTGCCCCTACTCATCTTACACAAAGCTTCCACGACCTCCTCAAACTTGATTCGCCTACAATACCTAAAGTCATGGTGATTCTTGGAATTCCCCAATTCACCTAGCACAATATCCCGATCCCCTTATTCATTGAAGAAGTTTATAAAAATAGGTCTGCTATCTCCGCTTAATCGGGTCCTCCTCCATCAATACTCTACCATCCTTGTCTTTAATGCACCACACTTGGTCCAGATTTCAAGCCTTCCTCTCTCTCGCATTGGCCAGTAGAAATAACTTTTTCTCCCTACCTTCCCCCCCCTCCCCCCTCCCCCCGTTCCTCGTACAGACGAGAAAAAGCCGCAGTCTTAGCCTCCATGACCAGCAGCTTCGCCTCCTTCCAAGCTATCTACAATAGCATAAGGGGATTCATAATTAGTGCAAAGTAAAGGCTAAATCCAAACCATAAGCTAGTAGCTCATTTACGTAAATTCGGGCAGCATCTCCACTATAAGAAGGGCCTCCTACAATATAATATATCAACAACAACAACCAGAGCAATCCAGTAACATATAAGTATCAATAACAAGACACCATGTAGATACAACAAGTCTCAACTGCTTCACGACGAACGACAAGATCAGATTGAAATCTGTATACCCCATATCACCTGTTATAGACTCCTTACTTTAACTCAATAATATTTTTAACATGATAATGAATTTATTCATCAATGATTCCAGTCTTATACTGTATATTTATAACAAAGAAAATATTCCACAACTCCAATTATCCTCAGTTAGGACTTTATTCACTAGTTCATGACTAATCCATCCATTTAACTTAATAAACATCAAAATAACCTTAAGCACATGCAATAACAGAATATACATACCTCCTACAGTAGCTTCAAGTCAAAATACAAGATATACTTATCTCACAACAACCCTCAATGCCAATACAACACCATAGAGGTGCTAATTTTCACTTCTAATCTCAAGTTCCATATGTTTCTTTCATCAATTCACTTGATAAATATATAGACATGCACAACAAAAGAAATAATATAATAATCAAGTTATTTTCCCCTTTCAAGTGCTATCTTACAATCATTCACTCCAACATCACAACCAACATGAAGTTAACCTTAAACATAACGTAAAGGTGTTAAAAATACCTTAGATAGTTGATACAACTCGAACCCTAAGCTTAACGTAGTCACCACAATTCTTATTCATATCACAACACCACAGAGGGGTAATTCTTCACCTTTGGCTAACTTTGATGTTGGATTATGGTGTGTTTTTCTTTTTTGACATTTGTTTGGATAACTTTGACATTTGATCTATGGTTTCTATTGATGGTACTGATATATTTCCTCTTTTCATCGTTCTTTTGTCTTATTGAACCAAGGGTCTTTTGGAAACAGCCTCTCTACCCCCTCGGGGTAAGGGTAAGGTCTACGTACACACTACCCTCCCCAGACCCCACTAGTGAGATTTCACTGGATCGTTGTTGTTGTTGTTGTTGTTGTTGTTATTGTTTGGATCATTCGGGGAACTGTTTGAGAGGGTTCAGAGAGTGTGAGGATGGAAGGAGCTTTAGAAATGAGCAAAGCTCATACCAAAAATGAGATAAAAATAGGTAAAGGTTGACCACCGACCAAGCGGGTCCCTGATAAATGGTGAAAAATGCCTATTCTTTAGTGTACTTTCATCTCATAACTTGTATGAATGTGGGTGATTACATGAGATTTTGCAGTAAATTATGCTTATTATGTGCATTCTTATATGTAGGAGCAAGCAGGATTAAAGATGAGCAAAAGAAGTTGATTTGGGACCAAACGACAAAAAAAGAACTTTGCTCGTTCATTCTCGCGTGCACATGAGAGAGTGAATGAGGTAGCAGGGGGGAGCTTGAAAAAAATAGCAGATTAAGGCAAAAAGGCATGGAAGTGCACGATATACCTAGAAGAAAAAGAAAAAAAGAAGAACTTCGATCGTTCACTCTCGTGTGCGCACGAGAGAGTGAACAAGCTAACCTGAAAAGTCTATTCCAAAGTTGGCTTGTATTATTTCGCCCCATGCTCACCACATCCCATATAAATAGTCTTTAAATTCACTTAAGAAGGGGATATTCGACCTAAGGAGGGAAATTCGACCTAAGGAGGCTAGAAAACACAAGGAGCAAGGCGGATAAAATGTGGAAAGGTAGAGAGCAATTCGACCTAATGTGGAAAGGTAGAGAGCTTTTCCCTCCACAGGAGGACTCTGATTCAACTGAGATGATTGAAAATAATATTTTGGTTGAGTATGAGGCAATGGAAGAAGATCTCAAACCCCCATCTACCTTTTCACATTTACAACCTTTAGTAGAAGAGAATGAGAAACAAATGGTCTTGGACATACCACTGGATTATTCACATGACCTTTCTTCTTTAATTTTTTTATTCTAACCTTGATCATATGGATTTTATTTTTGGGGTTTAAAGAAATATGCAGGGTTTGATCCTATGAAGGAATAGAGGAACAAGTTGAGGATCATCTTAAAAGAGCAATTCATCGCTCAAGATGGGCCAAGCAATAAAGAAAAGAGCGTGTCTTACAGATATCCTCAAATGAATTTGGACTAATGAGATCTATAAAGAGTTTCAAGAATCAGAAATGAGGAATGAATTCAGAACTAGGGGTTGAGTTCATAAGTTTTCGAAAACAGAAAAAATTCAGGTGATTTTCCTTACCTCTTGCTTTATACTTGTTTATCATGGAGATATGCCACAATTTAAAGTGTGGGGGTAGGGGCTGTAAATAGCTGTTAAAAAATCAAAAATATTTTATTTCTATTTTTCTAGTATAACTTCTTGTCTTGTACTTCCAAAGTTTTGTTGTTTGGTTCTTTACCATGATCATAATATTTTGAACCAAACACTTTCTAGAGTAGATATTTGTTGTTTCTTTGTTTTTTAGATAAGTTTTTTAAAAGTTGCTTGTGGTTGGAAAAATTGACTATGCCTGAATTGTAGGATGCATGACCCCGTCCTTGTAAGTCAGAGAAGCCATTGGTGACTGTGGTCTGAATTGAGTTCCTATCCAAAATACTATGTGTGGTGAGATGAATGCTTGCTTAGTAGTCATTCCTTATAGAGTCTAGAACTTGGTTTGGTTGTGACTCAAGGCGAAACCATAAGTAATAGTTGAGTTTGGAGATGATCGTAGGCCCTTTGTTTAGCCCTTCTCTGCTACTTTGACCCCTCCAAAGAATTAAAGAGTTATCCCTAGTTAACCCAGTTGAGCCTAAATCTCTCTTTCCTTGGAAACCATATTACGACCTATACCCTTAGCTCTCCCTAAGAACTTGAATACCTTATGCGTAATTCTAAAAGATGAATATAACTAAGTGTGTGGGTGGGACTTGGTTTTGAGTGGAACCAAAGAGAAGCGAAAAAATATGCACCATCTTGAATGTGTGTGAGGTACATGATTAGGGGATTGTGAAAAATAATTTAAAAAAAGGAAAATAAAAAGAGAGAGAGAAGTAATACTTTTATGCCCGTGCAAAGTAAACTTAAGGGAACATTCCTCTACGAATGTTAAATCCCTGTTATGTTGTGCTTAAAGAAATGGGAATTGGGTTCTCTTTTGAAATAGAAGTTTTGGGGAAATCGTCACTGTAAAAGGTGTAGGTCACGTTTGAAGTTGTAGGTATTAAAGTGCTTAGGGAGATGTAGATACTTTTATCCAGATTATATCCAAACCTTCCCATAGCCTACATTATAACCAAATGCAAAGCCCAATATGATCTATATGAAAATATTCCTACATTAGTGGAGAGTCACACGATGGCTAAGCTTATGGTACTCTTAAAGTCATGATTCACTTCTTTTGTGAGGGTAAGCAATTGTTGCTTTACTTCCCTATGTGTTTCTTATAATTAGTGTGTGAATGGGCACGTTCCTTTCTTATGAGGTGTATCAAGGATTAGGCGTTGATTTGACCACGACACTAGTGGGATGTCATAATCGGGATTACAATGTTAGGAGCAATTTATTTCTAGATTTGCTCGAGACGAGCAAAATTTAAGTGTAGGGGTATTTACCCAGTAGACCTATCGGGCATGCCGCCTCATAGGGATATTGATTTTGGTATTGACCTGGTGCCGAGCACTTAGAACATTTCTATTCCACCACATCATATGGCACTAGTGGAGTTGAAGAGTTAAAAGAACAACTTTAGGAATTGTGTGATAAGTGTTTTATCTAGCCGAGTGTTTTGCCTTGGGGGTGCTCTGGTTCTATTTATGAAGAAGAAGGTGTCACACCTCAAACACGGGGAGCGCGACCGGCGCTCAATCGAGTGAACCCGATCAAGTAAGCATGTTAGATACTTCCTACCCAAACTCACTCATGAAACAAATGGAATACATAACTTTGTTAATTAGCCAATAAGGAGATCAAGTATACATTACCGATTCATTGCCATTAGTTACTTCATTTTAAAGTCTCAAAATACACACATTCTCACGGTTTGAAGTGGAACAAGTGATCGAAACATAACATAACTTGTTTGACTTTTCCAGCACCTATATACAACCCACACTATGTCTATGGAGCCTCTAATAAGTACAAATAGTACAATGATAGTGCCGGAACCAAGGGCTATACCTTAAACGCAATAAGTGAGGAACAAAAGATACATGACCCAGAGTGAAGTGGGGCTCACCAAGTCAGCTCAGAAGAGAGTGTACCACTATCACTGATCAATGCCGCCTGCTGTAGAACCACCCGCATCCATTAAAGATGCCACCTGCATCCATTAAAGATGCAGCGCCCCCGACAAAAGGGACGATAGTACTGTCGAATAGTACTAGTATGTATGACTAAACACCCTATCAAAAGAACGAGCAGTAATGCAAGTAAGGACAATCATAATATCAGTTAAAGCCTCAAATGATTACAAAGTATCAAATTAGGAATATGATGAGTTTTCAAGTAAATTTCCATATTTTAAGTTGGGAACTCCTTATTATCGATATACCACTGTTCACCATTTCGATTACAATTTTCAACAAAGTTACCACCATGTGTGCGATATGGCGTATGATCATGACCCGATCAGCTAGGTCGTCTCATGTGAGACATTAACCTCAATCACAATTTTAATTACAATTTCCAATACAGTCACCACCATGTGTGCGGTATGGCATCCAATCACGACACGATCTGCTAGGACGTCTCACGTGAGACATCAACCATAATCATAATCACAAATCCGATTTAAATTACAATTTCAAGCACAATCACCACCATGTATGCAACATGGAGTCCGGTCACGACCCGATCGGCTAGGATGTCTTATGCGAGACATCATCCTTTTCTATCAATCATATCATTTCATACTTTTTGCACATCTCTTCACTTTATTGGCACTAGTGGTCACAATTGTATTATTTCTCTTGGCATGTTGGCCGTGTTTCATATTTCATATTTCGCATTTCGTGTTTTGCATTTCATGTTTTGTATTTCATGCACACCCTTTTTACTTTCAACCATCATCATGGACTTTCCAACAAGAAGGAATTTCTATTCAAGACATTTAAGCACACATATGAGCTAATAGGAGTTTTAGGAGCATTAAGATTTCTTAGACAATTGTCATTAGCTTTCATTTGAAACACAACTTGAGGTCAAGGCATTTAGATATGCAACCCATACTTTGAACACATTCTCAAATAGTAGTACAACATAACAAGAGTATTTGAATTACATATTGATCACAAATGACTTTTGACAGAGGCTTATCCGGGTTAATCAATTCACAATGAACAACTCGGGACTTGCATGGATATTGTGGGGCTCATTTATATGAGAAGAGTTTAGCCAACATACCTCACTTGAGCTTCCTTATACTCTAAAATATTCCGAAACTCTTAGAAACTTCGATCTACTTTAGAAATATAGCAAATTGATCAAAAATTAGGAAGATGATCATGGTTCTAGCTCATTTGAGCATTTCATCAAATACTAGATGTGCATTAAGGCTTCATGGTCCTTTATGAAGGATTGCATCATCCCATAACCCATTCCTTACCATTGTTATCTCAACAAGTTTCCTACACCCCTTGATAACACATGCATACAAAATAAATAACTTACAAACCCAAGAATTATCTTACTAATTACTCATTTCTAGTGAAATTTCGAAATTAAGGGTTACGGTGTAGAATCTCTCCTCTAGGATGAAGACCTAGTGAGCTTTCTTGTTGAATTTCAAAGCTTGAGCAATATTTGATGTGCAATATGGCTAGGTCTCCTCTTTCTCTCTCTCTAAGATACTCTCACATCTCTCTAAAAATATAAAATGAAATCTGCCAAAATAACTCCTAAATGGTTTTTATAAAAATTGGGTCGGGCAAAATTTTCTAGAATTTAAACTTGCCGAAAACGGGTCTGCAGTCGCAGACCTGACCGCATAATCAATCTGCGGCCCGGACAATGGCCGCGAAAAATGATGCTCAGAAACTGGACCAATTTGCGGCTGATCTGCGGTCCACATATCAGTTCTGCAACCGCAAAATCCCCTTCCAAATTTTTTCATTCTAATTCCGCAACAGAAGTGCGGTACGCATAATGGATATGCGATCGCATAATGGACCTTATAATTGACCTTCAAATTTCCAAAAGTTTTCTGCTTCTCTTTGCGGCTGATATGCGGCCCGCATAATGATTCTGCGGTCGCAAACTTGACCCAACCCTACGTGGGTTGCCTACGTATCACTCCGTGGGAAGTTAGGTTGAACTTAGTTCTATTACAGCAAAACCTAACTCTATTTTTCTTCAAACATGGTATCTCTTGATTGCATCTGAGTTGATTGGATTTGTGTTGATTCTTCTTTCCATTTCTACCAAGATTAAAGCTCCACCCGACAACACTCGATGATTACGTAAGGACCTTGCCAATTTGGTGCGAACTTTCCTTTGAGTTACTCCTAGCGGAGAAAGAGTTTCTTCAGAACCAATTTCCCTGGTGTGAACTGGCGAGGCTTCACCCCTTTTTTAAATGCACTAGCCATTATATTCTCATATAGTTGACCATGGCATACTGTATCCATTATCTTCTCATCGATGAGCATGAGTTGTTCCTGTCTTACCCGTATCTACTCTGCATCATCCAACTTGGCCTCTTGAATGACCCATAAATATGGTATCTCGACCTCTGCGGGTATCACAACTTCGATGCCATATACTAACATGTATGACGTTGCTCCAGTGGATGTTCTCACGGTGGTTTAACCTAGCAAGACGAAGGACAGTTTCTCGTGCCATTGCCTGTGATTGTCCACTATCTTCCACAGAATCCTCTTGATAATCTTGTTGGATGCTTCGATTGCCCCATTCATTTATGATCTATAGGCTGTCGAGTTGCGGTGGACGATTCTAAACTTCTGGAAGATTTCTCTCATGAGGTCGCTATTGCAATTAGCGGCACTGTCAGTGATGATCGACTCTGGTTTACCAAATCGGTAGATGATGTTGTTTCAGACGAAATCCACCACTACATTATTTGTGATGGCCTTGTAGGCAGATGCTTCGACCCATTTAGTGAAGTAGTCGATGGCTACCACAATGAACCGTTGCCCATTTGACGCAATGAGTTCTATTGATCCAATCACGTCTATGCCCCAAGCGGTGAACAGCCAGGGTGAACCCAACTTTTTCAACTCATTTGGCGGAACCCGGATGAAATCCCTGTGAATCTGGCACTTGTGACACTTCTGTACGTAGCGGATACTATCACTTTCCATAGTCATCCAAAAGTATCCGACTCTAAAGATCTTCTTGGCTAATGTGAACCCATTCATGTGGGGTCTGCACGTTCCTGCATGTATTTCTTCCAATAACCTGGTTTCCTTGGTGGCATCTACACATCTCAACAAACCCAAGTCTGGGGTCCTCCTGTAAAGGACTTCCCTATTAAGGAAAAAGTGATTTGCCAACCTCCTAAGGGATCGCTTCTGACTATTAGTAGCATTTTCCGGGTACATTCTGGTTGCAAGAAATTTCCTGATGTCATGGTACCATGGTTTACCATCTGGCTCTTCATCTACATGGAAGAAATAAGCATGTTGATCCCTGATCTCTACCTCGATAGTTCTTGTCTGGATGCTAAATCATGGACGATAGAGCTGCAAGGGCATCTTGAGAACATGCTATAACTCAATCTTTTTGAACTTCTTGCATAACTCTTTTATGCAGTGCAAGTTTGGAAGGATCTTGATATTTTTGGTGGACCACTTCCCTTGGACTTAGTGTATCAATGATCAAAATCCTCTATGACCAAAAGTTCTTTAACGTTCATATCGACTTCCATTTTGATCCCAAAGATGCACGCTTCGTATTCAGACATATTATTGGTACAATGGAATCTTATCTTAGCCGACACTAGATAGTGCTATCTGGATTCCGAAATTAGGACTGCCCCAATTTCAGCTCCTTTGAAGTTTGCTGCTCTATCAAAAAACATTCTCCATCCAAGGTATGAATGTGCAATATCTTCTGTGGCAAAAAATACCATTTTATCAGGAAAATAGGCAGTGAGTGGCTCATATTCCCCATCCATTGGATTCTCAGTGAGGTGATCGGATAAATCTTGCCTCTTGATAGCCTTATGCGTTATGTACACAATGTCAAATTCGCTGAGGAGAATTTGCCATTTAGCTAGCTTTTTGGTAGACATCGACTTTTGGAAGATGTATTTGAATGGGTCGATCCGAGATATCAGATGCTTAGTGTATACTGACATGCAATGCCTTAGTTTCTGGGCAATCTAAGTCAGAGCACAATAAATGCATTCTATCAAAGTGTATTTGGCTTCGCATGGCGTGAACTTCTTACTTAAGTAGTAGATGGCCTGCTCCTTTCTCCCAGTTTTGTCATGCTGCCCCAACACATATCTGAAGGCATTATCCAAGACTGACAGATATAGTAACAATGGATTCCCGGTATCAGGAGGAACTAACACAGGTAGATTTGACAAATACTCCTTAATTCTATTGAAGGCTTTCTAATAGTCTTCTGTCTATTTTGTGGCATCATCCTTTTTCAGCAAATTGAAAATGATTTCACAGATTACCATGGATTGGGCTATGAAACGACTAATGTAATTCAGTCTAACTAGGAAACTCATCATATATTTAATACTCTTGATTGGTGGCAATTCCTAAATGGCCTTGATTTTCGATGGGTCAAGTTCTATCCCTTTTCTTCTTACGATGAAGCCCAACAATTTTCCAGTTGGGACTCCGAATGTGCATTTTGCCAGTTTCAATTTCAAGTTGTACCTCCTCAGGCACTCAAAAAATTTCCTCAAATTGTCCAAGTGCTCTGAATTCTTTTGAGGCTTGATGATGACGTTATCCACATATTCTTTGATCTCCTTATGAATCATGTCGTGAAAGAGGGTCGTCATGGCCCTCATGTAAGTGGCACCGTTAGTCTTAAGACCAAACAACATGACTTTATAGCAATAAACTCCCCAAGGTGTGGTGAAGGCTATCTTTTTTGCATCTTCCTTGTGCATCTACATCTGGTGGTATCCAGCGCAACAATCCACGAACGACTACAGTTCATGCTTCGCACATTTGTCGATGAGGATGTGGATATTTGGTAAAGGGAAGTCGTCCTTTGGAATAGCTTTGTTGAGATCTCTGTAATCCATACTTATCCTGATCTTCCTGTCTTTCTTGGGTATTGGGATGATATTTTCCAACCGGCTGGGATAATTGGTGACCTTACCACATTCGCCTCTATCTACTTGGTTACTTTCTCCTTTATCCTCAGACTCAAATTGGGCTTGAATTTTCTAGGTTTTTGCTTGACTGGTGGTCTGGCAGGATCAGTAGGCAGTCGATGCGAGACAATGTCAGTACTTAATCCAGGCATGTCATCATATGTCCATGCGAATGCATCGATGTATTGTTGGAGGAGCTCAACTAGTTTTCCCTTCTGCTCGGCTTCTAGGTGAATGCTAATTCTTGTTTCTTTCACATCTTCTTCACTTTCGAGATTGACCACTTTCATTTATTCGAGGTTGGGCTTCTTCTTACTCTCCAACTGTTCGATCTCTTGTGGGAGATTGTCTAGCATCATACTCTCATCGTATTCCTTGTAATCTGGGTCGTTTTGCTCGACAATTTCATTATATGTCACAATCGCAGAACACAGGTTTTTATCGTTTTGATTACTAAAAATAAAAGCTAAGTATAAATATAGAGGTAAATAAAGTTGCAATATTTTAAGAAAATAATTCTTTTTATTGTATTAAAAGAGGAACGTCTAAGCATTCAAAAGAGGAAAATGACAAAAGGTACACACACGGTGCATGCCTCAATTGACCGTGTGCTTCTCAAAATAAAGATTTTACAGTTCCACACTACTATGACTCTCGATGAACCAAAGATGGACTGGAGGTCCAATTCCGCAACTCTTCTCCTGGTTCGGCATCCCTGATGGTCGGTATCTTGATGTTAGTTCCTTCACAACATTCTTCAATCATATTTAGGAACAACCTTTCCATTCCATCGATGATATCATTTTCTGGTGCTGAACTCTGGCCCGTACCAAAAACATGCTTAGGCACAAAAGCCTTTTTCCCGGAGCTACCGGTATGTGTTTTTCCCTCTGGAAGTTGTATCCTATACCGGCCCTTCCTTTCTTCACATTCAGCTCAGTTGGATCTGTAATGACATCTGACCTGGCTCCTAACTCGGTTCCTGCTCTATATCCCAATAAGCTGATTGGCCCCATTTGCCATGGATCACGATCTCCTGACATCCCCACTCAAATTTCATGCATTGGTGTAGGGTGGATGGGACGGCCCCTGCAATATGTATCTAGGGCCTTTCTAGCAGCAAGTTGTTTTCCCCAAATAAATTTCTCCAATAACATCCTTCTGCGAACCATCAAAAGCCCTTACCCTCACATGGCTTTCCTTACATTCCCTCAAATGGATTCCCAACTCCTGCAGAGTAGAGAGCGGGCATATGTTGACTCCTAACCCTCCATCCACCAGTACTCGAGACACCACCTTGTCCCCATATTTGAGAGTGATATGAAGAGCTTTGTTGTGTCTTACGCATTTGAGAGGAAGCTCGTCTCTTCTTAAAGTGATCATATTTGTTTCGATCATTTTCCCAATTATTGCGGCCAATGCCTCACTTATGGCGTTGCTTGGCACACTTACCCCACTTAGTACTTTCATTAGGGAATCCTTATAATTGTTGGAGATCATCAGTAAGTCCATGATTGATATTTGTGCCAAAGGTTTCTTCAGCTGCTCCTCCACCGAGTACTCTTTGGTTGACATTCACACTTTGAGAATTTTGCGGCTTCTTGGTCTGTTATGTTCCTTCTTTGAATCTGCTCTCTTCCTAAATTCCCTTAATTTGCATCTTCTGGAGCGTAACATCTCCCTGACCTAGTCATATCGTGGGCTGCTGCAGAGTCTGTTATCTTGGCCTTACACTTTTGATGGTAAATCCATGGTACAATTTTATATTCCCGACTCTATTCATTCTCTATAGCAACAACATGTTGTAGCTGATAAATTTGAATCGTCACCATGGGTCTCACTTGCATTGTGACCATCGGAGTCCTTTGAGGTGGGATCCTTGTGGTCTCTGCTTTTCCTATTGTGATAATAATTCCTTTCAAATCAAATTCTTCATCCAATGTGATCATGTTGACCCCCTTAATTCTGGTGATTTGGCAGCAGATTGTGATTCACATTAGGCGAAGCCAGAGTGCACTGAATGGATCCACTCTTGATCAGTGTTTCAATTTCATTTTTCATTTTAAACAATCTTCATTCCCAGACACGTTTAAATGGTACACGCACCTTTTGGCTGCATCAAAATACTTAGAGGGATACTCAGGAAAACGTTTTTTCACTGGATGTATCAATATTTCTTTCATCAATCTCTCGAACAGTTGGGCCAAAGGTTCAGGAATCGAGGTATAATTTCTAGGGGCCCTCTTTTAAATATTGGGATGAGGGCGTTGTGCATAATTGGGTTGATTTTTGTGAGTGGTAGTTATGACATGAACATATGGTCGTTGTAGATTCGGGTTGTTGTGGGCTCGAGGAGGGTAATATTAAGGTTGGGGTGGTAATATAGTTGGGTGTTATTGACTGGAGCGTAGGCGGGTGGTGGTGAATGGTTGTTCGGGGGAATAGGAAGTGTTTCCATGAAGTGGGTTGGGTTGATAATAAGTGACAAACTGTAAATGTTTGACAAATAATTAGACTTAACACATTTAGAAACAAAGCAAGTTTTGTTTTCAATTGAGATAAGTGGGAACAAAGGTTACATCATTGTTTATGATATTCATAGAACTGTATGGGCTTAAACACACTGTCCTTAAAGAAAAATAAGAAAACTGGGGATAAGGATAAAAAGTGGGAAAGAATGGGAAATCAACAAACTTCTAGTAACCATCCCCGGAATTATTCCTCATCTACTCTTCTTCTTATGGATCTTCCTCCGGATCTTCTTTTGGGTCCTCTTCAAACTCCTCTTTGTCATCGTTGAACTCAGACTCTATTCCTAGGTCTATCTTCGACTCTATCTCATATTCTATCCGGATGCACTCTAGTACCCGGTCAATGTCTTCAACATGTGGAAGCATGTGATCGATGGATCCTGGGACTACTTGACGGTGCATCGAGATAGTCACAAGGTGTGGCAGAATCTCAAGGTAGATTTGCAAAGCAACCACTGCGTCTTCTAGCCAGGCTATACCCTCTCTGCTTGGTCGGGCTAGTTCATCTTCCTCGTTGATCTAGACATAATACTCCATGAGTTTTAACCTATCGGCATTGTGCCCAGATCATTCCACTCTTCTTGGAGCCTTCTTATCCTTGGGATTGGAATCTATCTGTTGTACTCGTCCTCATATAGCATTGTCATGATCCATAGAGGCACATCCTGGATCATCCCGAACTGTCTGAGAACCTGCGAGGGTAAGTATGGTTGGATGCTCTCAAGTCCTATCAGCCCAATGAAGTATTTCTGAAGAGTCTTTAAGATTGCCCTCCCTCCTAGCCATGACAACTTCCAATTAACCCATTCTCTACTTAGATTAGTCAACATCTCTCTCCACTTCTCTTATTGTGGTTGCGGATCATGTTGTTGACGCCCACAAAGTAGTCAATGGTGGCCTCTCTCTATAAGAAATGTTCAGTGGCACATATCTAAAGTGGTTACAAACCTTAAAGAAATCATATCCTCATGCAAATGCAGACAAATCCCTTAGAATCTCAGCTAGCACCATCAGTACCAGAGTAGCATGGAGGTTACCATGGAAGGTCTCCAGAACGGTAATAAGTTGATGTTTATCCGACCCCTACTCTGCGGGAAGACTAACAATCCCAATAGTGCCAATGAGAAAGTGATGGGCCTAATAATCTCCCATATTTCTTGATCACACTGAAATTCCCCTGAGTAACACACATAGCTTTCACGATGTCTGAACCTATCAAACAACTGATCGAGGCTCACCCATTCGTCCTCAATATTTCTCAGACCTCAAATATTAGCCGGACCCAAAGCATCCAGGAACATGTAACCGGGCATAGTGACTGGTAGTATTGCTCTCCTCCCTGTAAATGACAGCTCTGTGAAACTAGTAACTTCTTCCAATATAGGTACTAACTCACAATCAGCAAATTTGAACACCACCGGCCTTAGCCGGATCCCATAACTCTATCAGTAGGTGAGTGAGCACCCAGTCTGCTCGGATATTTAGCAAAGCAGTTAGTGCCCCCAGGTGTATCTGAATCTCATCTTTGTGTTCTCGGCGGACGTTCTTCCACCACAACTTCAACTTGTGTGGCGCTCCCATAACCATATTGATTCCGAGGATGTTTTGGTTTATTTCTATTTCTGAAGTGGATAAAAAAGGTTTTAGTAAGTGTTTTCTTCAGATCTTTAGGTATCTCGCCAGGTTTGTTCGTCTTTCCACGGAAGTCGTGTCGTTGAGTGCTTGAACTGTTGACATTAGGGTGCTTTTCCTAATTGTGTATCGATGCCAAAGACCGACTCACCTAAGGTTTATGAAATATGACCTATTTTTGCTAGAGTTGAGTGTTTGATACTTTTGATTTAGACTGAAGACTGCAAGAGATTATGTTAGTTGACCTGGCAAAGCCATTCTCTAAAACTAAAGAGTTTTTGAAAAGAAGGTTCTGAAGGTGGTAAAAGACAACCCCTGCTTGCCATTGTGCGTGATAGTGTACGGTCAAGACTCGGTAGGAAGAAGCGTGATGACAATATATGTAAAATGGTAACTGATAAAAGGTGTAACAATAATAAGCATGATAATAAGCAATCATAAAGAGCAAATAAAGTAGGTAAGCATGTAATTCTAAGTTTAAATACAGTTAAAGTAATGTACAAACAAATCTAAGTAGCAAATTCAGTCTAAGTCTGGTAAGGTCAAAACCTAAGTATGAAATCCCTAGTAGAGTCGCCATGTTGTTGCACCCTATTTTGCACTAGTGAAAACAAGATTCAACATGCGGTTTATTTGTTGTTGATGAAAGAGACTTTCCACATAATATTTAAAGGTATATTAGAGTACCTATTTAATTACTAAAGGTCGCATTATTCATTAGTCTGCTAACCGATGAGATTATGGGTAAAGGTTCTTGTTCTTCTAAGGGGAAGGCGTTAGACACCCCTTCAGACCTACATTAGGTAGCTCCATAGGATTTAGACTAAATTTGGGACTAATTGCTTGTACTATGCTTAGCTAGTGCTTAAAAGAGTGTAGCTTACCATATATTAGGGCATAATACCTATAAGGGTGAGTGTAGTTTAAAGATGTATGGGTTTATAGAAGAATCTTAGAAAATAATGTTAATACATATGTGCTTGAAAAGAACCTTGAAAGATGTATGTTGTTTGTATGAAAATATGTGAAAAAGAAGCTAAGTTAAAATACTTTGTTCCTAACGCATGAGAGTTCATATTTATCCTAACGAGATGTTATGAGAGAAAGGCTAAGATATACCTTGGTTCTTAAATATTAAACTTGAGGAGATTGTTTGAAAATCTTTGTTTGGATGGCAACACCTTGTTCTTTTTTAAAAGAGTTGATTTTCTTTTAGAAAATTTAGCTCGTGATTCAGTTCTAATTTTTCTTTTTTGAAAGAGGAACTGTCGCCTCCTGTTAGGACTTTGGGCTTCAAAATCTTTTAAAAAGGTTAGCAAAGCATGATGAATTAATAATATAAACAACTCATGATTAGTGAATGTAAAATTAATTGCTAGCTAATACTTTTTTTAATCCTAAGTTCTTTAAGGCTTGCCTAAGTCATTTTATATGAATTAAAAGATAAAATAAAGCATTCAATCCAATATATGCTTGTCATATACATGTGAGATAAAACAACAGAAACACAGTAAAGAATAGAGACATAGTGAAACTATATAATAACAAAAAAATGGTAAATAAAAGAGTGAAGGGAAAGAAAAGACTCTGGCTTGTGGGCCTTAAAGAGGCATGCCCAGCAATACATGGACGAGCAACAACTAACTATGGACCTTCTGAGATATGGCAAGGCTAGACTTGGGCCTGAGTTCTTAAAGAACTTAGCAGGCCCAAATCATTGTACATGTTTAAAATAAAAGAGAAAGTTATTAGAAAGAAAATTTCATATACATGATCATGCATGCGAACTTGCAAGCAAATAATAAAGGAAAGATAACTAACAGTATTTAAATACTAAGAAGGTTATACTAATGCGTTGGTTATGTATAGTAAATGATCCACATTGAACACCTTTCGTTGTCATTAAACACTAAACCAGAAGAGAATAATAAGTGTCGATGCATTTAGCTCAAGATCGATGCCCCCTTTGAAACCCTCGACTTTTCAAAGATACCAACGGTCTCAAGGCCCAGGGCAATGCTTATGTCACGACCCAAAAATCTATCCTGTCGTGATGGCGCCTATCGTGGAACTAGGCAAGCCGACTTATTCCAAAACAAACCGATAATTTCATTTCAAGGATAATTTCAAGGCTATTTAGCATAAAAACCTTCATAAAGGAGTGTAAATCAAAACAAAAGTGCAAAAAAGAAAAGCCCGACATCGGGGTGTCACTAGTCATGAGCATCTACTACAATATGTCTAACAATATCAAGAGTAATTCAGCCTGGAAAAATAGCTAAATACAACTAAAGGAAGATAAGAGAGAGAAGAGCAGGGGGCTGCGATCGCCAAGTAGCTACCTTGCTATCCCCGAGAAAATCTACAACCAGAATAATAAATAACCGTTACCGTGTCCACCTACACCTGGATGTGCACACAAGGTGCAGGGAGTAACGTGAGTACGCCAACTCAATAAGTAACAACAATAAATAAAGACTGAGAAGTAGTGACGAGCAATAAAGCATATAAAGTTCATATCATGAAATATCAGTAAAATACCACATGCTTTAAAAATCATGATTGAATCAAAATATCTCGTTTAAACCCAGTTCTAGTAAAATCATTTAAAGATATTTTCAACAGTTTTCAAATAGAGGCTCAAGGCAAAGGTGAGAAAAAATGATGAAATCATAAATAATCCCTCGAGCAAAACATCACTCATATACAGCCCCTCGGGCAAACCTCACAGTCACTCATGCCTCTCGGGCATACCTCACAATCACTCATGCCACTCGGGGATACCTAACAATCACTCTTGCCACTCGGGCATACCTCACAATCACTCATGCCTCCCAGTCACTCAGCACTCGGCACTCGGCACTCGCACTCAGTAGGTACCTGCGCTCACTGGCATAAATCACTCAAGCCCTCGGCCTATATCAAATATGATGTGGCGTGCAGTCCGATTTCATAAATATCCTCACAAATCAGGCCCTCGACCTCACTCAGTCATAAACCTCACAAGCCACTCGGGCATTTCAGTAAAAACTGGGTACTCAGCCCAAAATAACATTTATATGCATCAAAATAGAGTAATAAAACTGAGTTATGCAATAAATAAGTATAACCATGACTGAGTATAGATTTTCAATCGAAAACAGTGAGAGGATAGTAAGAAAAGGCCCCTAAGGGTCCAAACAACACTGACACAAGGCCCAAACATGGCGTTCAACCCAATTTACAGAAACTCTTTCTAAAACATATAAGTATCATATAGTTTCAAAAAATTATGCAACTTTACAGTTGCGACGGGATGGACCAAGTCATAATCCCCAATAGTGCACGCCCACACGCCTGTCACCTAGCATGTGCATCACCTCAAAATAGTAGAATGATACAAAATCGGGGGTTTCATACCCTCAGGACTAGATTTACAATCGTTACTTACCTCAAACCAATCAAATATCTACTCCGCAATGCTCTTGCCTCTCGACTAGGCCTCCAAATGATCTGAATCTATTCACAATCAGTACAATACCATCAATATATGCTAATGGAATGAATTCCACAAGAAAAATTATCAAATTAGCCCAAAACTCGAAATTGGCTCAAACCCGGCCCTCGGGCCCACGTATCGAAATCCGACAAAATTTACAAAACTAGAAAGCCCATTCACTCACGAGTCCACACATAGAAATTTATCAAAATCCGACATCATTTGGTCCCTCAAATCCTTAGATTAAACTTTCCCAAATCCCAAGCCCTAACCCCTCATTTTTACTAATTACATGATTAAACAACGGGAAATCACTATACATACGAGTATTAGGGCTCAAGCAACTTACCTCACTGATAGTCATTGAATCACCCTTCAAAATCACTCCAAAAGCTCCAAAAACCGACTTAAAATGGTGGAAATGAACCAAATTCGCGAAGGGTTCTATTTATGATTTCTGCCCATGCTTTTCGCACCTGCGGACCATTTCTCGCTTTTGCGCCACCGCACCTGCGAAAAATCCATCGCAGGTACAGAACTCACTTAGGATCCCAGGTTCCTCATCTGCGGATAAACCTCACACCTGCGGAAGCGCACCTGAGCATTTCCTTCCGCTTCTGCGAAGCATGCCCAGAATCCCCTTCAACGCATATGCGCCCTAGGTTTCGCACCTACGGCCTCGCAGATGCGACCACATTCTCGCACCTGCGCATCCTTCCTAGCCCAGCACTGCCCGCACCTGTGAACTCCCCATGCGCACCAGCGACCTCGCACCTGTGACTCTTCCTTCCGCAGGAGCGGAAATAGCAGAAGCAGTAGTTTCAACTGCATTTTTCAACTTCGACAAATCCGTTAACCACCCGAAATCACCCCGAGGAACTCGGGACCTCAACAAAAAATACAAAAAAGTCACATATCAACATATAAACTTAGTCGAACCTTCGAATCACTCAAAACAACATCCAAACACCAAATTACCCTCGGATTCAAGCCTAAGAACTTCTAAATTTTTAAATTCCGCTACCGATGCGAAACCAACCAAAACACGTCCGAATGACCTCAAATTTTTCACACACGTCACAAATGATACTATGAACCTACTCCAACTTCCGAAATTCCATTCCAACCCCGATATCAAATTTTTCACTGCCGACCGAAATTGCCAAATTTTCAACTTTCTCCAATTCAAGCCTAATTCTACTCTGGACCTCCAAATAACATTTCGGACGGGCTCCTAAGTCCAAAATTACCTAACGAAGCTAATGGAACCATCAGAATTAAATTCTGAGATCGTTTAAACATAGGTCAAAATCCGATTGACTTTTTCAACTTAAGCTTCTACTTTAGAGACTAAGTGTCTCATTCCACTCCAAAACCACTCCGGAGTTGAACCAACCAACCCAATACAACATAATAAAACTAAATAACACATAAAGAAGCAGAAATGGGGGAAACAAGGCTATAAATCTCGAAACAACCGGCCGGGTCGTTACATCTTGTGCTGGGGAGAGCAACCCCACCTAAAGTTAAACTCTACTCCAAAATTGTCATGACCCAAAACCAACCCATCGTGATGGCGCCTATCATTGAACTATGCAAGACGACTACTCAGACATTCCCAACACTCTAAAGCTTTGAAAGATACTGATGCAGTTAAATTTAAGGAAAAAAGTTTTAAAACAGAATAAGAAATCATAACTCAATACGAAATCTCCCCCCAAAATCGGGGCGTCACCGAGTACATGAGCATCTACATAAAGATATAGTCTAGTACATCATCTAGAAAATAGAACTAAAATATAAAATGAAGGATAAGGAGGGAGAGTCAAGGTCTGCGAATGCCAAGCAGCTACTCGATAATCTCCGAAAATCTGGACTCCACAACTCAGCAACTGCCGTGACCGGAAGCACCTGGATCTGCACACGAGGTGTAGGGTGTAGCATGAGTACAACAAACTCAATAAGTAACAAATCTAACCTTTGGGCTGAAAGTAGTGATGAACTCAGATGGTGCAATTCAATATAAAAATAACAGTACAGAAATGTAGACATGCTTTCAAGTTCAACAATTAAACTTAATACAAGTAAGATAGATCAATCTTGAATGATATGAGGAATATTTCTTCTCTACATCTACATGCCAATGGACATGATGTATGTGATGTACCACTCTGGAAGCCTCGTATACTCATACTCTCAGAATACTCAATCACTCAGTACTATATATGGCCGATACAACCTAGGGAAGATCCATCCCGAATATATATACATCAACTAACAGTTAGTTACTCAGTACTGGATAGTGCCAATCTAGCCCATGGGGAAGATCCATCCCAGGTATAAATGATTCGGGCCAGATCCATGCCTAAAGAAGATTCATCCCTCAATATAAATCAACTGCGCTCACTGGGGGTATGTACACACTCCGGAGGGGCTCCTTCATCCCAAGCACTATAACCAGCCATATCCAGGCATAAATCAATAGCACATGTTGCAGCGTTCAGCCCGATCCCATAATTGTCACTCACAATCAGGCCCTCGACCTTACTTAGTCATCAATCTCTCCAGTCTCTCTCTCTCTCGGACTCATAATGTCGTAAAACTAGCCCAAATGATGATATGATGTATCAATAAATAGCAACAGAGATTGAGATATGATATGCAATGAATAAATATGACTGAGTACAAAATTTCAATGTATCAATAAGTCAACAGCAAGAAATGACCACTATGTGGGCCAACAGTGCCAGCATATAGCCTAAACATGATTTATAACATATTTGGCAGCTCAATTACTTATCACATGATGAACCCGGATATCAACAAGATAAATCAGCTATACAGTTCCATAGAATTGACCAGGTCACAATTCTCTTGATGCACGTCCGAACGCCCATCACTTGTCATGTGCGTCACCTCAACACCAATCATATAACACATAATTTGTGATTTCTAACCCTCAAGACCAAGTTTAGAAGTGTTACTTACCTCAATCAGAGCAAATCCCTACTCCAACACACCGAATCTAGGAACAAACAATATGATACAATCAACACGGGCTAAAGGAATTAACTCTATAAGAAAATAATAAGCTTTAAATTAAAAGTCAAAAAGTCAAGTCAAAACCCGACCCCCGGGATCACGTCTCAGAATTGGGTAAAACTCACAAAATTCGAACATTCGTTCAACCACGAGGCCAATCATACCAAAATTACTGAAATCCGATAAAAAAATGTCAATTGAAACCTCAAAATTTGGTCTAGAAACTTTCCTCCATTTTCTCCCAATTTCCACCGCAAATTACTAATTTAATGGTAAAATTAAAGAAATAATCATGGAAATTAACCAAAACTAGGTAAGAATTACTTAACCCAATCACCCACTTAAAAATCTCTTCAAGAATAGCCTCCCACCTCCCAAAATCAATTTTTGTGTTATGAACTCAAACCCTCGTTTTGAAATGTTTTAAGTTCTTCCCAGTGATCATTAATCGCGATCTTGGAAATTTCCTTGCGATCGCGAAGCACAACTCCGCTGCCCCAGAAATTAAGCCTATGCGAACGCGTCATCACACCTGCGATCCCGTACCACTGACTTCTCAGACCTACGCGATCGCATCCTCCCTCACCCGAGCAAAGAATTACGCATGAACTCCACTATTGCTCCACTTCTCCAGTGCGAACACAGATATTACCACGCATTTGCAATGCCCAGACTTGCTATCTTATGCAATCGCATGCCACTACGTGATCGTAGACCCCAATTGACCTACGTGATCGTAGACCCTCTCACTCGATCGCGTAGAAGAAAACTAGATACAGACACCAGAAAACATCAATACATCCTCGAGTCCACAAATTGATCTGCTAACCATCCGAAATCAACCTGAGGCCCCTGGGACCTCAGCCAAAGATACCAACAGGTCCTAAAACACGATACAAACTTAGTTGAGTCCTCAAATCACATCAAATAATGTCAAAATCACGAATCGCATCCCAATTCAAGCCTATTGAAACTAAGAAAATTCCAACTTCTACAAATGACGTTGAAACCTATCAAATCACGTCCGATTGACCTCACATTTTCACACAAGTCACAAATAACATCGCAAACCTGCTCCAACTTCCGGAATCAGAATCCGACCCCAATATCAAAAAGTTCACTCCCGGTCAAACTTTCCAAAAATCCAATTTTTTTCATTTCAAGCCTTATTCAACTACGGACCTTCAACTCACAATCCGGAAATGCCCCCAAGTCCAAATTCAGCCAATGGAGCAAACAGAACCATCAAAACTCCATTCCGGAGTCATTTACACATAAGTCAACATTAGGTCAACCATTTCAACTTAAATTTCAACCTTGAGACTAAGTGTCTCAATTCATTTCGGAATCTCTCCGGACCCAAACCAACTACCCCAGCAAGTCACATAACAGCTATAAAGAACAAAATGAGCAGCAAATGGGGGAACGGGGCAACAACTCTCGGAACGACCATCCGGGTCATTACATCCTCCCCCTCTTATACAAATGTTCGTCCTTGAACGTGTCTAGAAATGATGTTGGAGTCTCAAATAGGTATGGATATCTGCTCCATATCTCCCGCTCGGTCTCCCAAGTAGCCTACTCCACTGGCTGACCTCTCCACTATACCTTCACCGAAGCTATATCCTTTGACCTCAACTTTCTAACCTGCCGACCAAAAATGGTCACTGGCTCCACATCGTAAGTCAAATCACCATCTAACTGAACCGTGCTGAAATCCAAAATATAAACCAGATCGCCTACATACTTCCGGAGCATAGAAACATGAAATACTGGATGCACACTCGACAAACTAGGTGGCAAGACAAGCTTGTAAGCCACCTCTCCAATCCTCTGAAGCACCCCAAATAGCCTAATATACCAAGGGCTCAATATGTCCTTCTTCCCAAACCTCATAACACCCTTCATGGGTGAATCCTTGAGTAGTATCTTCTCCCCAACCATGAAAGCAACATCATAAACCTTCTTATCGATGTAACTCTTCTGTCTAGACTGCGCCATGTGAAGCTGATCCTGAATCAATTTAACCTTGTCCAAAGTATCCCGAACCAAGTCAGTACCCAATATCCTAGCCTCACTCTGCTCAAACCAATCCACCAAAGATCGACACCATATCCCATACAAAGCCTCATATGGAGCCATCTGAATGCTTGACTCATAGCTGTTGTTGTAGGAAAACTCTGCGAGCGGCAGAAACTAATCCCATGAATCTCCAAAATCAATGACACAAGCGCGTAACATGTCCTCCAATATCTGAATAGTGCGCTCGGACTGCCCGTCTGTCTGAGGGTAAAATGTTATACTCAACTCAACCTGGGTGCCCAACTCTCGGTGTACTGCTCTCCAAAACTGTGATGTAAACTACGTGCTCCGATCTGAAATGATGGACACTGACACACCGTGAAGGCGAACAATCTCGCGAATGTAAATCATAAGTAGTCCCAACTGGAATGAAGTGCGCAGACTTGGTTAGCCGATCCACAATCACCCAAATAACATCAAACTTCCTCAAAGTCCATGGGATCCCAACTACGAAATCCATGGTGATTCGCTCCTATTTCCACTATGGAATCTCTAGCCTCTGAAGCAATCCACCCGACCTTTGATGCTTATACATTACTTGCTAACAGTTAAGGCACCGAGCTACAAACCCCACTATATCCTTCTTCATTATCCTCCACCAATAGTGCTTTCTCAAGTTCTGGTACATCTTCGTGGCACCCGGATGAATGGAATATCGCGAATTGTGGGCCTCCTAAAGAATCAACTCACATAACCCATCTATATTGGGCACACATATCCAGCCCTGCATCCTCAATACCTCATCTTCCCCGATAGTAACATCTCTGGCATCACCATGCTGAACCTTGGCCTTGAGGACAAGCAAATGAGGTACATCATCCTGGAGCTCTCTGATGCCATCATATAAGGAAGACCGAGAAATCACACAAGCTAGAACCTGACTAGGCTCCGAAACATCTAATCTCACAAACTAGATGGACAAGGCTTGAACATCAAATGCAAGCGGTCTATCAATAACAGAAATGAATGCAAGGCTACCCATACTCACTGCCTTCCTACTCAAGGCATCGATCACCACATTGGCCTTCCTAGGATGATACATAATAGTAATATCATAGTCCTTTAGCAGCTCAAACCATCTCCGCTACCTCAAATTCAGATCCTTCTATTTGAACAAGTGCTGGAGACTCCGATGATCTGTAAATACCTCGCAAGACACACCATACATATATTTTCTCTAAATCTTCAATACGTGAACAATGGCAACCGAATTATGTATATGGTAGTTCTTCTCATGGGACTTCAACTGGAGCGAAGCATAAGCAATCAATCTACCATCCTGCATCAAGACAAACCCAATACCAATTCAAGAAGCATCACAATACACTGTATAAGAGCATGGAGCTGAAGGAAAAACTAGAATTGGAGTTGTGGTTAAGGCAGTCTTAAGTTTCTGAAAGCTTCAATCACACTCGTCCGACCACCTGAAAGGAGCACCCTTTTTGGGTAAATTTGGTCATGGACGATGCAATAGATGAGAAACCCTCCATGAAGCGATGATAATAACCGGCCAAGCCGAGAAAGCTCTGAATCTTCATAGTTGAGGACAGTCTAGGACAACTTTGAACAACCTCTATATTCTTTGGATCCACCTAAATCCCCTCACTAGACACCACATGCCCCAAGAATGCCACTAAACTAAGCCAAAACTCATACTTGGAGAACTTGGCATAAAGTTTTTCCCTCCCTCAACCGCTGCAACACAATCCTCAAATACTGAGCATTCTTCTCCTAGATAATAGGGTACACCAGGATATCATCAATGAATACAATGACAAACGAGTCAAGATAAGGCTGAAATACAGTGTTCATCATATGCATGAATATTGTTGAGGCATTGGTCAGCCCAATTGACATCACGAGGAACTCATAATGACCATAACGGGTCATGAATGTTGTCTTTAGAATATCCAGTCCCGAATCTTCAACTGGTGATACCCAGACCACAAATCAATCTTAGAGAATACCCTCGCTCCCTGAAGTTGGTCAAATAGATCACCAATGCGCGGCAAAGGATACTTGTTCTTGATTGTAACTTTTTTCAACTACCTATGATTGATGCACATATGCATAGTACTATCCTTCTTCTTCACAAACATAAATGGTGTACCCCTAGATGACACACTAGGCCTAATAAACCCCTTATCAAGAAGTTCCTAAATCTACTCTGTCAACTCCTTCAACTCAGCTGGTGCCATACGATACGAAGGAATAGAAATGGGCCAAGTGCCCGGCACCAAGTCAATAACAATGTCAATATCCCTGTCGGGCGTCATGCCCAACCAGTCTGCAGAAAAGGCATCCAAAAAATCTCGCACCACTGGAACAGAATCAATAGTAGTGGTATCAGCACCAACATCCCTCACAAAGGCCAAATAAGATAAACAACCTTCCCAACCATCCGTTAGTCCTTCAAGTGTGAAATCACTCTAATGGGACCATAATCTAGAAAACCTTTCCATTCGATCCTTGGCAACCTAGGCATCACTAAGAAATAAGAGATCAACTCTAGTCTTTAATCCACCATTAGTCACTACACATGACCGATATACATGGTCCACAAAAATAGTATCGCTCACCGGCGTAGATACATGAATAGATGAAACTAAGGACTCACGGGGCATATCCATATAACGGGAAAAATATGATGATACAAACGAATAAGTGGAACCAGGGTCAAATAATACAGAAGCATCTCTGTGGCATACTGAGACAATACCTGTGATCACTTTGTCTGAAGCAATAGCATTTGGTCTGGAAGTAAGAGCATATAATCGGGCCTGGCTACCACCTGATCGGCCTCCCCCTCTAGGGAGACTCCTAGCTGCCTGAGCCCCACACCGAGCTGGTTGGGAGGGTGGTAAAGTATCTGGTGCTGAAGTCGTAGTCTGACTCCTCTACTGAGTTGGACCTCCCGAAAGATGGGTACAATGTTTCTTTATGTGACCCAAATCTCCGCACTCAAAACAACCCCTCCCTGCAAATGGCGGTAAGTTCTGTGGAGGACCCCGAGAACCAGAATAATTATTAGAAGGACCCTGTACAGATGAACCCTGAGCTAATGGTGCACGAGATGAACACTGAGCTGGAAGGGCACTGAGAGATGACTGACCCTGATGGGCACTGTGTGACCATGGTTGGATGATACACCACGGTGAACTGAATAAGCCATATGGGCGTGCCTATAAGGACGTCCCCTACTGTGGTAGAACTAACCCCTAGAAGGAACACCGCCGAAACCACCCGAGCTATGAGGCCTTTTGGCCTCCCTCTCACCACGCTCCTGACTACAAACCATCTCTATCTAATGAGCAATCTCGACCACCTCATCAAAAGTACCACCACATACCCTCTCCCTAGCCATAAGCAACCGCAACTGATATGTGAGGCCATCAATGTACCTCCCAATCCTCTCTCTATCAGTGGGAACCAACCAAACTACATAACGAACCAACTCTAAAAACCTTATCTCGTACTAGGTCACAGACATGCCATCCTAACGTAACTACTCAAACTGGCTGCGTAACTCCTCTCTGCGAGACTGTGGCACGAACTTCTCCAAGAAGAGAATGGAGAACTCGTGCCATAAAAGTGGTATTGCATCGACCGGTCTGCGCCTCTCATACATCTCCCACCATCTGAAGGCAGCCCCAGTAAACTGAAAGGTTGTGAACAAGACCCCACTGGTCTCCAGAATACCCGCCATGCGAAGAATCCACTGGCACCTGTCCAAGAAGTCCTAGGCATCCCCTGACTCTGCCTTACTGAAAGATGGCGGTTGGAGCCTCCCAAACCTCCCTGGTCTACTCTTCTCATCATCAGTCATAACATGACCCACCTAGGCCTGAGCAGCTGTAACCGGTTAGGCTGGTGGTACCCCTAGTCTCTGAAGTACCTGTATCACCTGCTCTGCAGTATGGGTGGCGGGAGTCTGAGTGCCTCCCCCGACCTGAGAAGTGGCTGCTATGGCCGGAACAGAAACCGCCTGAGCAAAGCTGGTGCACATAGTCAAAATCTGAGCCAAAGCCTCCTGAAGGCCTAGAATCACAATGGCGCAGCCGGTGCCTGAGCTAATCCCACTGGCTCAACTGTATCTGGTACCTGCTTCTGAGCTGGAGCGACTGGTGGATCCGTATATGCTGCTCTAGTTGTTGTAAATGCTACACCTCTACCGCTAACATGGCTCCTACTGTTACCTCGGCCTCTTATGGCCCTAGATTGTGGGACTGGTGGCTGTCCATCCTGACCGGCAACATGTGTCCTCACCATTTGTGAAAGAATAGAATAACAGAAGTTTAGTTACTGGAATCAACAAATCCGCACGACAAGAATACAAGAATGTGAAGTTTCCTAAGGGTTCGACAACCTCTCGAAGATAAGTATAGATGTTTCTGTACCGATCTGCAAGACTCTAGTAAACCTGCTCATGACTCGTGAGTCCTATATAACCTAGGCTCTGATACCAACTTGTCACGACCTAAAACCTGCCCGATGTGATGGAGCCTCTCATGGAACTAGGCAAGCTGAATACTAAGACATTCCCAACACTTTAAAATTTTGAAAGATGTGGAAGAAATGAAATTTAAAGAAAACCTTTTACTAATACAATAAGAAATCATAACTCAATACGAAATCTCTCCCAAAACCAGGGTGTCACCGAGTACATGAGCATCTACATGAAGATATAGGCTAGTACATCATCTAGAAAATAGAACTGAAATATAAAATGAAAGATAAGGAGGGAGAGTCAAGGTCTATGAACGCCAAGCAGCTAACTCGATAATCTCCGAAAATCCGGACTCCACAACTCACCAACCGCCATGTCCGAAAGCACCTGGATATGCAAATGAGGTGCATGGTGTAGCATGAGTACAACCAACTCAATAAGTAACAAATCTAACCTTGGACTGAAAGTAGTGATGAACTCAACATGTACAGTTCAATATAAAAATAATAGTACAGAAATGTAGACATGCTTTCAAGTTCAACAGTTAAACTTAATACAAGTAATATAGATCAATTCTGAATGATATGAGGAATATAACTTCTCCATGGCATGCACATGTTGTATGTGATGCACCAGTCTGAAAGACTCGTATACTCATGCTCTCAAAATATTCAATCACTCAGTACTGTATATAGCCAATCCAGACAAGGGAAGATCCATCCTAAATATATATCCATCAACTGACAGTTAGTCACTCAGTACTAGATAGGGACAATCCATCCCATGGGGAATATCCATCCCGAGGTATAAATGATTCGGGAAATCAACTGCGCTCACTTGGGTATGTATAGACTCCGGAGGGTCTCCTTCAACCCAAGCGCTATATTCAGCCAGATCCAGGCATAAATAAATAACACATGCTGTGGCGTGCAGCCTGATCCCATAACTGTCACTCAAGATCAGGCGCTTAGCCTCACTCAGTCATTAATATCTCTAGTTTCTCTCTCTCTCTCTCTCTCTCTCTCTCTCTCTCTCTCTCTCTCTCGAGTTTACAATGTCGCAAAACTAGCCCAAAAATGATGATATGATGTATCAATAAATAGCAAGGGAGACAAAGATATGATATGCAATGAATAAATATGACTGAGTACGAAATTGCAATGTAATCAATAAGTCAACAGCAAGAAACGACTACTATGGGACCCAATAGTACCAACATATAGCCTAAACATGAGTTCTAACAATATTGGCAGCTTAATTATTTTATCACATGATGAACATACGGATATCAACAAGATGAATCAGCTATAGAGTTACATGGAATCGATCAAGTCATAGTTCGTACGGTGCACACCCGCACGCCCGTCACTTGGCATGTGCGTCACCTCACCACCAATCATATAACAAATAATTCGGGGTTTCAAACACTCAAGACCAAGTTTAGAAGTGTTACTTACTTCAATCAGAGAAAATATCTACTCCATCATACCTTTGCCTCGGGAAACGGCCTCTGAATGCCTCGAATCTAGCCACAAACAATGTGATACAATCAATATGGGCTAAAGGAATCAATTGCATAAGGAAATACTAAGCTTTAAATCAAAAGTCAAAAAGTCAACTCAAAAATTGGCCCCCGGTCCCACATCTCGAAATCAGGTAAAAGTCACAAAATTCGAACACCCATTCGACCATGAGTCCAACCATACAAGAATAACTCAAATGCGATAAAACAATCTCGATCAAAACCTCAAAATTTGGTCAAGGAACTTTCCTCCATTTTCCCCCAATGTTTCACCCCAAATCACTTATTTAATGATGAAATCAAAGGCATAATCATCGAAATTAACCAAAACTACGTAAGAATCACTTACCCCTATCACCCACTTGAAAATCTCTCCAAGAATCGCCTCCCACCGAGCACCCAAAATCAATTTTTGTGTTATGAACTCAAACCCTCATTTTGAAATATTTTAAGTTCTGCCCAGTGATCCTTAATCACGATCGTGGCAATTGCCTCGCGATCGCGAAGCATAACTCCGCTGCCCCAGAAATTAAGCCTACGCGAACACGTCATCACACCTGTAATCGCGTACCACTGACTCCTCAGACCTACGCGATCGCGTCCTCCCTCATGCGACCGTAAAGAATAAAGCATGAACTCCACTGCTGCTCCACTTCTCCAATGCAAACGCGGACCTTACCACACGTTCGCGATGCCCAAACTCGCTAGCTTACGCGATCGCTTGCCACTACTGGAGATCGCATAGAACCAATTTCCCAGCTGCCCCCAATTGACCTATGCAATCGCGGACCCTCTCACGTGATCGCGTACAACAAAACCAGATACAGATACCAGAAAACTTCATCACATCCCTAAGTCCAAAAATTAATTTGTTAACCATCTGAAATCAACCCGATGCCCCCGATACCTCAACCAAATATACCAAAACGTCCTAAAATATGATACGAACTTATTCGATCCCTCAAATCACATCAAACAATGTCAAAAACACAAATCGCACCCCAATTCAAGTCTATTGAAACTAAGAAAATTCCAACTTCTACAAATGACGTCAAAATCTATCAAATCACATCCGATTGACCATAAATTTTTCACACAATTCACAAATGACACCACGGACCTGATCCAACTTCCGAAATTGGAATCCGACCCCGATATCAAAAAGTACACTCCCGGTCAAACTTTCCAAAAATCCAATTTTTCGCCATTTCAAGACTTATTCAACTACGGACCTCCAATTCAAAATCCGAACACGCTCCTAAGTCCAAAATCACCCAATGGATCTAACAGAAACATCAAAACTCTATTTCGGAGTAGTTTACATATAACACAATATCCTGTTAACCATTTCAACTTAAACTTTTGAACCTTGAGACTAAGTGTCTCAATTCATTCCGGAATCTCTCCGAACCCAAAACGACTACCCCGGAAAGTCACATAATATATATGAAGCACAAAATGAGAAGCAAATAGGGGAACGAGGCTACAACTCTCATAACGACCGGCCGGGTCATTATAAAAATACCCCTAACTACTCATTTTCACTACAGGTTTAAGTGCCAATGAGGCTCTCTCAATATGAACCAACCACCATAACATGCCCTACCATAGAAGCATACATTTTATTAATAGAATAACACAGAAATAATTTATTCTTCATGACTATGTTTCCCGTATCAAGTGAATGAAATACATATTGAACAAGTTTAAAGGCCAAGTTTGCAAACACACATGGAGATAGGAACACTTATATTATTGTTGCTAAAGAACCAAACAACTAGATTCGTACACATCATAGTCAAATAAAAGCACATAGTTTAGAGCTGCGACATCCTAGGGATATAGATGCTACTTATATTGATCACAAATTAGTTTAACATCAGATCTTGTCCTTAGAACACAGATAGGTTAATAATACTACTTGGACCATTTTGAAATCCTCAGTAAATACAGTGATATAAGAAGGTTATTGTACTCAATCAGTAATAACAAAAGGTGTCTCCTAGACCAGATTCAATTCAGATTAACATGGAAAGAGAGAACTTGGTGCAGTTTCAAAATAATGTTCCAAAAGTATGACGTCATGAGGCATAAACAAAGATCCATGACAAACTTTCATTCATCCATAAATATAGAGATTTCAACCAAATTTATGACCTTACAAGATAGGATGAGTCTCAACCATTACAATATCAGATTGTCAGTATCATTAAGGGTTTAAGACTAGAGAAATACCACACTAAGCAAACTTAACTCAACTATACAGACTAAGGTTGATAGCTAGACATGGTAGAGTTACATTCGACTTATAAATAGTTAACACTCAAATACAGCAAACACAACTATTTCGTCTTTTAGGTCTAGGGTTTCAGATTGGGGATTTTGAATTTAATGATGAAAATGGAAAATAAATCACCAGCTTCATATCCTAGGGACAAAGCGCATGATTTTCTAAGTTTGGATTTGAAAGAACGAAGACAAGGTAGTGTCTTGATGCTAAGGTCGGGTTCTGGTGGTTCAAATTTGAAGAGCACGAAAAGAAGAAAGGACATCGGGATTATCGGATAGTGAAGCGGGAGAGGACGATTTGGTGAAAGGTTTCATGACCTTGCATGACTTTGTGCAAGGTTTGTTGATTGACATTCATGGGGGATTGAGAGAAAGGAGTGGGAAAAAGGAAAGGGAGTCAGCTAAAAGGGTTGTAAAGGAATTAGGGTTAGGGGGTTTGGGAGGCCGTCTCTAAGGTTAAACTTGAGATATTGGATATGACCGTTGATCTAAGATGTGGCCGTTGTATATTTGTGATCCAACGGTCAAGATTAAAAATTCTAGGCATTTTAAAATTAAGGGAAGATAGAATTAAAAATCGTGGGGCATTGATCTAAGAAACGGACGTCCTAGATTTGTTGTTTTAATTTTATGAGGGAGCTGGACAGGTGGCATGGCACAATTGTAACTTTTTATTTTTAACCCTTTTAAAATAAACTTAAATAAATTTAATTATATTCAATAAAATGTAGTGAAATTAATAATATCAAAAATACTACTAACTATTGTAATTAATTATTTATTAAATGCTTTATTTTCTAAATTATAATACTAGCTTCGAATTGTCAACATGGTAATGTAATTAATCAAAATTTGAGAAGTAATTCGTTAAATTAGTTATGAAACCTCTATTGTGTATTTAAAAATTATTTTTATAGTATTAAAATAATAAGTATATTTGTTATTACATAATACTAATGCTAGGTTATTAATTTCAAAACTAATACTTAATTAAATCGTAAAAAATGGATAATCATTAATAGAAAATACTCTCCAAATATTCATTGTAAATATTTTAAAAGGGAGGGTCAAAATTGGCCGTCAACAGGGTCTGGGGAACAAACTTCTCTAAGAAGAGAACTGAGAACTTATACCATGTAACTGGTGTTGCGCCAGTTGGCTTGCCTAACTCATAGGTCTTCCACCATCTGTAGGCTGCCCCTGACAGCTGAAAAGTAATAAAAGCAACTCTACTGATATCCACAATATCGTTGTGCGAAGAATCCGATGGCACCGATCCATAAAATCATGAGCATCCTCTGACTCACCTTTGTTGAACTCTGAAGGGTCAAGTCTCTTAAATGGCTCTAACCTCTTCTGATCCTCATAAGTCATACGTGGACCAACCTCGGGCCGAGCAACAAAAACTGGCTGAACTGGTAACACCCTTGGTCGGTCGGCAAGAGTTTGGGCTCTTCCCCCAGCTTGTGAGGTAGCTGGTACAATTGATACCATACCCGCATGAGCCAAACTCGTGCACACACTCAAGATGTGAGCCAAGTCCTCCTGAAGACTAGGTATAACAATAGGTATCGCCGGTGTCTGAGCGGTTCTATCATAGCCCAAAATCCACTATAGGCCGTGATAGCAGCCAACATCGCTGTTAGGCAAGCCAATGGTGAAGCATCTAAATATTTATTTATTTTATTACTTTTGAAATTACAAGTTTTATTAAATAAATAATTTAATGCAATTGAAATAATGGACACATACGATATTAGTAAGATATAAAATAAAAAGGTGACATTATTAAAGCAAAATCATTAACATCAACTAGAATATCTCATAACCTGATGTAACAAGTACGTGGGCATCTACTAAGGAGTACAATAATAATACAACATCTGTCTGGAATGTAAAATATATTGCTCCGGAGTTGCCCACTTAAACATATATTCGTCCTCGAATGTGCCAAGAATTGCTCCGGAGTTACCCAAAATCGATGTTTAACACCTCGTGTACCTACCCGTACCACCACAACCCATATGCGCACATTAGCTCGAGCCTAACTTAGGATCCTTCCTTTTACCTTAACCCACAAGCCTTAGAACCAAATTCCAACATTCGGAATTCTCTACGATACCCGATTCTGACATACGAACATCGTATCAATCTCAACCTGTTGTACCAAATATGATCATGCACCCATGCTGAAATCAAACAATGCACCGCATAATTCATATACCCATGATAACATCCTCAACCGTAGAAGCTGCAAATTCACTAACATGATAACCATAGTACACCTCATAGCACATATAAGCCTTGTTCCAATACTCGTAATACTGCCTCGACAAAAGAGATGTGTAGAAACTTATAATCACTTGCCACATCAACCACTCATGGAGTCTCTCCACTTGAAAGAACCACTGCCTCATTGTACTCTCATAAGTGACATTGTCCCTCTAATATACATTATACAAGTTCGATTGCACTGATTCTAAGTCTAGCAAGCTCGTCTCACCCAGTACAAGCCGCCCGTGCAATAAGCCACCTCAAACACAGTCAAAATCTCATATGACACCACCAATGCGCCAACAAGATACAACTCAAATAAGACACATAAGTAAGAACGAACTCTAGCAAAGAACTATCTAGCCTGCGTAACAAAACAAATGGCCAAACTGATATTATGAACCTACCTTATAGGATGAGAAACAAGGCACACAAATAAGTATAAGGAATTGTACTGAACATCTCACTGTTGCGGCATGAAATCACATCCACACATGACACCATTGCAACGTGCAACCCGATCCAAACAACATACCCATGGTGGCATGCCACCCGATCCACACATAACAATCAATAAGGAAATACCCATCAAGACATAATGCTTATACCTATGAACTACATGAATATCGACCACAAGAACTTCAAGTGGATAAATACAACCCTTGGGAGACGGATAGTGCATGCGCTACAAGAACTCAAGCACGACTAAGGTGAAATAAACGACCTGCATCTAGAGGTCCATCTTACTCATATAACACCACAAGATACACAGGATCACAACACATGTGCGAATAATCAAGTCGTCTCACAACCCACATGGCATAATAGAGTATTACATAGAATAGCTGACGACAGGGAATAACATCCAACACCCGAAGACTCATCCATAAGCAATGTTATGCTAAATGAACACATCTGACCTGATGTAGAGCATACATTCACATTCGATCTAATAACGGACCTCAAGCCGATTCTAATCATCCCATAATGAGCCAATAACCTTTCAAGGATCCACAATGACCCTATTCATGACACATATGAGCAGTCGTCAAATCCTAAACAAACTCCCATAGTCCACAACCAAAGGAATAGAGCGACTCTTTGTCAAAACCTCTTATATTGGCGATAGTACCAAAATCTCCATACCTGATTTCAATCTCAACAATCAAATGACTAACACGTCATAATTATACGATCACGTGGGATATACTCCCACAACTTTCCGTATGAGGTAGTAAAATCTGAACATTAATGGCCATCGACCATGCTATTTCTGTAGTGCTAGTCAAGCATCTGCATTTCAATACCCAACACTTTTTCCACAAAACAGACCATCCTCAGGTTGCCCGAAAATAGTTCCAGCATACTCTGAAATTCTGAAATCATCCCCCTCTCCTCCGAGCTTGTGACATTCTTATCAAAACGGAACCACAACCTTGATCCTCAACATCCAATTTCTATACCGCTCACTGCACCTATCCTGCCTCTACGCAAGAGTCAAAGAATTTCATCATAACCCATAAACCACTAGTAGAATAAACACTTAATATGCTAGAACCTTTTACAATCCACTTATTTTAGATTAACAATTGCAACACGCAACTGAATTCCCATAACCGCAGAAAATGCAAACCTCAAGTCATGGTCTAAACCGCCATGACTCGTCCGGGATCCATTTACACAAAATAAGGCCGTCAGAATCAATCACCTCCAAATCAATCAAATTACGTTGGTTGTCATGCCCGCACGTACAACCACCAATCACATGTATAACATTAACACACTGAAGGAATTGATCATTTCAACAACCATGTTGATTCAAATCATTACTAACTAACTCAACTTCTTACAATTTACTCTTGACTTGCCTTCGAAGTAATAATTATACTCAAACACATAACAGACCTCAAACAACACTCATCTCGAGTGACCCAAATCGCGAGACCACATCGTCTCAATACCCATCAGCCATCTCATCCCCTCCTTATGCACTGAATAGTATCTCCAACTAATACACCCATCAAGAAAGACCTCATGCGAATTTGGAGTTGTTTCCTCCATCTCTTTAACACCATACAGCAGACCTGGTGACATTCATAGAAATAATCCAATTCTCTTTCACACCTCGCTGTAAAACTAATTCCTTAGCCACACGACGAACTCGAAAATCCTCAGGTACCACACTTTACATCTTGAACCCACTAGAACTAATTGTTGAGAGTCACCCACTATGACCTGGTCTCGAGTATATAACTAAACACCGGTACTCCGTTAGCACGTGAACACTTCAAAAGAAGCAACAAGATGAATTCTTTTCCTTGTACATCACATCCAAAAGAAACATAAACTCTAAGTCATCTCAAAATCTACACATGAATCGATAAGGCAAAATGTAGCACACATTCATCAAGTTCGTTACCAAAATTACCCTTGATGTTTTCGTTCCTTATTCATAACTAATCTACCAATCTACCGATAACCCGATACTGCCAAGGAATATAACCATGTGACCCAATCGTAAACGATGGGCTCCCCCGCTTAGCTTTAAGCTACAATCACATAAATTCATAACCCACAATGACTCCTCCTTCTCAGTCACCATGATCTCGCATCGTTAACCCGCCAAGTTTCTCGCAATCTCTTGTTAAACTTTTCATAAAACATTCTGAATTATCAACCACAATCTCACCTTCAACCTCCTGACAGTCATACCATCTTCTTCAAGTGATCCAAGCTCACATCATAGTACATGCCTCCCGCTGGGTAGAATGTAGAATTCTTCGTAGAAACTTCATCAAAAATCACGCAACAGCTAACCTTCTCGCAGGAGTTAGCCCACCAGTGTAATTCCATATGGACATCTTCCAACGACATTGCCCTGGATGCAATTACCACGAAATCAATAAACCTTCATGAGCCCAAGCTCGTCCGCCAGTTTTAAGAGTTCGTTCATTCCCCATTAGCATTAATTGAAGGTCCGACAAAACGTTCCAAAACTCGAAGTCACGTTGTATCCCAAAATAAGCAACCTACCATTTACTACTCAAAGTCACTACCGCAACACATAAATGAGCAACCTACCATTCACAACAACATAGTTTGATAACAAGGCATGAACCTCATAATAAACTATGCATAGCCTCAAAACTATAGGCAACACTAGCACTGGGAGGAAATGATAGAGCGCCCTTCCACAAGGCCACGATAATAGCCCACTCGAATACGTAAGGAGAAACATCCTGCACTACATCTACAGTACCACTACAACTCTTTGATGCCCAGTTGAAAACAAGCACTCAACATCGTTTAAGAGTGAGTAGAAAGGAAATGAATGCATAAGCTTCAATGGAATTAAATCGCACGACAATGAATCAAGAAGGGACGTGCTCCAAACAGCCATATAGCCTCTCGAAGATAAGTACAGCCGTCTCCATACCGATCTGCAAGACTATACTAGACTTGCCCATGAATTGTGAGACCTAAGTCAACCTAGGGATCTAATACCAAGCTGTCATGACCTACAACCCACTATAGGCCATGATGGCACCCAACGTCGTTGTTAGGCAAGCCAACGGTGAACCATCAAAATAATTATTCATTTTATTACTTTTGAAATCACAAGTTTTATTAAATAAATAATTTAATACATTTGAAATCGTGGATACATACAATATTAGTAAAATATAAAATAAAAAGGTGACATTATTAAAGAAAACCTATTAACATCAACTAGAATATCCCAAAACCCGATGTCACAAGTGCATAAGCATCTACTAAGGAGTACAATAATAATACAATTTCTGTCTGGAATGTAAAATAGACAGAATAAATTAAGTAAATATGATAGAGACTTTGTGGGCTGTGACACGTAGCATGGAATGTAGTTCACCATAAAGTCCCCTCAGCAGATGCGCCTATGCACCAAGATGACCACCAAATGAACTTGTCAAGTCCTGCACATTTAGTGTAGAAGTGCAACATGATTACATAAATCAATGCGTACCCAGTAATTATATAGCCTAACCCCGGAGAAGTAGTGACGGGGGATCGACATCGACACTTACTACTGGTCCAATAAAATAATAATATTATAATAGTATATTAATAGATATGAAACACAACAGTAACCATGAGGTAAAAACTGTAACACACATAATCCTCCAACATTTCTGTTGGCGATATAAGTCTCTCAAATCTCTTATACTATCTCAACATATTCAAAGATATCAGTGCAAATCTCAAACGGATAATTAATACCATTTAAATGCTAGGTCTCAATCAAAGGGAAATCTCATGAATATTCGGACTCCTAGCGGTATCACGCACGATTATGCCGAGGTGTGTACACTGTCAAGGGCCGACATGCATGAACCAGAGATGCATCTCAATATACTACCGAGGCGTTAGGCCTGATCCACAAGAAAATAAGAAACTTATCAAATTACGATCCACGTGCTTACAACACAAGTACATGAGCACAAAGTAAACATGACTTTTAATGTTTGTGAAATATCTCGCCAAACAACTCAAGGTGATAAAGCTCAGCCTAATATATTCCCAAATCAATTTCAATTATAAATTCAATTAATTAAGCTAGCAAATTGAGTTTAAATAATTCAAATATTATATGATAAAGTCATAAGTCTACCCGGACATAAACATATTTTTAGCTACATACGAACTCGTGTCACCTCATGCGTACGTAGCATCCACAACTAGTAGCACATAATAATTTAATACCTACGGGATAGTTTCCCCCTCACAAGGTTAGACAAGAGACTTACCTCACTCCAAAATCTAATTATCGGCTTCAACGCATCTCCAACACCTCAAACTGATGCACATCGATCTGATACAATCCAAATAACGTGCAAAGCAATCAAAATATACACCAATACTCATGACTTAACAATTTATAATAATTTCCAACTTCGCTCGAAAAGTCAACAAAGTCAATCCTCGGGTTCACGTGCCCAGATTCCAAAAATTTTCGAAGATAAACATTACCCATGACACCACAAAATCAAATATATAATTTATTCCTAATTCCATGGCCAATTTTGTTGTCAAAATCAAATTCTACATTTTATTCAAAAATCTCCCAATTTCTACAAACTTTCATATTTAAATTCATATATAATCCATGTATTTATTTTAAAACACGTTGGAAGAACTTACCTTATGATATATGACGAAAATAATCTTCAAGAATCGCCCCACATGTGCTCCAAGAACTTAAAAAGTGAAGAAGATGAGCTCAAAATCCTGAAATTAGATGTTTAATACACCTGCCAGGCCTCCTCCTTCGTGATCACGGTCATTAGCCATACGATCGCGGTTAACAAAAGTTCCAGCATCATTTCCTTCATCGCAACCAAAATCACGCGATCGCGATGTACAAAATTTATTTTTTTCTTCACAGATACCCTTCGGTAGAATGGCCATAACATTTGGTACAAATTTCTAATTGATAAACGGTTTAATTCTCTGAAAAATATATTCAAGGCCTACAACTTTTATTTTTGGATCATTCCCAAATTCCTTATAGATTGAAAGATATAAGCTCCCGAAATTACACCACTAACAACAAAAATTCCACCCCGACCATCCTTCTGCGATTGCGATTCACAAGGCCTATAACAGACTTTGCTCTTCGCGATTGCGGCCCAAACCTCCGCGATCGCATTTCACACCCTTGACACCAGTTATCAGCAGTTCCAAAAGGCCTAAAAGTGGTTCGAAACCACCCCAAAACTCACTCGAGGTCCGAGGAATACCGTTCAATCATTCTAACAAGTTTATATACCCTATGTAAACTTGTCCGAAGGCTCGAAACACAAATTACAACATCAAAACCAAAAATTAAAGATCAAACGCAATTTCTTAAACTCTTTTAACTTTCAAACCTTCATCCTTCGCCGAACGCGTCTGAATCACACATAAACATTCCGGAAATGACACTATATATTACATACAAGTCACAAATCATAATACGAACCTATTCCAAAGCTCGGAATCCCAAGCGGACATCGATAACACCAAAGTCCACTTCAAATCAAACTTAGAAAATTCTTTAAGTCTTCAAAATGCCAACTTTCCACAATAAGTGTTGAAATGCTCCTGAATCATCTGATACATAACCCGAACATACGCCCAAGTCCAAAATCATCATACGAACATACTAGAACCTTCATATCCTGATTTCGAGGTCATTTATGTAAAAGTCAAACCTTGGTCAACTCTTTCAATTTAAAGCTTCCAAATTGAGAATTTTCCTTCTAAATCAACTCCGACCTTCCCAAAATTAAAATTTGATTACACGTACAAGTCATAATACACGAAGTGAAGCTTCTGAAAGGCTAAAAGTGTCGAACGATGCGTTAAATCTCTAAACGACTGGTCGATTCATTATAGTCCCACCGGCTAAGTAGTATTTAGAATCTGCTCATCCACTGGAGCGATTGGTGGCTCCATAGGTTGTACCCTAGATATAGTGCGAGCCCCACCTCGGCCTCTACCTCGGCCTCTCACAGCCATACCTGGTGGTACTGGTGTCTTCCTGCTTGATCTGGCGGCACGTGTCTTCATCATTTGTTAGATAATAGAAGAATAAAGGTTCAAACTTCGGAGATAACAAATCCCCAAGACAAGAATGCAGTAAAATGAAGTTTTCCTAATAGCTCGATAGCCTCTCGAAGAAAAGTACATATATCCCTATACTTATCCGCAAGACTCTACTAAACTTTCTCATGACCTGTAGAACCTCTGAACCTAGGGCTCTGATACTAACTTGTCATGACCCCAAGACCACAAACCAGTTGTGATTGTGCCTAACTCACTTGCTAGGCAAGTCAACATAATAACAACAGAATGTAGGAACAAAAATAGAAAAGAATTAGTACAAGTCTAATGCCATTAGCATGAATAATTTCATTCAAATATAATAATTCTCTAGAACTAGTAATATAGAGTCATGAGCTCTAATAAAAAGTACAAGTCTAGAATACATAATAATGATATTGTCTGAATGGAAATAACATTAGAAAAGGAAAAAAAAGATGCCAAGATTGCGGTCGGGATGCAACTCTACCTCGTATCTCAAAAATGCTCATAGGAATACCTCACCGCTAGACACAACTCGGCACGACATCTGAATATGTACAATTAGGTGCAAAGCATAGTATGAGTACTAGTGACCCCATGTAGTTATTACGGCCAAACGCACACGTAAGCATACACAGTCATCAAGTAATAAAGTGATAAGATAGAGTGTAGAACCCACGAGGACTTGTTATCAATAATTAACTAGATTAGACCATCCTAATTATCTAACAAGGATTAAATCCAAAAGTAGCGATGCTAAAGTAGTTAAACTAAAAAGAAAATAAATAATGAACTCTGAACAAAGAAAGAGCAGATTTTTATTGTATCAATGTAACAAAAAAGATCCAGGGTTATGGGCTATTGAACATTCCTATTATATTCTTTAATTAAATTGACTAATGAATTTATCTAGTTTATTGGTTGACACTGTTAATATTGCTCATAAGAATCTGTCGAGTTCTTACTCACTAATTCAAGTTAACCTAATACCTATATTCCTATGGAATTAGAACTAACAAGAATGTATTTGTAATTACTGTAAACCAACCAAGCAAAGCAATCAGGTATATGTCAATCCTAACGGAATCCGTTCCCCGATTCCCAAGTTCAAGAACTTGCTCTACTCAATTCTATATGCAATATAGAATTCTTACTTTCGAGTTCAACTCTAGATTCGAAGATATTATTTAATTGATGATCAAGAAATTCAAATAATTAAATGTAGGATTGAATAAATAAACTAATATGATAAATCAAGAAACCAAAATACATATTCAAATAACAATATTCATGAAATAACCACAACCCTACAACGTGAAGTTTAGGTCCACATAGATATGGTAGCCAAACAACAAATCATACAAAAAAACATAAAAATTACTAAGTTTGGTAGAATAAGATGAAATCCGGCCTCTGTGGCGGCTCCTTGCTCTCCCTAAGTCGAATCCCCTTCAAAATGTGAGTTTGATGCCCTAAAAGAGGCGTTTTTAACCTATATATTGCGTATAAAAGTCGTGAGCCAAAGTTTTCCTTTTCCTTTTCCGAATCAGTTTCAGGGATTGATGCTGGGGTGGATGCTTCACATCCACCCTTTGTTCCCTCAACCTTGTTGCGCCCAGGTGCGGATGCAAATGTGGATGCCTTCTTAAGATTTCACTACTAAGGGTGCTCCAATTAGCTATTTTTTCAAGGTTGGATACGACGCATCCACCCTCTTCTCTTATAGCTGGAGCGTCGTTTCTTTATATTTATGCACTCCAAACATCATAAATCATCACACACAACTTAATTAGTCATAAAATCAATAATTAACATATGTTGGGCATTACATAGACCAAATATCACCAAAAAGGGGGTTAAAATATGGGTAAAGTAACATTAAAACATATAAGAATATGACCAACATCACCACCCTACACATAAACCTTTGTTCATCCTCTAACAAACCATCACTATAGTAGATGAAACAAAATTAAGCTCCTATCATTCAAAGTACATCACGCCTATGACCATGGTTGATTGCAACAATTAAACTTTAGCATATGCATTCAACACACACTTCCCTTTAACTTATGCATATTTCAAAAATACTTTAAAAAAAGCAATATGCTCTAAACAATCCTAGCCTCAAAACCCGACTCAATGTCACAATGCACTCATGTCTTGAACACCCCACATCATAGAGAAGTCTAATAATGTAACATATACCTCGTGAAACCATGTGCCCTCACAACAAAAGAAAGAGAGTGAGCTGAATCCACATATCAAATCTCATGATCAAATATAATTTAAGGACCTCACATATATCAAAGATATCGCTCACTCTCACAAATAAGTCACATGCACGCAATTGGTACCATAGACTTGCCCATAATGTAAACCTCTACTAATGTAGGCTCGCTCAATCTAAAATAAATTAGAACTTTTTCATGGTTATAAGGTGGGCTAAGGGATGAGTAGGATATATTTTAGAAATAGTGACTAACCCTCCTAAGCAATTTAACACATCACATGATAAAATTTAAGTGTATTTTCTTTAACACCACTTCACTTTAACAAACAAGATCACACCCCAAAAATATTTTCTCTTTCTTTACGCACTACTTTAATTTATACCCCATTAGCAAGAATAAGACAACAATTTATTTGTCTACATACATTTTTTTTAGTTTTTTTTCTTTTTTCAACAATTCCTTTTCCTTTATCATTTTTAACTAGAGGTGCAATATTTTACAAAACAAGTATACCTTTCTTTCTTTCATTGGTTCCACTCGAAAGCCACCCAAATTCTGTCCTTACTTCTTTTAGTGCTCATTTCACAATTAAAGTGTTTTAAGAGGTAAAATGATAAAAAAAATTTAATTAATAATAAAAGGGATATAGACTTGTAATGTGGGTGTCAAATGAAAGTCTATAGGCTCAAAAGGTTCAACTAGAGATAGATTTTAAAGCTCAAAAATATCAAAGAAAGCCTAAAATCATTTTTCAAACAGAGCATCACCTAAAATTTCACTTCAACTCACATACCGGGTATGTTTTAGACACAAGTACAATAACATAGACTACAAAAACCTCACAACACATGGCACATGACTCACTAAGGATGGTACCATTCCAACTCTCAAATTAATGCAAGTATTTATGAAACCACGAGATATTAAGTATAAAGCACAAAGTGAACACAAGTGAAGAAAGTGAGACATAGATGTCGCAAGACATGCAATCCAACTAAAAAAGGCAACATGAACGACTTCAACACAAGGGAAGATTCTACACATGCAAAATTCTAAATATGCTACTATCAAACAAGTCAAAGGAGAGTAGATTCATCTTCTTTCCACCATTTATTTCCTACATCCTACTCTAAAAATAAAATAATTACTACCCGGTTCAAGCTACATCTCATGGAAAAGAACCGAGGTACAAAGAAAATTCACGGGGGATTATTACTACATAAGAAAATCTAAAAGACATATTTTTGTATTTTTCTGTTTTCAAATTTTTCTTTTTGTAATTTTTTTGTTAAACTTTAATTCCTCAAGAAAACTGTCTAGGAGATCAATCGTTGGGAAAATGCCAACTTTTTATATTTTAGATTTCGAATTTTCTGATTTTTCTTTTTAAAATTAAGCTACTAAAACTACTACTGCTATACTACATCATTAATTCTACTAACTATGCAAATAAAAATAAGAAGTTAGCAAATATTAAAAAGATAAGAAACTAATAATATACTAATATAATACTATACAAACCACAGAGAATCTTCCACCCCACACTTAAAAGAGTGCAGTGTCCCCAATGCACAAATAAAGTAAAAATAATAAGGGTGGACAAGAAACTCCTTGAAAGACCGAAGCACTAGCAACTCACGGGATACTCAGACTTCTCCCAAGGATGGTCCTTTGTGCGAGTACCTCATACTAAGTCCAACCATCTAGCTCGCTTTTGCACACTTCCAGTGATTTCTTTTTCCTATGCTCATAATCCTACAAAATAAAACAATACTACAAAAAAAGAAAATAAAATAAAATAAAGAAAGTAGGGCTGCCTCCCAACAAACGACTTATTTAATGTTGCGGCATGACGTGAACCACTCTTTTCTCCACCTTGAACTTATGAATTGTACCCCTAACATGGCATCCTGTTTGCAACTATGCTCCTTTGGTGGGGCTACAAAGATAACTAGGTCAATTAATAAATGTTTCACTTTACACTTTTCGTCCTTAGATGAGGAATGTAATTTTTACTTATTGGCACAGCAAATTCAAGAATGTAGGAACTCTCATCCTCACCCTTTGACTCTCCCATAGGCTTAGATGGCTCGATTACTATGTTTCTATCTAAACACAATATGAAAAAATGATTAGAATGAGGTCTAAAGCGCCCTAACTCATGATCTGTACTACTAATTACATTCTCATCTATACACACACTCAAGTCTCCAAATGTAATATTATCATCTCTCTCACATGACTCTAGAGCACTCTTCTCCACATTGGCATCATCAAGAAAAATAAGGTGTAGTGATTGGTATTCTTGTTTTAGCTCCTTAATTTGGTCTAGAAGATTTTTTGCAGTTTCACACAACTCATCAATAAATTGTTGGGCATTACACGCATCAACCTTTATAAACAAATCTGTATCAAAGTTATGCACAACTAAGCCAAAACTGTCAATTTCATGTGCAAGATCATTTCTCTCCTTAGACCAATCATTCACCAACATTGTTAGTAAACAACGTCGCTTCTCATATTCGCTTAATTGAGAATATCCGTCACAATACCAACCCTTACTCCCATATTTAAATTCAGACTTCCAAGAGGTCAGGTCATGACAAGCCCAAAAATACGGGCCATAAAATTCTTCCGTCAACCAAGCGTCTTCATCAATAACTTTACCTCTGAATATTTCATCCCCAAATGTTATGTTATTAGAACTAGAAACACACTAAGAGAAAAATCAAAATTTTATAAAAACAAAAATCTTTACAAAAAAAGAAAAAAAATAAACCTGTAAAAGTAAAAGTCTAATCTAACGCTTCTTTTCCGAGTGTGCATATAGATAGAAACTCTGGCGATTTTGGGCGATTCTGAGGTGACTGGAGAGAGAAATAGCTCCCATGGCCGCACTGGCCAGCCTCTAATGGAGGTTTCTCAATCGTCTTGCAACCATAAACAGTCCCCCCAACCACATACAAACCTACATCGATCCCTAACACACTGCCTCAAAGGATTAAGATCATTAAGGAGGAAGATGAAACTAGGCCTGAGGAATCAAAATGGGTTAAGATCAAGTATGATTACATGCCCAAGTATTGTAAAACATGCAAGAAATAAGGCCATAATGAGAGTGAATGTTGGATCATCCGTCCATAATTACATAAACACTTTAATGAAGAAGGTGTTGATCGAGGCAAGGAGAATGATGTTATTGTGCTAAGTAATGTTGTTGGAATTGCTGCAACTTCTACGAAGGTCCTAATAAGTGAAAACGTATTAGGTAAACTAGTGCCAAATACTACGAGGAATGAATGGAGGCAAAGAAGGAAGAATAAGTACCAAAGGAAAAGTAGAGGATACATAATTGATGAGGCTAGGAGTGGTGATGCTATGACTACACATGAGTAGAAATAGATGAGAGATAAGGAAGCAACTGGTAAAGTTGATGGTGTTGGGAAAGAATAATCTAATGTACAATTTAAAACTAGTAATAAGTTTGCCTTACTAGAAGAATGGGAGATCAAAGTACAAAAACAAGTAAAGAAGGAAGCTATGGAAATGGTTCTAAACAAGGAGCAGTACGAGGCAAAAAAGACTAATCCTACTTCTACTGGGAAAGGGACTCCAAAGAAGGCAGTTTCATAAAATACGGCAAAACAAATTACTAGTCCTAGTGATGTTGGGATTAGGATTGAGGAGGGAAAAAAAAGAATCCACAATTGAGTGGGTTAATATGGGATTTGGCACGACTAAGGAGGAGTTGAGAGAGATGAATGTTACCTTGAATTATTCCTGTCATGAAGTTCTATCGCAAACCTATGATGATTGAAAGGGGAATGAAGCTAACATTGAGGTCAGTTATCATAGAGTGTTATGGAGTGATAAAGTTGATATTATGGAGGTTTAAAATACCACAAATACTAGCACCATAAGCAAGGAAGAAAGAGGCACCATGCATGATAAAGTAGCAGCAGATGTGAGCCTAATATCTAGAGTAAACCCTAGAAATTCTAAAACTAGGGTTGAGGATGGGGAATGGGCTAATCAATCATTAGCTAATCCAATGATTGAATCAGGTCAAGGAATATATAATGAAGTGGATCAATTGGAGAAGCTTCAGATAGGAAGGGAACCAATGGAACAGTAAACCCTAGTGGTACTGTCCAGTTATGGCTAAAGATGGAGGTGATCCGGTGGAGTTTTCAGCTAGTCAACAAGTTGGATATGCTCATGTTCAGCTAATTGGTGATACAGTGATTCCACAAAACCAAACAACTATAGTTAACATGCCTAAATGCAATGGAACAGTAATTTCTGGGTGTCAATCTACAAGAAACCCTAGTTTGGGTGATGTGTATTCTCTACAGTTCAAGGCAATCAAGGACGCTATGAAGGCTAAGGAATTGAATGATGGGGTATTGAATGGGGCTACTAATAGGGCTAATTATAAAATTGTTATTGTTCCTATGGCAAGTCCAATGGAATCTGGGCAAAGCAACAATACTTTGCAAATAGCTGCTCCATTTGTTGATCTTGGGCTTTCAACTGGGAAACCTTTCAGTGTAATAAGTGAAAACTTGGCTAAAGGAATCATAATCAATAATAGAGGTCAGAAGGAATTGGGAATGATAGCCAAAAATCATGAACTAAATCCTTTAGCACTACAGGTGGTTGATGATGAACAATGTGAAGAGGAAGATTTGGGGGAAGATATAGAGGAGGAATCTACAGCTGCTAACTTTAAACAAGCAGCAAGAGATGGTGATATATCTCCCAAGAATGTGGACAAGAATAAATCAGCAGAGAAACCTACAAGGAGACAAAATAAAGACACCAAAGATAGTGTACCTTTAAGGGTGCAACCAAAGAGGAGTGTGATCTCTAATTCCAAATAATCTTATGGATAATACTCTAGTTTGGAATGTGAGGTTGATAAACATACAAAAAGCTTTCAATAGGTTGCTTAACCTACATAGAAAGTACAATTTTTACTTGACAGAATTGATGGAACCTTGGCAAGACATCAACAAGTTGGAGGAGTATGGAAGAAAGTTTGGGATTCATTCTGCGTATGCTAACATGAATGGAAAGATATTGTCTTTTGTTGATGAAGAAATTGATGTAGATATTGTGATGGACATGGAACAACAAATGGCATTGAAGTTGTTTCATTGGAATCTGAACAAGGAGTTATATGTGACTCTAGTATATATCAAATATGATACTATAGAAAGAATTGAGCTTTGGGATTCCATGTATCACTTAGCTTCAGATATGGAATCAGCTTGGCTTGTTGGAGGATATTTCAATGTGATTTTATCGGAGGAGGAAAAATATGGGGGCATGACAGTTTACTTGAGTGAAGTAGAAGACTTTACACATTGTTTGGACACATGTGCATTGTATTATCTTGGATTCAAAGGTAGTTTGTATACTTGGTGGAATAGGAGGTCAGATATCGACTGCATCTTTAAGAGGCTTGATAGGTTCTTTGCAAATCAACAATTCTTAGATTTATTCCTAGCATTGGAGGTTTAGCACCTAATCAAGTATGGTTCTGACCATGCCCCTCTCTTATTATCTTGTAATATTGACACTGTCCAAGTGAAGAAACCCTTCAAGTTTCTGAACTTTTGGATCAAGCATGATTCTTTTTTAAAGGTGGTGAAGGAGAATTGGGTAGCTAATACCATGGGAAATCCATTCATTTTATTTCAAAGTAAGCTGAAGAAGGTGAAGGCTGCATTGGCAGTTTGGAGCAAGGAGATATTTGGAGATGTCTTCAAATAAATTGCAGCATTGGAGGATGTCATAAAGGTGCATGAGATTGATTTTGAACTGAATCCAACAGTTCAAAATAGAGTTAAGTTGCATAAATTAGAAGTAGATCTTACAAGGTACTATTACCTTGAAGAAGAGTTTTGGAGACAAAAGGCCGAAATGCAGTGGTTTAAAGATAGTGATAGAAATACAAAGTTCTTTCATGATCATGTTAGAGGCAAGAGGAAAAGGCTGCCGGTTTCCAAAATTTTAGACAAAAAATGACAATTGGCTAGAATCTCAAGAAGAAATGGCAAGGGAGGCAGTAGAGTTTTTTCAGGATCAATTCATAGAAGAATGAATTCCTACAAACTTTGACATTATTCAGCATGTCCCTATGATGGTGTCTCAAGAGCAAAATTCAAGATTGTGGGAATAACCAACCATGGAGGAGGTTAAGGCAGCAGTGTTTGGATTGAATGGTGATAGTGTCCGTTGTTCAGATGGATTCACTATCCAGTTTTATCAAACTATATGGGAGGTTATAGGTGATGATGTGCTTAAAATGGTTACATCCTTCTTTTGTGGTGCAGAATTACCAAATTTCATCACACATACAAACCTTGTGCTGCTTCCAAAGAAAAAGAATATTGCTATATTTTCAGACACGAGGCCAATCAGTTTGAGAAATTTCTCTAACAAGATCATATCTAGAGTGATCCATGAGAGGTTAGTAGAGCTTATGCCTTCCCTAATTTACACTAATCAGGTTGGCTTTGTCAAGGGGAGGAGTACAGTGAAAAATATACTACTTACTTAGGATATCATAATTGACATTAGGTTGAGAGGCAAACCATTAAATGTGGTCATCAAATTGGACATGGCAAAGGCTTGTGATAGAGTCTCATGGTTGGTTTTGACAAAGGTGCTGAGGCAAATGGGATTTGGAGAGGTGTTCATTGCCATGATATTTAGATTAGTGTCCAATAACTGGTACTCAGTTCTTTTGAATGGTGAGGCCAATGGCTTCTTCAAGTCTTCAAGGGGGTTAAACAAGGAGATCCTCTTTCTCCTACTTTATTTATTATAGCAGTTGAAGTGCTTGGGAGAGAATTGGATACATTGTTTGACAATCCATATTTCATAGGCTTTGGTATGCCAAAGTGGAGTCAAAACATCAACTACCTATCCTATGCAGATGATAATAAATCTTCTGTTCTTCTCACTATGGGGAAGTACAACTTATCATGAATGTGTTGGGGGAATATGAGGCAGCATAAGGTCAGAAGATCAACAAGGAAAAGTCTTCCTTTTATATGCATGATGGTGCACCTGCAGATGAAGTGAACACTGTCCAATTGTTCATTATGGGGCAGTACATCTTATCATGAATCTGTTGGGGGAATATGAGGCAGCATCAGGTCAGAAGATCAAAAAAGAAAATTCTTTCTTTTATATACATGATGGTGCACCTGTAGATGAAGTGAACACTGTCCATTTGTCCATTCCAAAGATACCCCTTCCCATTTACATATTTGGGATGTCCTATATTCTAAAGTAGGAGGCAAAAAGATTTCTACAAGAACATAATCTTCAAAGTAAAGGAGAGGCTATCATCTTGGAAGGGTAAGGTATTATTTATTGGTGGTAGGGTCGTGTTGATCTCACATGTTTTAGAGAGTATGCCAATATATATCTTGTCAGCTGTGAATCCACCAGCATATGTGATCAATCAATTGCACAAGATGTTTGCTAGATTTTACTAGAGCAACTCAGGCAATGGAAGGGCAAGACACTGGGCTTCATGTGATACCTTATATCTACCTAAATGTGAGGGAGGTCTTGGTTTTAGATCCTTACATGATGTGTATAAGGCCTTGTTTGCCAAACTTTGATGGAACTATAGAACAAAACACTCATTATGGTCAACATTTATGAGAAACAAGTACCGTAAAAAGATTAATGAGGTGCTAGTTCCTTGGAGAGAAGGATCCCATGTGTGGAGGAAAATGATACAAATGAGGGATGAGGTGGAGCATCAAGTGTGGTGGAAATTAAAGAATGGTAATTCCTATTTTTTGTATGACAATTGGACTATACTTGGAGCTCTTTACCATGATTCAGGTCTAGACCATTAGTGTGATGAATCTATAAAATATGTTAATAATGTGGTGAAAAATTGGGCAATGAATTAAGTACTATTGAGGGAGTTACTGAAAGAGGAGTTAGTTGATCATATTCTGGATACAATCACACCATCTTCAGATCACTCAATGAATGATAAGACTTGGTGGAAGCTGGAAACAAAAGGCCAATTTACAATGAAGTCTGGATGGAAATACACAAGGAAAAAAAGAAGAGAAGACAAGTTGTACAAGTTCTTTTGGCTGAAGGGAGTGCCTTTCAAGATAAAAAATTTCATGTGGAGGCTATGGAAGGCAAAATTACCATTGGATGATTGGTTCCTAAGGCTGGGGTACTGTAGAACTTCAAGATGTTAGTGATGTAGGAACCCTAAAGAAAAAACATAGCCTCATGTCTTCTTGACATCTCCAACTTTCAGATTTCCGTGGAACTACTTTAGTGCAACTCCATGGATCAAAATAGAAGGGAAGAAACTTGTACAAGTGATAAATGAATGGTGGAGCAAACCAGTTAATACAAGTTTGAAGGCAGTTTATCAAGCTATGCCTAGCCTAATTGTTTGGCACTTGTGGAAGAAAAGGAATTCTGGAAAGCATGGAAAGAATGTGTCCTTTAATAGGTTGATCTTAAAGATATAAACCTCAATACAAATGTTATTGGAGGTGATAAGGCCAGGTTTTGAGGGAGCTACTTCTAACTGGCCGGATCTGCATGAGAAGTTGTTGCATCATATCCCTAGATTGAGATATACAAAAGTGCGGTGGCAATTGCCTCCTGATCGTTGGATTAAATATAACACCAATGGGGCCTGTAGAGGGTACAATGGAGGAGCATCATATGGCTTTTGTATAAGGGATGGAATTGGAGATATCATATATGCCCAGGCAGATGCAGTAGAGGATGCAACATACAATGTAGCCGAGGCACATGCTATTCTGGAGGCTCTAAGGTACATAATTCAAATGCAATTTCCTCCATGCATAATTGAAATTGATTCATTACTTATGAAGAGAGTGTTGGATGAAGTTTGGGAACCACCTTGGAGCATAGCTAATCAAGTGGATGAAATCAAAATACTACTGTCTAAGGATGTATTTCGGGTAGTTCATATGTTGAGGGAAGGAAACAACTTAGCTAATCACCTAGCCAATTTGACATTGGATCAGTAACACATTGTACAGGTTCACACCTTTTGGGAACTGGACACACAAGGAAGGAAGATTTTGAATAATCACAAGCTTAAAATACCCTATATAAGGGTAAAAACTGACAAGGCAAATGCTAATTAATGATGAATTTGGAAGATATGAAGAAAAGAGGGAAGAATCTTGTAATTAAAAAGAGGAGGAGCATGTATGATGGAGGAATGAGGAAATATATAGGATATGGAGATCACAATACACTTCCAACTCAAATCCTTAGGGAGGAGAGAAGGAAGGATTTTTTCACTAACATGTTTGTTGATTTTGCAGGTACTTTAGAGGGGGCTTGGCTCTCTGTTTTGGCCAAACCTATTAGGGTGGTATTAGTATATTTGCTAATCATTCCCTATAGGTCCAACCACTACTTAGACCAGTCCAAAAGCACACTCAATAAGGCAAAGAGAAGGCTGCACATTAGCCTTAACAACTTGACCCATATCTATGTCTAGTATGGAGAAAACGGGAAGAACTACACCATGAAATGAAATTCCCTTTTCATCAACCACTCCCCGAAGATCACACTAGGTAATACTTATGGAGTTCATCAAGCCATAATGGCCATTGACATGCGCAAGAATACACTACTGCCCAGACTAGATATGTTTGACCAAGGGAATTCACATTCTTGGGCGGGTCATTTTAGAAAGTGTTGCAGGAGCTCCAATAGATAGTGTACATCTATCACACATAAGGAATCTAGCTATAATGGGTTTGCTGCAAGATGGACCAGTTATGAATACGTAATAAAGAGGCAAAATTGCTACTATGTCTCTCCTGTTATGGCCTGGTCCTATGTTGTTGAACGCTTCGCATGTAAATCGCTTCAAAGGCAGCCAGTGCGAACCTCACATCTCATTTGTATACATCATATGGAGTTTCCTGATGATCAAGATACCAAGTGCTAGTGCCCAGAATCAAACGCAAAGAAGGCCAGTCTTCCAAAAAGAATTTCCAAGTTATGCTTAAATAGGTCGTCTCAAAGCTTATAGCTTTTAGCTCTCTTTGACTATTAAAGGAATGTCTTACACAGAACGTTGATAATAGGTTCCATGTACTTTCATTTTTCACGCACTTACATTTTGCGAGACCTGCAGACACTTATTGTTTTATTTCTGTTAATATTAATAAAAAAATCACTAGGTAACCAACTTAGTGGTAAATTTGCTTAAAAAGTATAATCTAGAAAAATAGTTAATTCTAAATTCCTGGCAGCGGCGCCAAAAACTTGTTGCGGCCAAACGCACACGCAAGTATACACGGTCGTCAAGTAATAAAGTGATAAGATAGAGTGTCGAACCTACGAGGACTTGTTATCAACTATTAACTAGATCAGACTATCCTAATTATCTAAACAAGGATTAAACCCAAAAGTAGTGATGCTAAAATAATTAAACTAAAATGAAAATAAATAATGAACTCTGAACAAAGAAAGAGCAGATTTTTATGGTATCAATGTAATGAAAAAGATCTAGAGTTATGGGCTATCAAACATTCCTATTGTAGTCTTCAATTTAATTGACTAACGAAATTATTTAGTTTATTGCATGATAGTTTTAATATTGCTCATTAGAATATGTCAAGTTATTACTCACCTATTCAAGCTAACCTAATGCATATATGTCTACGGAATTAGAACTAACAAGAACGCATTTGTAATTCCTATAAATCAACCAAGCAAGACAATTAGATATATGTCTATCCTAACCACGAATTCTTTCCCCGATGCTCACGCTCAAGAACTTGCTCTACTCAATTCTATATGTAATTTAGAATTCCCACTTTCGAGTTCAACTATAGATTCATAGATACTATTTAATTTATGATCAAGCAATCAAATAATTAAATGTAGAATTGAATAAATAAACTAATATGATAAATCAAGAAACCAAAATCAATATTCGAATAACAATAGTCATGAAAGAACCACAACCCCAGAATATGAAGTTTAGGACCACATAGACATAGTGGCCAAATAACAAATCATATAAAGAAATATGAAAATTACTAAGTTTGGCAGAAGAAGATGGAATCCGTCCTCCACGGCGGCTCCTTGCTCTCCCTAGGCCGAATTCCCTTCAAAAAGTGTGTTTGATGCCCTAAAAAGGCATTTTTGACCTATATATTGCATACAAAAGTCGTGAGCCAAAGTTTCCCTTTTCCTTCTCCGAATCAGCTTTAGGGATTAATGTTATGGTAGATGTTTTGCATCCGCCTCAGCTTGAACTTCCTGGCATTGGATACTGGGGTGGATGCTTCGCGTCCACCCTCTGCTCCCTCAACCTTGCTGCACCCAGCTGCGGATGCAAACGTGGATGCATTCTTAAGTCTTCACTACTAAAAGTGCTCCAAATATCCTCTTTCCAAGGTTGGATTCGATGCATCCACCCCCTTCTCCTATAGTTGGAGCATCGTTTCTTTATATGTTTGCACTCCAAATATCATAAATCATCACACACAACTTAATTAGTCATAAAATCATTAATTAATGCATAACGGGCATTTTAAAGACCAAATAGCACCAAAAAGAGGTTAAAACATGGGTATAGTAACATTAAAACAAATAAGAATATATCCAACATTAGTAGTTAGCAAGTATCATAACTAACCTCTGCGAGGTAATAGAAGCAAGAATTGTAAATGATACTTGCTAATCACTTGTATAGTTCATGAATTAACATACTTAGCTTAGTTAATAATTCAAAAATCGGGTAAATTGCCAAGGAAATTGTAAGTAAGGATGAAATGCAATAACCAAATCAAACATTGGCCAGCTTTTCCTCATAAATTCCATAGCCATACCAAACCACTGATCAACTTTCCTTGATATCCGCATGTACACAATCAAGAAGGAACATGAGATGGTGACCCTATGCGGATGGATCCATATCCACACGCATCATGGACAAATCACGTGTTGCACGGATAACTCACGAGTTACTAATATCAACTGTACGTACAACTCACATGCTGTACGAACAACTGACGTGTTGCACGGACAACTCACGTGCCAATAATATAATATATGGATCAATACAGACTACTCATGTCCTTCATGGACAACTCACATGCCAATAATATCAATCGCACCGACAACTCACGTGCCAATAATCACAATACATCCGGTGTGGTCACAAGCTCAATATCACAATCTGCCCGCCGTGGTTACATGCTACTAGTATAGATCATATCAATAGATATCAAATTTCATACTTCAGGACTAGTGTAAATAAAATTCTAATGTGTATGCATATTCAAAGTGAGCTATCATAGCTCAATCCAGAAAATACATCACAAAAGTAGCAATTATCAAGTTCAATTAGGAGAGTAACCTCAGTGTAGCCTCCCATATAGTACAAATAACACACAAAAAAAGGTATAAATAGGAGTAACATCACAGGATGAAGCTTAGCAATCAAATCAAGGCATATCATAGCCTGAGCACTACCCCGAGCATGAATAATACACAGTGCACGCACATGGGCTCTGCCCCACACATGTGCACCACCCATAGCACATAGCTATCACAAATAACTCAGGCAACTAGTGTTTCAACTAAGTTTAGGTAAGATACTTACCTCAAGCCAGCCGAATCAATCCTCTAATAAACCCTTCCGCGTGAATCAACCTCTAAATGGCTCTAATCTAGCCAAAAAAAACTTAATATCATTAATAAAAGCCATAGGAAATGATTCCAAATGATAAATCTAATATCTTTAACCAAAATCAAAAATTCAACCCCGGGCTCGCACCCTGACACCTAACAAAACTCACAAATTTCGAACACACATTCGGATACAAGTACAAATATGTGTTTTATCCAATTCCAACGTCAAATCTCACTCTCCAAAATTATAGTCCTAAACCCCCAAATCCCACCTTAAATTCATGAAAAATAGGTGTAATAATCTATGGGTAATCAATATCTAAAACTAAAATCAAGTAAGGATCACTTACCCTTTCAATTGTGATGAAAAGCCCTACAAATATCGCCTCCAACTAGCTCCACAAATCCAAAAATGAGAAAAAGGCCAAACCCTTTGATATATCTATTTAGCCCAGCAATCTCACACCTGCGGTCACTTAACCGCTTCTTCGGTTCCATTTCTGTGGAAGAAGGGCCGCATCTGCGGTCCCCTCCAAGCACCCGACCTTCCGCTTCTGCGCATCGCCTTACGGACCTGTGAGTCCTCTTCTATGGACTTTTACCACACATGCACAAGCGCATTTGTGCTCCTGCGTCCGTATTTGCGGACTTCCTCTGCCATACCCAACATTCGCACCTGCACAACACTGGCCGCACCTACGGCTCCACATCTGCGGTCAAACCCACTGCAGATGCAAAAACACCAGAAGCCAAAATCTTCAACAACATAACCAAGTCCAAAAATGGTCTGAACTCAATCCGAAATAAACTCGAGGCCTTCAGGACCCCGTCCAATCACACCAACCAATCCTAAAGCATAACACGAACTTATTCGAAGCCTCAAATCACATGAAACAACATCAAAATCATGAATCGTACCCTAATTCAAGCCTAATGAACTAATAAACTTTCAACTGCCAAAACACATGCCGAACCATATCAAATCAACTCCGAATGACTTCAAATTTTGCATGCAAGCCCCAATTGACACAACGGACCTATTCCAACTCTCGAAATCAAAGTTCTGACCTGAAATATAAAAAATAAACTCTCGGTCAAACCTATCAACCTTCCAAACTTTTAACTCCAACTTTCGCTAAAAAGTATCAACCCACCCTACGGACCTCTAAATCCACATTCGAGCATAATTTTAATTCCAAAATCACTATACTAAGCTATTAGAACCATCAAAATTCTATTCCGAAGTCGTCTACATAAAAGTCAAACCTCGGTCAACTCTTACAACTTAAGCTTCCAACCTTGAGATTAAGTATCCCAATTCACTCCAAATGTTTCTCGAAACCAAACCGACCACCCCGGAATGACACGTAATTACAATTACACATAAGTGAGGCATCAAATAGGGAAAACATGGCTACAATACACAAAATGACTGGTCGGATCGTTACAGTTTAAGTTTCAATAGATAATGAGAACATAATGCTACTGTAAATAGATTTCATCCTATCTATCTAAGTTTTGATGGTCTAACTATCAAATAACTATAATAGTGGAAAATATTATTTTAGTAAAATAATTGAGATGCCTACAAGTTAACCCGAACATATTACAATTAAAATCTTCAAATATTTTGGCCACCCATTTCTTCTTTATTGCTTTGTTCACATGCTAAATCAACCACCCCCTCCCTTTCTATCCCCTTCTTCTCCTTCCCACGTAACTCCCCAAAATAAAAGTATAAACAAACACACTTAAAATATAACCAAATAAGATTACAAATAAATAATCCTAATACAATGAACTATAGTAGGCATAATAAATTTTACATTGTATCAAGGACCAGGTTCTCTAGTCTGGTTCTTTTGTACATTCCAACCTTCAATATGAACTTCAGAATTTTGAACTCGTTTTTTCTTACTTTTCTCTCTATTTACTCTGCAAAAATAATGGAAGTGCTTTTCTATAGTGAAGTAAACTTGAACTATATGTAGGTAATACGTTAGTAGCACAAAGAGTCCAAATTATAAAGAAAATAAATAATAAGAGACCTACTTCATAAAGAACTTACCATATATGACCATATAATTTTTCTTATTTATTTTCAATTCTAAATATAACTCTTCTCAAACTTATTTAATTTCCACTAATTTCATGTAGAATATATCCCTTAAATATCTCTTAACCTTAAAGAATGAAGGAAGTATATGAAAAATATATTTCTTCCCTTAAAAGGACTCCAATTATGATTCTACTTTCTCAAAAACTTGGTCTATGAGTCAACAATTATGATTTACCAAGATTCTCTATTATATGGGCAACTACTAGGTCATTTATTATGAAATAAAATAATATTTCACGCAAAAGTGAATCCTACTTCCGCATGGATTAAGTGTCAGCACTCTGCAAGACCAACCCGATAGGACCATGTCCTTCACCAGGTCCTCCGACCAACCCAATATATCTATCGTTGTCACGACACAAAACTCGACATGTTGTGATGACACCTATCATGGTACTAAGCAAGCCAAAATCTCAGACATACCAACATTTTCAAATTTCAAATATACCAAAATAGGTTTAGATAAGTAAGAATCTCATAAAACTGGATGTAAACAATGTCACATAGTACAAAAATTCTCCCAAACGATCCGGGTGTCAGAGAGTACTTGACCATCTACATAATAACACGGTATAACCAATGGAACACTGTCTTTGAAAGTAGAACGGTATAAACAAGGCTAAAAGATAAAGGGGGAGAGTCAAGGTCTGCGGACGCTAAGGCAGCTACCTCGATAATCTCTGAATTGATGAAACAGGAGGAATCAACAACCACCGTGCCCAGAAATACCTGGATTTGCACACGAAGTGCAGGGTGTAGCGTGAGTACAACCAACTCAATAAGTAACAAGTCTAACCTTTGGACTGAAAGTAGTGATGAGCTCAAACAATGCAATAAAAGTACAGAGTTTAACAATACAGAAAAAACGTACACATGCTTCCAAGTTCAACACAAATAAAATATGCCAAGTGAGACTGATAAGAGGAATATGACATCTCTATATCTACATGCCAATAATAATATCGTATGTGATGAAACATAGTAAAACCACAATCACTCACACTCTCATAGCACTCGATCTAACTGTCTCAAATCTCGCTTGTCAGACTATGTCACTTAGCATTGTACGATACCTGCTGCGGCGCATATCCCGATCCACATATAGCCATAAAGCCTATTGTGGTGCGCAACCCGATCTATATATATATAGCCATAAGTCTTGTTTCAGCGTGCAACTCGATCCACATATATAGACATAAGGCTTATTGCGATGTGCAACCCGATCAACATATATATAGCCATAAGGCTAGATGTTGCGTGAAACCCGATCCACATATACATATCCATAATGCTTGTTGCGTTGTGCAACCCGATCCACATATATATAAATATCACTCACAACACGGTACTCAGTCATCACTATTTTAAGTCTCCCAGGATCACAAATCGCATGCCAACTTACGCGTTCACGATGAACAAAAGTGTGTGACCCAGCTTCTGCCTTATTTACTCTACGCAAACGCGACCTTAGCCACGCGTTCGAGATTCACGGGTTCACTCTACTACGTGATCACAACCCTCAACTCGCGAACGCGTAGAACAAAAACCTCAGCTACCCAATTAAGCCTACGCGATCTCGGACCTGTCCATGCGATCACGTATAAGGAAACCAGACATGTACACCAGAAAAACTTCAGCAATCTCCCAAGTCCAAAATTTGATCCATTAACCATCTGAAATCCACCCGAGGCCCCTGAGACCTAAAAGTCAACTCTCAGTCAAACTTTTCAATTTCTAAAACCTCTAATTTTTCAACCTTCACCATTTCAAGCCTAAATCAACTACGGACCTCCAAATCACTATACGAACACACTCCTAAGTCCGAAATCACCAAACTGAGCTATCAAACCCACCAAAACTCCATTCCAGGGCCATTTACACATAAGTCAATATCTGGTCAACCTTTTTTAACTTAAGCTTCCAATCTTGAGACTAACTATCTCAACTCATTTCGAAACATAACCGGAACCAAACCAACTACTTCGGCAAGTCACATAAGAACAATTAATCATAAAATGAGCAGTAAATGGGGGTACGGGGCAACAACACTCAAAATGACCGGCCGGGTCATTACATCCTCCCCCTCTTAAACAAATGTTCATCCTCAAATGGGTCTAGAAACATAAGTGGAGTCTCAAATAGGCATGGATATCAACTCTGCATCTCCCACTCGATCTCCCAAGTATCCTCCTCAATTGGCTGACCTCTCCACTGCACCTTCATTGAAGCTATGTCTTTTGACCTCAACTTCCGAACCTGCCGATCCAAAATGGCCACCGGCTTCACATCATAAGTCAAATCACCATCCAACTAAACTGTGCTAAAATCCAAAACATGAGACGTATCGCCGACATACTTTCGGAGCATAGAAACATAAAATACTAGATGAATACTCGATAGACTAGGCGGTAAGGCAAGCTTGTAAGCTATTTCTCCAATCCTCCGAAGCACCTCAAACGGCCCAATATACCGAGGGCTCAACTTGCCCTTCTTCCCGAACCTCATAACACCCTTCATGGGTGAAACCTTGAGTAATACCTTCTCCCCAACCCCATGTAAGAAACATTACGTACCTTCCGATCGGCGTAACTCTTCTGTCTAGACTACGTCGTGTGAAGCCTAACCTGAATCAATTTAACCTTGTCCAAAGCATCTTGAACTAAGTCAATGCCCAATAGTCTAGCCTCAACCGGCTCAAACCAACCCACTGGAGACCTACACCGTCTCCCATACAAAGCCTCAAATAGAACCATTTGAATGCTTGATTGGTAGCTGTTGTTGCAGGTAAACTCTGCGAGCAACGAAAACTGATCCTAAGGACCCCCAAAATCTATGACGCAAATGCGTAGCATATCCTCCAATATCTAAATAGTGCACATGGACTACCCATCCATCTTAGGGTGAAATGATGTACTCAACTCAACCTGTGTGCCCAACTCTCGTTGCACTGCTCTCTAAAACTGTGATGTAAACTGTGTGCCCCGATCTGAAATGATAGACACCGGCACACAGTGAAGGAGAACATTCTCGCAGATGTAAATCTCAAACAACTGCTCCGAAGAATAAGTAGCCCCAACTGGATTGAAATGTGCAGACTTGGTCAATTGATCCACAATCACACAAATAGCATCAAACTTCCTCGAAGTCAGTGGGAGCCCAACTACAAAATCCATGGTGATACGCTCCCATTTCCACTCCGGAATCTCAAGCCTCTGATGTAATCTGCTCGGTCTCTGATGTTCGTACTTCACCCGCTGACAATTTAGGCATCGAGCTACAAACCCCACTATATATTTCTTCATCCTCCTCCACTAATAGTAATTCCTCAAGTCCTGATACATATTTGTAGCACTCGGATGAATGGAATACCGCAAACTGTGGTCCTCCTCAAGAATCAACTCACGTAACCCATCTACATTAGGCACACAAATTTGGTCATGCATCCTCAACACTCTATCATCCCCAATAGTAACATCCATGGAATCATCGTGCTGAACACCTTAAAGACAAGCAAATGGGGATCATGATACTGGCACTCTCTGATGCGATCATATAAGGAAGACCGAGAAATCACACAAGCTAGAACCCGGCTGGGCTCCGAAACATCTAATATCACGAACTAGTTGGCCAAGGCCTAAACATCAGCTACAAGCGGTCTCTTGCCATTAGGAATAAATGCAAGGCTACCCATACTCATCGCGTTTCTACTCAAGGAATTGGTCACCACATTGGCCTTCCCGGGGTGATACAAAATGATAATAGCATAGTCTTTTAGCATCTCCAACAATCTCCGCTGCCTAAAATATAGATCCTTTTGTTTGAACAAGTGCTGGAAACTTTGATGATCTGTAAATACCTCGCAAGACACACCATAGAGATAATTCCTCCAAATCTTCAATGCATGAACGATGGTTGCCAACTCCAAATCATGAACAAGGTAGTTCTTCTCATGAGGCTTCAACTAACGCGAAGCATAAGCAATTACTCTACCCTTCTGCATCAAGACACACCTAATACCGATCCAAGAAGCATCACAATACAGTGTATAAGAGCACGATGATGAAGGCAAAACTAGAACTGGAGTTGTGGTCAAGGCAATTTTGAGCTTCTGAAAGCTCTCGTCACACTCATCCGACCACCTGAAAAAGAGTGCCCTTATGGGTCTATTTGGTCAAAGGTGCTGCAATAGACAAGAAACCTCCATGAAGAGATGATAATAACCGACTAAGTCTAGAAATCTCTGAATCGCAGTAGCGGAGGATGGTCTGGCCAACTCTGAACTGGCTCTATCTTCTTTGGATCCACCTTAATCTCCTCAATGGACACCACATTCCCGAAGAACGCTACCAAACTAAGCCAAAACTCACACTTGGATAACTTGGCATAACGTTTCTCCTCCCTCAGCCGTTATAATACAATCCTTAAATGATGGACATGCTCCTCCTGGATACGTGAGTACATCAGGATATCATCAATGAATATTATGACAAACGAGTTGAGATATTGTTGAAATGCACTTTTCATCAGATGTATGAATGATGCTGCGGTATTAGTCAGCCAAAAATATATCATAAGGAACTCATAGTGAACATAACGGGTCCTGAATGCCATCTTCAGAATATTCGAGTCCCGAATCTTTAACTGGTGATACCCAGACATCAAATCAATCTTAGAGAACACTCTTGCTCCTTTAAGTTGGTCAAATAGATCATCAATGTGCGGTAAAGGATACTTGTTCTTGATTGTAACTTTGTTCAACTGCCTATAGTCGATGCACATTTGTATAGTACCATCCTTCTTGTTCATAAATAGAACTAGTGCACCCCAAGGCGACATACTAGGCCTAATAAACCCCTTATCAAGAAGCTACTGAAGCCGCTCTTTCAATTCCTTCAAATCAGTTGGTGCCATACAATATGGAGGAATAGAAATGGGTTGAGTGGTCGACACCAATTCAATATCAAAGTCAATTTCCCTATCAGGTGGCATGCCCGATAGGTCTGCAGGAAACACATCGAAATATTCTTTCACCATCCAAACAGAACCAATAGAAGGAGTATATGCGCCAACATCTCTCACGGAGGCAAAGTATGACAAACATCACTTCCCAACCATTCGCTGGGCCTTTAAATAAGAAATTAACTTGCTCGGGACATAATCTAGAGAACCTCTCCACTCGATTCTTAGCAACCCCGACATCGCCAACGTCATGGTCTTAGCGTGACAATCCAGAATAGCATGACATGGAGACAACCCATCCATACCCAAAATCACGTCAAAATCAACCATACTAAGCAACAATAGATGAACTCTAGTCTCCAATCCTCCAATAGTCACAACACACGACCGATACACACGGTCTACAACAATGTATCGCCCACCGGCGTAGATACATGAACAGATGAAACTAAGGACTCACAGACCTTATCCAGATAACGAGAACAATATGAGGATACATACAAATAAGTGGAACCAGGGTCAAATAATATAGAAACATCCATGTGGCATACTGAAACAATACATGTGATCACTGTGTTTGTAGCAACGGCCTCTGGCCTGGCAGGAATAGCATAGAATCGATCATGACCACCACCTGATCGGTCTCCCCCTCTAGGGTGACCTCTAGCTATCTGAGCCCCACCCCGAGCTAGCTGTGCGGGTGGTGAAGTCAATGGTGCAGGAGTCATAGTTTGACCCCTCTGCTAAACTGGATCTCCCAAGAGGTAGGGACCATGCCTCCTGATATGACCAAGCTCCCCACACTCGTAGCAACCCCTATCCGACAATGGTGGTGGGGAATAGATCAGACCCAGAGAATCAGAATAACCACTAGAAGAACGTGGTGCAGATGAACCCTGAACTGAAGGAGCACGGGATGAACTCCGAGATGGGAGAGCACTGAGAGATGACTGGCTCAGTCGAGAAATGTATGAACCATGGCTAGTTGATGCACTATGATGAACTGGACGAGCCACCTGAGCATGACTATAAGGACAACCCCTACTAGTGGGAATGCCCCCAGAAGAAACACCACTGAAACCACCCGAACCACGAGGCCACTTGGCCTCCATCTCCTAACGCTCCTGACTATGGACCATCGCTAGCCGCCGAGCAATATCAACTACCCCATCGAATGTAGAACACGATACACTCTACTGAGTCATAACAAAATGCAACTGATAGGTGAGGCCATCAATGAACTTCTTAATCCTCTCCCTCTCAGTGGGAGCCAACCAAACTGTGTGACGAGCCAACTCTGAAAATCTCATCTCATACTAGGTCACAAACATGTCCTCCTGATGTAGTTTCTCAAACTGCCTGCGCAGCTCCTCCCTGATGGTCTATGGTACAAACTTCTCCAATAAGATAACGGAGAACTCTTGTCATGAAAGTATTGCTGCACCGACTGTCCTGCGCCTCTCATAGGCCTCCCACCATATGAAGGCAGCCCATGATAGCTGAAATGTAGTAAAGGGGACTCCCCTAATCTCCAGAATACCCACTGAGCGAAGAATCTACTGGCACATATCCAAGAAGTCCTTGGCATACTCTTACTTAGCCCCACTGAATGATGGACGCCTGAGTGTCTCAAATCTCTCTAGTCTCTTCTGCTCCTCATCAGTCATAACGGGATAAACCTAGACCTGAGCAACTGAAACCGGCTGGGCTGGTAGTAGCCCCAGTATATGAAGTCCCTACACTACCTGCTCCGGAGTACGGGCGGCGGGAGTCCGAGTGCCTCCCCTGGCCTGAGAAATGGCTGCTGTACCCTGAACTGAACCCGCCTGAGCAAGGCTAGTGAAAACAGTCAATATCTGGGCCAGAGGCTCTTGAAGGCCTTGAATCACAATAGGCACAGCTGGTGCCTGAGCTGGTCCCAATGGCTCAACCACATCTGGAACCTACTCCTAAGCTGAAGCGATTGGTGGATCTTTAGGTGCTACTCTAGCTGCTGTACGAGGTGCACCTCGGCCCCTACCGTGGCCCTGGCCTCTCGTGGCCCTAGCTGGTGGTACTAGTAGTTGTCCATCTGGTCTGGTAGCGCGTTTCATCACCATCTTTGAGAGATTAGAGTAATGAAAATTTAGTTCTCGAAATCAACAAATTCGCACGACAAGAAAACAAGAATGTAGAGTTTTCCTAAGGGTTTGGCAGCCTCTCAAAGGTAAGTACAAACATCTCCGTACTGATCCGCAAGACTCTACTAAACCTGCACATGACTCATGAGACCTATGTAATCTAGGCCCTGAAACCAACTTTTCACGACCCAAAACTTAACATGTCGTGATAATGCCTATCATGGTACTAGGCAAGCTGACATCTCACACATACCAACGTTTTTAAATTTCAAATATACGAAAATAGGTTTAGATAAGTAAGAATCTCATAACAATTCAATGTAAACACCGTAACTCAGTACAAAAATTCTCCCAAAATACCCGGATATCACGGAGTACATGAGCATATACATAATAACACGGTATAACCAATGGAACACTATCTAGGAAATTAGACCAGTATACACAAGGATAAAAGATAAAGGAGGAGAGCCAGGGTCTGCGGATGCCAAGGCAGCTACCTCGATGATCTCCGAACTTAGATCTGCACACGAAGTGCAGTGTGTAGCGTGAGTACAACCTACTTAATTAGTAACAAGTCTAACCTGTGGACTTAAAGCAATGACGAGCTCAAACAATGTAATAAAAGTACAAAGTTTAACAATACGAAAAAAAAGTAGACATGCTTCCAGGTTCAACAGTTAAGTTCAAAAATCGATAAAATATACCAACTGAGACTGATAAGAGAAATATGATATCTCTATATCTACATGCCAATATGAATATCGTATGTGATGCAACACAGTGAAACCCCAAGTACTCATACTTTCAGAGCACTCGATCTGACTATCTCAATTCTCGCTCGTCACACTCAGTCACACAGCACTGTACGATACCTTCTGCGGTGCGTAGCACGATAAACATATATATAGCCATAAGCCTTATTGTGGCGTGCAACCCGATCCACATATATAGCCATAATGCTTGTTGCGATGTGCAACCTGATCCCCATATATATATATATATATATATATATATATATATATATATATATATATATATATATATATATATCCATAAGGCTTGTTTCGGCGTGCAACCCGATCTAGATATATATAAATATCACTCGTAGCACGAGACTCAGGCTCCCAACTCAGTCATCAATCTCTTCGGTGTATCAGGCTCGCAAATCTCATGCAAACTAGCCCAAACAATGATAAATGGCACACCAATATTAGTAACAGAGACTGAGATATGATATGCAAATAATGAAAGTGATTGAGTATAAAATTGCCTTCTAAGAAAATAATTTAACAGTAGAAATGACTACAATGGGTCTCAACAAGATAAACATATACCATAACATATGTTCTAACATGAATTGGTAGCTCAATTTCTCTAACACATAAAGATCACATGAATGTCTATAGGTCTGATGACTACACAGCACCACAAAGTCAACCGGATCATAGTTTCTATGGTGCACGCCCACATGCACGTCACCCAACATGTGCGTCACCTCAACACCAATCACATATCACATAATTCAGTGAATTGTACCCTCAGTACCAAGTTTAGAAATGTTACTTGCCTCAAACTGTGCAAATCTCTATTCCAACAATCCCTTTCCTCACGAAACAGGCTCTGAATGCCTCGAATCTAGCCACAAACAATTCGATACAATCAACTCAAGCTAAAGGAATCAATTCCATATGAAAATGCTAAGTTCTAAATCAAAAGTCAAAAGGTCAACTCAAAGTCAACCCTCGGTCCCACGTATCAGAATCCGATAAAAGTTACAAAATCCGAACACTCATTTAATTACGAGTCCAACCATACCAAAATTACTCAAATCTGATACCAAAACTCCGCTAAAAACCCCAAAATTCAGCCTAAGAAGTTTCATCCATTTTTCCTCAATGTTTCGACCCAAATCACTAATTAAATGATGAAATCAAAGATATATCATGGAATTTAATCAAAACTAAGTAAGAATCACTTACCCCAATGACTACCTTGAAACTCTCTCCCATAATCACCTCAATCCGAGCTCCCAAAACCAAATTTTGCAAAATGACTCAAACCTTCATTTTTTAAATATTTAAGTTTTGCCCAGAAGTCCTTAATCGCGATCGCGAAAAATGCTTCGCGATAGCGAAGCACAACTTTGCTGCTCCACGAATTAACCTTATGCGAACGCAAAAACCTCCATGTGAACGCGATGCACTAGCACTCAAACTTACGCAATCGCGAACGACTTCACGCGTTCGCGATGAACAAAAATGCATGACCCAGCTTCTGCCTCATTTACTCTACGCGAATGCGACCTTAGCCACACGTTCGCAATTCACTGCTTCACTCAACTACGCGATCACATCCCTTAACTCGCGAACATGTAGAACAAAAACCTCAGCTGCCCAATTAAGCCTACGCGATCGCGGACCTGTCCACACGATCGCGTATAAGGAAACCAGACTTATGCACCAGAAAAACTTCAGCAATCTCCCAGGTCCAAAATTTGATTTGTTAACCATCCGAACTCCACCTGAGTCCCACATAACCTCAACCAAACACACCAACAAGTCCTAAAATACGATACAAACTTAATCGAGCCCTCAAATCACATCAAACAACGTCAAAAACATGAATCACGCCCCAATTCATGCATAATAAAAACTAAGGAATTCCAACTTCTACAATCAACGCCGAAACCTATCAAATCAAGTCCGATTGACCTCAAATTTTGCACACAAATCATAAATGACACAATGGACCTACTCCAACTCCTAAAACCAAAATCCAAGCCCGATAACTACAAAGTCAACTCTCGGTCGAACTTCTCAATTTTCAAAATCTCTAATTTCCAACCTTCATCATTTCAAGCCTATATCAACTACGGACCTCCAAATCACTACCCGGACACAATCCTAAGTCCGAAATCACCCAACGGAGCTATCAGGACCATCAAAACTCTATTTCAGAACCATTTACACATAAGCTAACATCTGATCAACCTTTTCAACTTAAGCTTTCAACCTTGAGACTAAGTGTTTCATCTCATACCAAAACATCTTCAGAACCGAACCAACTACTTTGGAAAGTCACATAACAACAATTAAGCATAAAATGAGCAGTAAATGGAGGAATGGGGTTAAAATACTTAAAACTACCGGCTGGGTCGTTACAACCATATTTGTTAATTATCAAAATTATAATTCACCAATTTCCAATAATATTTCCCTTTTTGTTGATGACAAACAAATATACGCAAATCTCCCCATATAATCCATGCATGAATTTTTAGTTTAAAATATAACAATCCAAACAATCCACACACAAAACATAAGAACATGATTATATGAAATTAGGCTAAACCAGGTTTTTTGTACCACTTTGTGCACATTTCAATATTCTCCCTTTTAGCATCATCGAATATATAAATATCTAATAGTATACCAAACATGTAGCAAGAATGTAATATCAATCCTATTGTCGTTGGGACTACACAACAAACAATCAGATTAAATTAACTCAAGAACATCAATCTAAGGATGTTATCCATCAAAAAATAGTGAAACCAAAACAAAAGGAATTACATAAAGAAAAAAACAAATTGCAATATAACAATTAAGAACTATAACATCACAGTAGAACTAAGAAGTATAACTGTTCAACAAAAGACCACGGGATCACAAGGGAATTGAACTTATTTCATAGGATTTCTCCTTTCTCAACTTGTCACGATCCAATACTACATGACTAACACCCGACACATTACACAACTAGGATGGACCAACCCATACCATCTATATGCCTAATAGATATATGCGGAAGCCTTTTTTGAAAACATAATCATTTTACATAGTTAAAACCATACATGAAACATAATCTTTAAATTCACCATTTTTAATAAATTGAGAATATATACGGATACCAATATTTTTCTTATATCGTGTTGTATGAATAACCATCAATTACAACTCCAAAAGAATACTAATAGTCTATGGAATCTCTAAGACATGAGAATAAAATAAACACTTTGGACTACCCCAACCAAAAGAAAGTAAGATCAACATGACAACTTGTCACGACCCAATTTCACTATAGGCCATGATGGCGCCCAAACGCTACTGTTAGGCAAGCCAATGATGAACCATTAACACAATCAACTGTTCATAACACTTTAAAGTCAAGAATTTTAATAATAAAGAAGAGTTAAGTCTAGAAACAATGGTAAAATATTTTTCGTTCTTACTAAGTCACGAAGTATGAACAAAATATAAAGCGGAATGATAAAAATATTAGGTACAGCCATGAACATCTACTAAAAATTCTCAAAGCTCGATGTCACAAGTGCATGAGTATCTAGTAGAATATACAAAATTGCTATAATTACTGTTTAGAATGAAGTAGTCAGAATAACATAAAAATAGGGGGAAGGAGACTTCAGGTGTTGTGGGTCAAATCATAGGAAGCAACTCACCACTATGTTTCCGGCTGAAGCGACCACGCGCCTTTGTGACCCCTAGTGTACTTGTCACAGTACCTGCACAATTAGTATATAAGTATAGTATTAGTGCGTAAATCAATGCATATCCAGTAAGTATCTAGTCTAACCATAAAGAAGTAATGACTAGGGATCGACATCGATACTTTCTAATGGTCCAATAATAAAGTACATAAAAGTAGACAGGTATGAAACACAATAAGTAGCAACGAAAAAAATAAATATAAATAACATGATTCTTAACGTAAGAATAATTACGAAATCATTAAATACCATAAATTGCCTCGAAGGAAATAAAGATAACCAATATCAAATACAATATAAAATCTCAAGTCAGGAAAACTCATATATACATGGACTACCAATCGAATATTACGCATGGCCTTCCGAGGCGAACGGCCCGATCCCATAGGAATAGAGAAACTTTCCCACCCGCGAATATACGTGCGAGTCAAGAAGACACAGAACTACCGATCATATAAGCACAACACGTGGATAAAAATCGAAGATAAAATATAAATATTACCGACAATCAAATATTTCACCAAAACTCATAGTAAAGAGGCTCGGTTAATACGTAAATTCTAGTCTTAATTTCAATTACGAATTCAAATAATCAAACATGCAAGTTTAATTCAAGTAGTATAGTTAAGACATGATGTAGGTCTAAGTCTACCCGAACATAATCATAAATCTAGCTTATGTAAGTATGCTCGTCACCTCGTATGTATGTAGCACCTATAACATGTATCATGCAACAAATAAAATACCTACGCGGATAATTCCCTGTTATATTATTAGGAAAGAGACTTACCTTGCTTCCAAGTTCACTACTCGGCTCCCACACCTCTCTAACACGACAAATTGAAATCGAGCAACTCGAAACTAGTCAAAACGACGTACATACAAATCAATATATGCTAAAGAACTCATAATTTGGCTATTAGTATCAATTCCCAACCCCACTCAAAAAGTCAACAAATGTCAACCCTAGGCCTAGACGCCTAGAATCTAAAAATGTTTGAAGATAAATATTACTCATGGCATCACGAACTCAAATATATAATTTATATCCAATTCCATATTTAATTGCATGATCAAATCTCATTTTTATCAATTCTAGGCTTTCCAACCAAAACCCTAAAACTCAACTAATTTCTATGTTAAAATCCTCACATAATACATGTATTTAACTCACAATAGGTAGAAATCACTCACCTAATGACACTTGATGAAAATGGTCCTTCAAAGAGCTCCCAAATCTCCCAAGTCAAGAGAAATAGGGTGAAATGAGCCTAAGGTCCGTATTAAAACTTACATTCTGTCAAGGTATTACCTTTCATGATCGCGGTCCAAAGCATCATGACCGCGAAGCATGAACATGCTTCTGCCCAAAACTTCCCCTCTGCGAACTCGAAAAAGGCAATCACGAATGCAAAGTCTTACCATACTAGGCACTCCGCTAACGCGACCAGACAAATGCAAATATAAAGGCTTCACTGCTAGCCACCAGAAAATCCTCTTTTGTGATTGCGAATTCCACTACGCGATCACATAGAACAACTAACTCCTCTGGCTATCGCCGCTAACAAATCAAGCTCGCGACCTCAACAACGTGAACGGGAAGAACTTCAAGACCACCTTCTGTGATCGCGATGGCCCCTTCGCAATTTCATAGAACAATTCTTCCTCACTTCCACACAACCTTTAGCAATCGTGAGACCTGCTCTGCGATCAAGATGCACATAAGACATCAGGAAAATCTACCAATTGTAACCTTTTTCGGGTGGTTCGAAACTCATCCCAGCCACTGGGGACCCCGTCTAATTATACTACCAAGTCCTTAAATATAATCCGGACCTACTCAAGGACTCGGAACACATAAAATAATATCATAACCGAATCACACCCAAACCAAACCAATCAACTTCTAAACTTCAAACTTCTTCCAACGAACTCCAAACGCGGCGAATCATACATAGACAACTCGGAATTACACCACATTTCATACATAAGCCTAATATGATAAAACGAACCTACTCTTAGGCTCGGAATACCATTCTGATCCTCATAACTCTTCTGCATGGACTGTGCTGTGCAAATTTTCTCCTAAATCAACTTTACCTTATCGAAGGAATCCTTTACCAAATTAGTACAATACAATCTAGCCTCGTCGGCTCGCAGCAACCGATAAGGAAACGGCATCGTCAACCATACAATGACTCAAAATGAGCCACCTCGATGCTGGACTGATAGTTGTTATTATATGAAATTTCGACCAGCTGTGAGAATCGGTCCCACTACTCTCCAAAATCAATCACATATGCTCTAAGCATATCCTCCAAAATCTGAACTATCCGCTTTGATTGCCCATTGGTATGTGGATGAAAAGTCATGTTGAGCTCTACCTGGGTACCCAACTCACTCTGTACTACTCTCCATAAATGTGAAGTGAATTGAGTGTGTCAATCTGAAATAATGGAAATAGGCACACCATGCAACCGAATTATCTCCTAGATATAAATCTGTGTCAACCTCTCCAGAGTATATGTAATCATAACAGGAATAAAAGTGCACTAACTTGGTCGGTCGGTTGACAATGACCCAAACGGCATTAAATTTCCTCGATGTCTATGGCAAATGGACCACAAAGTCCATAGTCATACGCTCTCATTTCCACTCTGGTTTAACTATCTGCTGAAGTAAACCACTAGGCTTCTGGTGCTCATACTTAACTTGCTAACTATTCAAATATCTCGACACATACTCAACTATGTCCTTCTTCATCCATTGCCATAGTAATGCTGCCTCAAGTGAAGATATATCTTTGTGGTACATGGATGAATGGAATAACATGAACAGTATGCCTGCTCAAGAACCGACTCTCTTAGGCCATCAACATTAGGAACACATAAGCGGCCCTAGGCCGTAGAACACCATAATCTCTGATAGTCAACTCCTTGGAAACACCTCGTAGTACCGTCTCTCTAAGAACCAACAAGTGCGGATCATCATACTGATGAGCCTTAATCCGCTCAAATAATGAAGATTGAGCCACAACACATGCAAGATCTCGATTGGGATCTGAAATATCCAATCTCATAAGTCGGTTAGCTAAGGACTAAATGTCCAAACCCAATGGTCACTCCTCTGCTAGAAAGAATGCCAAACTACCCATACTATTGACCTCTCTGCTCAAGGCATCTGCGACCACATTCGCCTTACCCAGATGATAAAGAATGGTAATATTGTAGTTCTTCACTAACTCAAGCCACATGTGCTGCTTTAGATTAAGATCCTTTTTCTTAAACAGATGTTTCAAGCTATAGTGATCGGTGTAAACCTCACATGAAACTCCATAAAAATAATGCCTCCAGATCTTGAGAGTATGAACTATCGCAACCAACTCCAAATCGTGCACAGGGTAATTCTTCTCGTAGGGCTTCAACTGACAAGAAGTATACGCAATAACTCGGCCCTCCTGCATCAATACACAACCCAACCCAACACATGAGGCATTGCAATACAAAGTGTACATCCCTGAATCGAAAGGCAAAACCAACACTGGTGTTGTGGTCAATGTCATCTTGAGCTTCTAAAAGCTTTCCTCACAACCATCAGACCACCTAAATTGAACAGCCTTTTGGGTCAATCTATTCAAAGGGTAAAGGACAAGAAACCCTCCACAAATCGACTATAATAATCTGTTATCCCCATGAAACTCCTAATCTCGATTGTCGTGGTAGGACGAGGCCAACTCTAAACTACCTTGATCTTCCTGGGATCCACCTTAATACACTCTCTTGATACAACATGCCCCATGAAAGCCACCGAATCTAACCAGTGGCATGCTTGGTAAATTAGAAGGAAAAACATTGAAAAACTCTCGCACCATAGGCATTGAATCTATCATTGGAGTCTCCACAACAGTATCTCGAACAAAGGCCAAATAAACCAAAAAACCCTTCTCGACCATATGTCGAGCCTTCAAGAAATAAATAGCATGAACAGATGTACTAATAGATGAACTTCTCCACTCCAGCCTAGGCAACTCTAGCATCGCCAAGATAACGATCTTGGCATTGCAATTAAGAATGGAATGATGCGGAGACAACCAATCCATGCCCGGGATAATATTGAAGTTAATCATATAGAGGAATAGAAGATATGATCTGGTGTCGTACCCATATAATGTCACTGCACATGACCAGTAAACTCGATCCACAACAACAGAATCATCCATTGGCATGGACACATATACTAGAACACCCATATAATCACAAGATACATCCAGATAAGGAGACAAAAGAGAAGAGACACATGAATAATAGATCATAGATCAAATAATACTGAATCATCTCTATAGAAGACATAAATATTACATGTGATCACTGCGTCGGAAGCTATCTAGCTGGAAAGGCATAGCATTTAGCCGGAGTGCCACTTGATTGGTGTCCACCTCTAGGGCGACCCCTACCCACCTGCCTTTCTCCTATGGCCGGCCGGATAGGCAGTGTAGCAGCTAGTGTAGTAATCATGGTTTGGTGGCCCTACTGGACTGCCTTGCCCTGAAGTCTTGGACAAAGTTTCTTTACGTAACCAAACAACCCGTACTTGAAACAGCCATCAAGGTGGGAAACTACTGACTTGAGATCTAGCCCTGATAACCTGAGTACCCACTGGAGGAACTCTAAATAGCTAGTGGATAGTAGGTTCTCTCTGGAATGGTGTTAAAGTAAGGCCACGCTGGAGCACCCCAAATAGGTTATGGCACTGAATACATGGGCCTACTAGGATAGCCCCTCATAAACTGACATTTTCCCCTAGATGGGGCGCCACTGAACCCACATGAATGTTGAGGTTTTTTATCCCTTTATGTGAGATATCTACCCTGGTTGCGGATACGCTCGATCCTCCGAGCAATCTCCATAACCTGGAGGAAAGAAGTCCTCGACTCTGCCTCTCAGGCCATGAAAACATGAATCCATAGTGCAAGACAACAATAAACCTCTGCACTCTCTCTACATCTGTCCGAAGTATGATAGTTTCATGACAAGATAGCTCAATGAATCTCGCCTCATACTCGATCACACACATCTGACCCTGCTAGAGCCGCTCGAACTCATCTTGTGACTCCTCCCTCTATGAATAATACCTAAATGGCATAAACAAATAAGCAAAAACAACAAGAAGGATCAGAATTTGCACAGAGAACTATCAAACGAGCTTACTTTAACCCAGTAACACCAGCAACCAGCTCAAGAAGGAATAATTTTCTAACCCAAAGAAATATTTTTTAACTTTTAATACTTAAACCGACTAAAGAACTTAAAACCTCTTAGTCTTTTTGTAACAACTCGGTCGATCGTTTTGAGTATTATAACCCCATTCCCCCATTTACTGCTCAATTTACACTTTACAGTTATTTTATAACTTACCGATTTAGTTGGTTCGGGTTCGGAAGGATTTCAGAGTGAAATGAGACACTTAGTCACTTAATTAAAAATTTAAGTTAGAAAAGTTGACCGGAAGTGGACTTATGTGTAAACGAGCTCGAAATTGAATTATGATGATTCCAATAGCTCCGTATGATGATTTTGAACTTGAAAACGTGTCCGGAAAATTATTTGGAGGTCCGTAGTGGAATTAGGCTTGAAATGGCGAAAGTAGAATTTTTGGGAAGTTTGACTGGGGGGTTGACTTTTGGATATTGGGGTCAGAATCCGATTCTAGAAATATGAATAGGTCTGTTATGTCATTTATGACTTGTGTGAAAAATTTGAGGTCAATCGGATGTGATTTGGTAGGTTCCGTAATCGTTTGTAGAAAAATAGAAATTTCAAAGTTAATTAGGCTTGAATTGGGGTGTAATTCATGGTTTAACATTGTTTGAGGTGATTTGAGGGTTCGACTAAGTGCGTATGATGTTTTAGGATATGTTGGTGTATTTGGTTAAGGTCACGAGGGTCTCGGGTGAGTTTCGGATGGTTAACGGATCAAATTCGGACTTTGAATAAATCTAAGAAATTTTTGTCTTCTGGAGTGATCGCACCTGGGAGAAATTGGCCACATATGCGATGCCGAAGATGTGACTTATGTTGTGCAGAAACGGGAGGACGGGCACAGGTGTGGGCAGGCGCGCAGGTGCGATGGAATTTTCCGCACCTGCGAAAGCGCAGATGCGGTCCAAGGCTCGCAGAAGTGGAGTCAGCTGGGCTAAGTGACTTCCGCAGATGCGGTGTTTCACCGCAGAAAAGGGACCGCAGGTACGGAAATATGGCCGTAGGTGCGAAAGCACTGGGCAATGAACAAAATAGAAGGGTCCGAGAAATTTTGTCATTTTGACATTTCCAAAAGCGGGCGAGGCAAATTTTGAGCGAGAAATGACGGAAAATCTTGAGGTAAGTCATTTGTGATCATTTTTACTCCATAATATTGAATTATCATCGAATAATCCAACTAGATTACGTATTTTTGAGGTGTAAATCGGGAATTTGAACTTAGAAATTTAAAAATAAGATTTGAAGATTTGGAGGGCGAGTTAAGGTCGGATTTTGGTAAAATTGGTATGGTTAGACTCGTGGTTGAATAGGCTTCCAAATTTTATAACTTTTGTCGGGTTCCGAGACGTGTGCCCCATGGGCAATATTTGAGCTAAAATTTGGATTTTGTTGGAAAATTAATATTTTCTTACAGAATTAATTCCAATAAATTTTATTGACTGAAATAAATTATTTGTGTCTAGATTCGAGGCGTTTGGAAGATAATTCACGAGGCATGGGCTTAGCGGAATAAGAATTGCAGGGTTTGAGGTAAGTAACAGTTTTAAATTTGGTCATGAGGGTATGAAATCCCGGATTATATGTTATATTAGTGGTTTTGAGGTAACACACATGCTAGGTTACGGGTGTGTGGGCGTGCACCATAGGAATTGTTACTTGGTCAAATTCCATGGAACTGTGTAGTTGAATTATCTATTGATATCCGTACATTCTCCACGTAATAGGAAAAATTGAGCTGAGACTCGTATTAAAAATTATGTTTAGACATATGTTATTATTATTTGTACCCACTGGGGTCATTTTTGTGGTTGAATAATATGTTCAAATTGTAATTTTTCACTCAGTCATGTTTATTCATTTTATATCATACCTCAGTCTCTCTTATTTATTATTGATGTATGATATCACTATTTTTGGGCTCCTTATTATGATTTCTGAGAGCCACAGATACTGGAGAGGTTGATGACTGAGTGAGGCCGAGAGCCTAATTGTGAGGATATTTATGGATCGGGTTGCACGCCGTAGCATGTTTATTGATTTATGCCATGATTGGCTTGATACAGTGCTTGGGCAGTACACTCACAGTGAGCGTAGGTACCTACTGAATGCGAGTGCAGAGTGCCAAGTGATAAGTGGTTGTGAGGGATGAGTGACTGTGTGGAAAGAGTGACTGTGAGGAAAGAGTGACTGTGAGGTTATAGTGATGAGAGGACTGAGTGACTGTTACTCTGAGAGAATGCATTGATTTTATTGTTGCTGCATATCAGCTGTCATATATCACTATTTTGAAGATTTTGGACAAATATTATTTTCAGTTTCAGTCAAACTTGATATGAAATTTCAGTGAAATCTTAAATGTTGAACCTGCGAGCATGCCTACTCTTTTATATTGGAAATTGTTATATTTGGACTTAGCTGAGAAGCTCTTCACTACTTTTAGTTTTTTATTTATTATTGTTTCTTACTGAGTTAGTTGTACTCATACTACACCCTATACTTCATGTGCTGATCCAGGTGATCTCGGATACAGTGGGTGTTGATTCTTCCGGACAGTTGATTTTCCAGAGGCTTTGAGGTAGCTGTCATGTTTTGCAGACCTTGTCTTTCCTTCCCTATCTCCTTGTTTAATGTATTTGGTCTTAGATTATTATAGACCGTATTTTTCAGACTTGTAATATATAGATGCTCATGTACTCAGTGATATCAGGTTTTGGGAATATGTTTTACCTAGTATTTGTGAGATTTTCTATTAAACTTAATTATGATATTTTTCGTATTTAAAAGAAATTATGGTTTATTGAGGTTGTTGGTTTGCCTAGTATCGAGATAGGCACCAATACGACAGATTAGGATTTTGAGTCGTGACAGTTTTTTAAAGAAAAGAATTGCAGAGAAGTTTTTTTAACTACTCTAGTTGTTGTCCTTTCTTTTTTTTTTTTTTTTAAGGTGTTAAAGATATACTATATAGTGTGTCTAAAAGTGAGAAAAGGTCTCTCCTTTCGGAGGGGAGGAAGAAATATATTTATCATAAAAAGTTTGTCCTTTAGCCAAATTTTCCACCAAAACCTGTCCAAAGAGAAAGGAAAGGATTGTCCTCCTTCACTAATTTCATGCTCAAGTTCTGAAGGACAACGTACATTCGAGAAACCCAACAATGAAAAACAAACTACTTTGTACTCTTCAATAAATGTTCCCCAATTACCCTTGTTTCATCTGTCCAGTTCTAAATTAACTAAATCAAACATAGTAAGTTAACTATTTTAACTAAAATCAAAACTACAAGACAGACTCAAACAACTGGTCGAACAATTGAACTATCAATTGCTGAGAATAAACAAGAGAACAATTGCCACGAGCCCAAGAGATACCCCAACATGCTCTTCTCCTAATTCACTGAACTAATTCGGCTAAATATCTAATAACCAAACGAATGATCAAACAACTAATTAACTAGGTAAAGCAAACTAAACAAAGATAATGGGACACATATTCTACTACAAGAATAGAAATTTAGAAAGAGAAAAAAACTACTTTTTAACCAAAATCCAAAAATCCACTCAAGTTATCAGAGCATGATGGAATAACCACGAGAACGAGTCAGATTATCAAACACACCTTTCTTAATGATGGAAATTATAGCTTCAAACATCGACGAACGAGAATTTCGGCTACAATTTTCATCACCAACAAGAAAGGATGTCTGGAGTCGGTCATAATCCATGAAGGAGAAAAGGTTTTAGTTTTGGCGGTGGTGGTTAGGCCGTGGCGGTGGTAGCTGGGGATGGTGGCATAGGTCGTGATTTAGGAGTACAATTAGAGAGAAAATATAGATCTCTTTGATATCTACATGTTTATGTGGCGTGAAAAGGCTTGGAACTTGATAATTTTGAAAAGGGGTGGCGGCTTGGGTTTCAGTCAAAGCTAAATTAAGGGAGATTAGAGAGAATTTTGGGGGTTTGGATACGAGTAGAGGGTGAAGAGAGGGGGGAAATGGTGTAAAATTTGTGTTGTTTGGAGCACCACCGGCCGCAGAGCAGAGAGAGGGGGAAGGCTTTAGGGTTTGGAGTAAATGGCCAAAAATCAGAATTTTGGTCTTTTACACGGGTGAAATAGAGATATTTAGACTATTGGATCAGGAGGAATGGATGGATGAGATTTGATCTTTATTTAATTAATGAAATGACGTAGTTTCACGCCAAAATCTATGACGTTTCAAACCCTTTTCCTGGCAGTTGGCCTTATATTGTACTTTTGGCCTCTTTCTCTTCCAAATTTGGCCAAATTCTACCAAATAAAAAGGGAAAGAGGTCTTAAATATTTAAACTTGTAACCAATCAATGTAAAATGCACATAAAATAAAAACATTTTGGTCTTTTGTGATTCAAAGATGCAAAAAATATGACAACTATTATGATGATAGAGTCCAACAAAATTTAATTTACAACATGTCATGGACAATACTAACCTCGACTTTTCAATGACAAAGTGGACACCCCTAATGATGATCATATCAAAGAATTTGCTTAACAATGAATCAATGAAGCTCAAAATCAAGTAAACATTCTTTCGTACAGCTACCAGATAACTATGTTGATCGAGGGATTATTTTTTTTTGCTAGAATTTGAACCCTGATCAATAGTTGCACCAACTTCATTGACCACTAAATCATACCCTCAAGTACCAACTCCCGACCCTTTACTTCTGGAAGAGTTGTACTACATGCCAAACTAGCTAGCCACAAATCGTGAGTTATATGTAAGGAAACATACATGTTTATATAATGTGGTACAAAAATAACCGATAAACATGGAATATTCACTTTCCTAAAGGTAATTCAAAACCATTGAGGAAAAACTCTCTTTTAGAAAACTTGCATGCTTAAAATATAGCAAAATCTCTCCACACGGTATTTTATCCTTGGAATTAGTATGGACAATAACAGGTTTAAGATCTTCTCTATTTTGTTTATTAGAAAAAAACTCATTTTAAAGTTCTACTACTCCAAAAGTAGTCTTTAGTCTTATTTTGATATTGGGATTGCTTCCGCTGCTTATTATAGTCCATCAATTGGTATCAGAGCTCACTCAAATCTAAATAGATAACTAATTTTTTCATGAAACAAGAATATTGTGTTTATATATGTTTTTGAATTATATGTATATGTTATTTTTTGAAAAACTGCACTGTTGTTTTGTGAATTAACTGTGCAAAAATTTTGAATTATTCTTATAATCATAAGATATATGTTTTTTATTTATTTATATTTGATTGAGATGATCTGGAATTTTTTGGGTAAACCCTAGAAAAATGTAAAACCCGATTTTGACCGAATTGTCGGTGTTTTCGGAGGTCAACGAACTTGACGGACTCCGATTGAGCCAAACTTTGGTGGGTCCATTGGAAACGACGTGGGGAGAAAAACTCACCGCTTTTGCAGTGAATCATGGTGTTTTTTGGCGTTTTGAGGTCGTTTGGACTGTGTTTTGGACGTTTTTCTCTTTTCTAAAAATTAGTTCTTAATAGTTTTAATTCGTTTTTGATTCAATTGCGGTGGGGTTGACCCCCCATGGTCTCCATGATTAAATACTAGTGATATAATAGGTTTACACATTGGCTATTAGTAAATAGGCGTGTTGTTGTATTAAAATTAATAATAAGGTGTATGATTTTATTGACTAGGTCTTACAAGGTATACTTGATATTGTGTGATCATATAATTATTTTGTAAGAAAGTAAAATCCTATGTTTGATATCTTAGATAATGAATGATTGGTGCATTTGGCATATTTGTGCATAAAACATTTCTCAAAATTTAGTTTTTGTCTTCATGCCCTACGTGATTACTAGTCTTGGATTTTCAATAAAAAAATTTGTTCTCTGGTTGGAGGTTGTAATCAAGTGAAATATGACGGTATTTTGTATGAGTTTTATATTATTGGTATGGCTTTTAAGCTATGGCCCATATTATGGGATAAAATAATTTTATGAGCTATATGTATATTCACTTGTAAATTGAGAATTTCATGAGTAATAAATAGTTACCTCTAAAGTGGTTTGTTTATTTGAATTCATGGAAAATTCTTAATAAATTTGTACATGTGAAATTATGCCTATTCATGGATTGAGAATTATGATTAATAAGTAGGATTCACAAAATGGTCTATTTATTTGAGTCAATAAAATCTGCTTAATGTACCATGTAAATATTATCCTTGATAAATCAACATTAGTGGTGGAGGTTTTTAACTACAAAAAGAGTTTTATCTTTGGGTACTAGTAAGACCAACTCCATCCATAATAAGAGATATTAGGGTTTTCGCCGAACGGGAGAAAATATAATATATTGGATTCTTGTTGTAACGACCCGGCCGGTTGTTTTGAGAATAATAATTTCGTTTTCCCATTTACTGCTTAATTTGTTCTTTACAGTTGTTTTATTACTTGCCGGGGTAGTTGGTTCGGGTCCGGAAGGAATTCGGAGTGAAATGAGACACTTAGTCTCATAATTAAAAATTTTAAGTTAGAAAAGTGACCGGATGTGGACTTATGTGTAGAAGACCTCATATTTTAATTCTGATACCAACAGCTCCGTATGGTGATTTTGGACTTAGGAGCGTGTCCAAAAAATTATTTGGAGGTCCGTAATGGAATTAGGCTTGAAATGCCGAAAGTTTAATTTTTGGGAAGTTTGACCGGGGGTTGACTTTTTGATATCGGGGTCGGAATCTGATTCTGAAAATTTGAATACATATGTTATGTCATTTAGGACTTCTGTGCAAAATTTGAGGTCAATCGGACGTAATTTGATAGGTTCCGGAGTCCTTTGTAGAAATTAGAAATTTCAAAGTTCATTAGGCTTGAATTGGGGTATAATACATAGTTTTAGCGTTGTTTGAGGTGATTTGAGGGTTAGACTAAGTTCGTATGATGTTTTGGGACTTGATGGTGTATTTGGTTGAGGTCCGGAGGGCTCGGGTGAGTTTCAGGGTGATTTCGGACCATTTCTAGGCCATTTAAAGCTGCTGGTGTTTGGCTACAACAGTGACCAGTATTTACATGAGGAATTTTTACTAAGATGTCATATTCTTCATATCATTCAATATTGATTGATTTCACTTGTACTGAGTTTAACTGTTAAATTTTAAAGCATGTCTACGTTTTGTACCATTATTTATACTGGACTGTACATGCAGAGCTCATCATTGCTTTCAGACCAGAGGTTAGTCTTGTTACTTATTGAGTTAGTTATACTCATACTACACTCTGCACCTCGTGTGCAAATCCAGGTGCTTCCGGATACGACGGTTATTAGAATTCGGAGTTCTTTCCGTTGGACACTATCAAGGTAGTTGCTTGAAGACCGCAGACTTGATTCCCTTCCTGTTTAGTTATTGTACTGTGATATTTACTAGTCAGACTTTGTATTCATTTAGATGCTCATGTACTCAGTGACGCCGGATTTTGGGAGTGTCATATTTGTATTTGTGAGATTTCTCCCGTTGAATGTAATTATTTGGTTTTCAAACTTAAAAGATATGGAGGTTTATTGACATTGTCGGCTTGCCTAGTATTGAGATAGGCGCCATCATGACAGGTGAGATTTTGGATCGTGATAAGTTGGTATCAGACCCTAGGTTACATAGGTCTCACGAGTCATGAGCAGGTTTAGTAGAGTCTTGCAGATCGGTACGGAGACGTCTATACTTATCTTCGAGAGGTTGCAAAATCCTTTGGAAAAAAATCACTTTCTTGTATTCTGTCGTGCGAATTTGTTGATTCCGGAAATGAAATTTCTGTTATTCTATTCTCCCACAGATAGTGAGAACAGCACTACCGGATCCGACGGTCAGTCACCAGTGCCACCAGTTAGGGCCGTGGGAGGCCGGGGCCATGGTAGATGTCGGGGCCGAGGTAGAGGTCGAGGTGTAGCTCGTACCACAGTAGGACCAACACCTGTAGTACCACCAGTTGCTCCAGTTCAGGAGCAGATTCCAGATATAGATGAGCCGACAGGACCAGCTCAGGCACCAGCTGTGCCCATTGAGATTCCAGGCCTTCAGGAGACTTTGGCCCAGATATTGACATTTTGTATTGGTCTTGCTCAGGTGGTTTCGGCTTAGGCTGCACCTTCCCCTTTTCAGGCCGGGGAGGTACTCATACCCCTATTTCCCATACTCCATACCAGGTAGTACAAGGACCTCATATACATGGGGCACTACCAGCCCAGCCGCTTGTAGCTGTTCAGTCCCCGGTAGTTTCTGTTATGGCAGATGATGAGCAGAGGAGACTTGAGAGATTTGAGAGACTTCGACCTCCACCATTTAGCGGTGCTGAGTCAGAGGATGCTCAAGGTTTTCTGGATAGGTGTCAACGGATGTTTCGGACAGCGGGTATTCTGGAGACCAGTGGGGTCTCGTTCACTACTTTTCAGTTTTCTGGGGCTGCCTTCAGATGGTGGGAGGCCTATGAGTGGCACAGGCCAGTTGGTGCAGTACAACTTACATGACAGGAGTTCTCTATTCTCATTTTGGAGAAGTTTGTGCCGCAGTCTTGCAGAGAGGAGTTGCGCAGACAATTTGCGCAGTTACGTCAGGATGGTATATCCGTGACGCAGTAGGAGATGAGATTTTCTAAGTTGGATTGTCAGGCAGTTTGGTTGGTTCCCACTGATAGGGAGAGGATTAGGAGGTTCATTGATGGTATCACGTATCAACTGCGGTTTCTTATGACTAGGGAGAGGGTATCTGGTGCCACTTTTGACGGGGTGGTTGACATTGCCCGACAAATAGAGGTGGTCCGTATCCAGGAGCATGGTGACAGAGAGGCTAAGATGCCCCGAGGTTCGGACAGTTTTGGTGGGATACTTTCTGGAGGGCAGTTCTACCACAACAGGGGTCGTCTAATTCACCGTGGTGCATCATCCAGCCATGGTTCATACAGTTCTTATCAGAGTCAGTCATCTCTCAGTGTACTTCTAGACCTGAGTACACTCCGTGCACTATCAGTTCAGGGATCATATTTACCAGGTCCTTTTGGTAGTTATTCTGGTTCCCGAGGTCTGCCTCAGAACTCGCTAATATTCTTCGAGATGGAGTGCTATGGGTATGGAGAGCTGGGCTATGTGAGGAAATATTGTCCCTTCCATATGCGATGTCCAGTTTAGCATAGGAGTTAGGCTACTAGTTCTGCACCATTTGCTCCACCACCCGCTCAACCAGCTCAGGGTGGAGCTCAGTCAGCTAGGGGTCGCCCAAGAAGGGGAGGCCGATCCGGTGGCGGTCAGGGCCGATTATGTGTTTTTCCTGCTAGACCAGTTGTTGTTGCTTCAGATGCAGTGATCACAGGTATTGTCTCAGTGTTCCATAGGGAGGCATCTATATTATTTGACCATGATTTCACATATTCTTATATTTCATCATATTTGTTCATTTTTTGGATATTCCCCGTGAGTCCTTAGTTCCACATGTTCATGTATCTACGCCGATGGTAGATACTATAATTGTGTACAGGGTGTATCGGTCGTGTGTGGAAATTATTGGGGGACGAGACCAGAGTTGATCTTGTATTGCTTAGTATGGTCAATTTAGATATTATCTAGGTATGGTGAGATATCACATGTTTTGTTATATGGCCTTGGGACAAGTGGGGGAGTCTGCTATCTACGATTTGATTGCGTGATTATGTGCGGTATTTGTTTCGTTTCGAGGAACACTTGAGGATTAGTTATGACTTGCATAGGTTGAGATTGGGGATGATTTGAGTAAGAAAATTTCTAGAATGTGGGTTATATTGCACTTTATGAAAAATCATGAGGTGATTAAATTATTATTTTAAAGGATGTAATGCACAAGAAGTATGAATTTAGTTGGTGGTGTAAAGGCAGAGTTACACTATTGGGGGCTTGTGTCGTTTGGCCCATTCGGGCGGTGCAATTTATATTTGAGCATAGTGGGTGACTTTCGAAAGGGTTATAATGAGATTCTCGTGCTTGTCACATGATAGATGTGGTGTGTTGTGAGGGATTTAGATTTATATGTCTGAGGTGGAAGTTCATTCTTGAAAGTAAGATCACAAATTTTGAACGGAATGGTCAGTGTTATATATTTAGGTGAATGCTATAGTTTCTTGGTAATCCCTGAGAAGGGTGTGCGGTTGAAAGGAGCATTATGTTTTGAGTTACAGATGTTCATTAGTATTATGGTACTCTCTTAGTTGATAGACTGTTGATATTCAAATTATTAATATTATTGGCACATGAGTTATCTGTGCGGGTTCAGATATTGATATTATAGCACGTGAGTTGTCCGTGCAAGTGATGTTCATGTGAGCTCTAGAAGAGCTGGTTACTGTTATTAAATTTGTGTGTATTGGTTTTACAATATATAGTAAGCTTATAGCATTACAATTGTGGTGGTTCTTGTTGAACTTACAATACGGTTCTCTACTTTGAGACATCTTCCATTTTGGGTACGAGGTTGCGCAGTTGTGGATTGAGTTGTATTGGTGTGACATGTCAATAGGATAGTTGTGTTTAATAAAATAAGATCATTGTACCTAGAACAGATACTATCAGGTTTGATTCTCGTATATTGGGAGGATTATATTGAAAATCGACTTAGAAAGTGATTATGGTTCTAGTTGGGGCGAGAGAGCTCCATGACTTCTTGCTATGATAAGGGGTCATGAGATTTTTGCATGTTTCATTTATTATCAGCAGTGTACGGAGGTTTTGGAATGAGGTTTGGCTTTATATGAGGTTTAATACTTGTACTTGATTAGTTTGGAGTAATTACTGTGATCGAGAATAGTATTGCGAGCATGTGAGTTGTAGTATTTAATGTGATTATATCTGGGGTTATGGCTATGGCTTGATATAGTTTGTTTAGACTTATAGGGTGTATGGGATTTAGATCTTGGAAAGAATTCTGGGTGTTAGAAATTGGGCTCCAAGTTTTGGGCTAAGGTTAAATTAATGATTTTCAGTTGTATTATGTTGTCAGGCCTATATAGAATAGGGTGACGTGGGATCACCCCCAGGTATGTGCATGGTAAGGAGGAACAGTGATTTAAAGGCTTAGGAACAACTCTTGGCACTTTCGAGGACGAACGTATGTTTAAGTGGGGGAGATTGTAACGATCCGACTGGTCATTTTGAGCATTTATGCTCCTTTCAACTATTTTAAGTATTGAATAACTTCCTACGAGGTATTATGACTTGTATGAATTGTCGGTTTTGGTTTTAAGGTATTTCGGAGTTAGCTTGGAAGAATAAATTTCATGTTGGAAGCTTAAGTTGAAATCATTGACCGGATGTTGACTTATATGTAAACGACCCCAGAAAAGAGTTTTGATGATTCCAATAGCTCCGTATGGTGATTTTGGACTTAGGAGCGTGTCCAGAAAATTATTTGGAGGTCCGTAGTGGAATTAGGCTTAAAATGGCGAAAGTCAATTTTTTGGGAAATTTAACTGGGAGTTGACTTTTTGATATCGGGGTCGTAATCTGATTCTGAAAAATTTCATATTTCCGTTATGTCATTTATGACTTGTGTGAAAAATTTGAGGTCAATCGGACGTTATTTGGTAGGTTCAGATATCGTTTGTAGAAATTGGAAGTTTCAAAATTCATTAGGCTTGAATCTATGTGTGATTCGTGTTTTTAGTGTTGTTGGATGTATTTTAAGGTTTTACTAAGTTCGTATGATGTTTTAGGACTTGTTGGTATATTTGGTTGAGGTCCCAGGAGGGGAGGGGGGAGGGGGGCTCGGGTGAGTTTCGGATGGTTAATGGATTAAATTCGGACTTAGAAGGAAAATCTGAAGTTTCTACCTTCTGGTGCAATCGCACCTGCGGAACTTGGCTAACAGGTGTGACCACGCAGAAGTGCAATGGACATCGCAGGTGCGCAATGTTCGCAGAAGCGGACAAGAAACTCGCACAAACGAGCTCGCAGGTGCGAGCAGAGATGCGCAGAAGCGGAGGCTGGGCTGGTGACTGTGGAGCGCAAATGCGGAAGGCATCTCGCAGGTGCAAACACGCACTTGCGCGTGGGTGATCGCAGAAGCGAGGGAAAATCCGCAGCAGCGGTCGCGCAACAGCGGTTAAAAATGCCGCAGGTGCGAAAACCCCGGGCAGTACAAAAAACAGAGGGGTTCCGAGCTTTTACCATTTTTGGCCATTTCAAGCTCGGGTTGGGCAATTTTGAGCTAGGTTTTCATGGTAAAACTCGAGATAAGTCCCTTGTGATCATTTCTACTCCATAATATTGAATTATCATCGAATAATCCGACTAGATTACATGTTTTTGAGGTGTAAATCGGAGATTTAAACTTAGAGATTTAGAAATAAGATTTGATAATTTGGAGGTCGAGTTGAGGTTGGATTTTGGTAAAATTAGTATGGGTAGACTCGTGGTGGAATGGGCCTTCGTATTATGAAACATTTGTCAGGTTCTGAGATGTGCGATTTTTGAGCCAAATTTCGGATTTTTATGAAAAATTAGTATTTTCTTATGGAAGTAATTCCAACAAATTTTATTGACTGAATCAGATTATTTATGTCTAGATTCGAGGTGTTTGGAGGCCAATTTATGAGGCAAAGACATGCCTGAGTAAAGAATTATACGGTTTGAGGTAAGTAACACTTCTAAACTTAGTTTTGAGGGTATGAATCCCCAAATTTGGTATGATATTAATTGTTTGGAGGTGACACTCATGATAGGTGACGAGCATGTGGGAGTGTACCATATAAATTGTGTCTTGAATAAAACCTGTGCAGTTGTAAGATTAATGAATCATGTTATTATCTGAACATTCTCTACGTGTTAGAGAAATTGAGGTGAGGCTCCTATTAAAGATTATGTTTAGGCTACGTGCCAATATTCTTGGGACCCATGGGGTCGTGTTGCTGTTGAATTAATTGTTAAAAAAATATACATTTCACACTCAGTAATAATTGTTCATTGTGAGGATATTTATGGGATTGAGCTGCGCAACGCAGCAGGCCATAATGGCTTTATACATCATTATTATATGGATCGGGGCTGCCTGCCTGCAGCAGGCCTTAAAGGCTTTACTATTTTATGGATCGAGGTTGCCCGCCTGCAGCAGGCCTTATAAGCTTGGTTATTATACGAATCGGGACTGCCCGCCTGTAGTAGGCCATATTGGATTTGTATTACGCTTGGGCTAAAGGAGCCCCTCCGGAGTCTGTACACACCCCAGTGAGCGTAGATGATTATGTATATTCGGGATGAATTTCTCATGGCATGGACTTGCCTTACTTATTTGTATTGTAATGAATCTACCCGGACATGGATCTTGTCTGTATCAGTTATATTTGGGGATAAATTATCCCATGGCTGGATTGGCCTTATACGGTACTAGGTGACTGACTGTCAGTCGATGTGTATTTATATACGGGTTAGAACACCCCTGGGCTGGATTGGCCATAAACAGTACCGATTGACCGGATAATTTGTGACCAGTATTTACATGAGGACTTTTACTAAGATGTCATATTCTTCATATCATACAGTATTGATCTATTTCACTTGTACTGAGTTTAACTGTTAAATTTGAAAGCATGTCTACATTTTGTACCATTATTTATACTGGACTGCACCTGCGGAGCTCGTCATTGCTTTCAGCCCAGAGGTTAGTCTTGGTACTTATTGATTTAGTTGTACTCATACTATACTCTGCACCTCGTGTGCAGATCCAAGTGCTCCCGGATATGATGGCTGTTAGAATTCAGAGTTCTTTCCGTTGGAGACTATCAAGGTAGCTACTTGAAGACCGCAAACTTGATTCCTTTCCTGTTTAGTTATTGTACTGTTCTATATTTCAGACAGTGATTTTTACCAGTCAGACTTTGTATTCATTTAGATGCTCATATACTCAGTGACACCGGATTTTGGGAGTGTCATATTTGTATTTGTGAAATTTCTTCCTCTGAATGTAATTATTTGGTTTTCAAACTTAAAATATATGGGGGTTTATTGAAATTGTCGGCTTACCTAGTATTGAGATAGGCGTCATCACGACATGTGAGATTTTGGGTCGTGACACTTCAGTACCAGCTAAATCATTTAAAATTCCCTGGAATGCTATGGAGATTTGGGTCATCTTCCATGTTATGATTAGATTATGGAAGGCCGTGGCAAAAACGTGTTCCATTGCATAGTCCAACAAAACTTCAACCTATTCAAATTTTCTTAAGCCGGATTTTCATGATAGATTGAGATGAAGATCTTTAACCTCTACAGATATAACTATTTTGGTTCCTCTTAAACTTGACACATGCTTATCAAGTGTTTCTGCCTTTTCCTTATCTTCAAAGTGTTTTTTCTCGATTTAATTCAAGATTGGATAGACTTTCTAAAATCTAGCCGAAAACTCCGCATGCATGTCATTTCACTAAAATTAGCATGAAAAGAACTATATATGCAAGAAGAATTAAACACAATGGATTAAACTGACACAAAATGAAAAGTTATATTTTATTGATTAAAGGATATAGAGGTTTGATGACAGGACAAACAAACAACATCTGGATCACAACCTCAAAATAATCCAGATGATAGAAATTATAACAAAATAAGTTACCAAGACTCCTTTCCGGCAAGGAGGAGAGTGACTTTCCAATTACCAAGCTTGATATCTTAGCTACGCATTTGCACATTAGCATTATGGAATTCAATAAGATTGCTTTAGAATTAACATTCGAATTTAGACTTTTTGATCAAATCGTTCCCCAATATTGGCTATCAAATTTCAGGACTGGGGGCAGGAGAAATTTCATAGCAACCAATTTGCCAAAAGACTTGGAAGAATTCTCATGTCCCTATCATCACAGATCGTCTCACACAAAGCATGTCCTATTGCTCAAACCTGGTAAAAGTCAACCAACATTTGCCTCTTCTTTTCACCACCAAATTGTGTACTTGCCTTTTCGCGGCCCTAGTCGAATCAACAATAGCAGTGCATATTTCTTTGGTTGAAAAGATAATAGAGTGATCCTAGATTATTTTTGTAATTCACCATTGCAAACCAACAAACCGACCACATTTAAGTAGCTTTTATTCCAAAATAACAAGTATGTTAGAATGAACACTCTTCTTCTCTGTCTATTTTTTTCAAAATCATTCGATTGAACCTGATGTGGGTTGCCTACGTATCATGTGGGAACATGAATCAGATCTTGCGTAATTTAGGAAGATCAGCAATAAAGTAAATAAAGTAACTCCTTTTTTTACTCTTTAAAAAAAGTCTAATCGTAAAAGATCCTAGCAAGGAAAATATTTTTGGATTTTGAATTTTATTTTTTTGGGAATTTTTGAAAGGAAGGCTTCTAACGAAGAAAGAAAATAGTTTTTTCTTTTTGGAAATTTTTCAAAGAAAGACTTCTAAAGGAGAAAGAAAATATTTTTGGATTTTTAAATTTGATGTCTCAAAGAAAAAATTCTAAAGAAGGAATTAAAGGAAAATATTTTTGAATTTTTGAAAAATTGAGGGCCGGAACCGATGAGGTTTGCCTACGTATCTCACATCCGGTGAGAATCAGACCCGCGTAGTTCAGTTAAACCAACTATCTTTCTTTTTTTTAAAATCAAAATTAATCTTTAAAAACCATACGCATAAGACCACATCATTTGTTTTTGTTCATTCAACTGAGTTATGCAAATGTCGGTCAACATGCAAGCCTCCCAAATAATGCAGCAAGTAGCACATAACATGACATAATGGTCTCAACAAGGTACCTGTCCTAAAACAGAACTCAGCTCATGTGCCGACCCCTGCTAAGTCAAATGCATGTGATGCAAATAAAGCGAACCTACTAGGGATATCCAGCATAAGGTTTGCTCTTCTAGGTTTAAATAATGATGGAGAAGGTATCTAGACTTGGCTTACTCGGGCGGACAACCCAAGCGGAGGAGCGTCAATGTGTCGGCTGTAGAACGGTTCCGGCTTTACTGGTGCTTCTCCCCGCCTAAACATGTGTGATTAAATCATTCACCAGGAGCAAGTTTGCACACTCGCTTTATCTCATACAAAAACTTTTGTGAAGCTGGTCAGCACACACAACACTATTAATTATCAAAAGACTCAGATGGGGTGCGAGAGAAGACAACTTATATGTACAGTCCAACAATATCAAAGCGGTAAAAAGCGGACAAGTACCACATTAGGCTTAAATAAATTACAGTATATACAAAACTTAATAAACCCAAATAAACTCAATGTACAAGCTCGAATTCTTGAAAGTCCCCAGCAGAGTCGCCAGAGATGTCACACCCCTTCTACCCCCCCCCCCCCCCAAAGATAAATATATATGAATTGTTGTGGGTTAAAGAGTTTTTCCAATTAAAGTAACAAACTTGAGTAGGGATTATTTTATTTATAGAGCCGCTACTTGGAATTGAGTTTTTGGGTATTCCAAGTCACCTTTTATTTAAATCCCTAGTCAAATGAAGGTTTGACTCTATTATTATTGGTCTGCAAAAATAAAGTTTGGGTAAGGAATTCTGTAGACCGGGGAGAAGGTGTAAGGCATTTTTCGAGTCTCGGGATTCTAGCATAGTCGCTTTTTTGACTACATTTGGCTTATGTTATTTTTGGATAAACTGTGATTTATTGATTTTCATGTTTTATCTATCTGCTTTTAATCATTAAAATATGATATTATCTTTGAAATTAATCACATGTGTGAATTCGTTTTGTTTATTGTGCCACAATTATGTCACGCGTACGTGTACACAATTAATAATATTTTATTATAGTAAGATTGTTTTGCCCAAAGTTGCACGAACGCATACTTCGGTTTTTAATTTTGGAAATCATAACTATGTCACACGAATGTGTAAATAATCACGATAATTTATTTATTAATACGCGCCTAAAGCATACTAGCGATGTTCATGAATTAATTCTTTCTAAGTTTGAGATTATTGTGAAGGTCCAAAGTTATGAATATTATTGTAGAACGATGGTAGTGTTTAGTTTACATGAAAAAGGCTAAATGATACATCTAAGTTATGAAAAATGTTCATTAAAGAAAGATAAATCAACTGAAAGAAAAACCAAATGGGCACTCCTACGACCTAAACGTTTAATAAGACATGACAAAATAATTTAAAGAAAAATAAAATTTCTTCTCTAAGCTAACCTACCCACTGTCCATATTCCTCTAATGCATTTAACCTAATTATCCCTTCATGGTCTACGTTACAGACTATTTGAAACTTAAACCTTCAATTTATAAAAGAGAATAAATTTGACTCCATACTTCGTCCTCAAATTTCATTATTAACAAACAAACACAGTTTAAAGTATCTTCAATTGTAACAATTCAACAGATAGCTCAACCAAGTAATTCGAACAAATAAAAATAAAAATCTAAATACAAACTGATCAATTAAAGGCAAGAGAGTATCATAAAAAAATGTCAAACATATCATTGCATAAGTAGTAAATCAACAAAACGTAAGAGAAATCAACAAATAAATCCAACATCCATGAAACAAGATTTGGAAATCAAGGAAAGAATAGAGTTAAAGTGTGACCTTGAATGAAAAACAGGTTTAATATCTATTGAAATATCATCGGGTGTACAACGAAGAGAGCGACGACAGAAAAGCAAAACGAAAACCTCGAACGTAGAACTCAAACAAAAATCTCGAGTAAAACTCGGCTCTACATCATTAACCCATGAACGATGGAGGAAGATTGGTGACTAAAGGGAAGATCCTGGAGGTGTTTTAGATCTGGGTTTCATGGAGATAACTGCTGGTTTTAATGGAGATTTTAGGTGGTTAAAGGCTGATTTTTAGGACTGTTTCGGACTGGTTTTTGCCGGTATCTGGCGACTGTTTTTGATGGTGAAAATGGGACTGTTTTCTGGGTGGAAAATGATGATGCTATAGTAGGGTATTAGAGCTAAAAGACGTAAAAGAGAAGGAGTTTTTTTCCTCTTGTTTTTCTATTTTTTTTAGATCTATCTTCCTAATCTGCTTTTCATGTCTTCTTTTCTTCCTCACGTGTGTACATATAATAAGAAAAGATGAGAGGAGGAGCGTCGAAAATGAATGATGGGTAAGGGGAGTGGGATGTGATAAGTGAATAGTGTAGTAGGTGGGTGACGGGACAAGGAAATAGTATAGAAAAAGTAGAAAGCAATTTTATTAGATTTGGTCCGTAATTTAAAATAAATTCTTCCGTCCTTTATGTAATAGACTTTGTTAAAAAATATTATATATTCTTTAATAAAGCTTACTAATAAAATAATATGAAAGTTAAAATATCAAGATTAAACCTAAAAAAATATTAAATACAAAAAAGTGATGAAAACCCAAATATGGTCAAACATTAGGTGCTCACAGTATGTACATTGGCATGTAGATACAAAGATATAATATTCTTTATATTGTTCAGAGTTGATCTATTTTTACCTATGCTGAGTTTAACTATTGAACTTGAGAGCATGCCTACATTTCTGTACCGTTATTTGTATACTAGACTGTACTTGCTAAGCTCGTCACTACATTCAGTCCAGAGGTTAGTCTTGTTACTTATTGAGTTGGTTGTACTCATACTACACTCTGCACCTCGTGTGCAAATCCAGGTGCTCTCGGATACGGCGGTTGCTAGACTTGGTGATTTATCTTTTGGAGACTATCAAGGTAGCTTCTTAGTGATCGCAGACCTTGTCTCTCTTCCCTTCAGTTATTATGTTGTTCTATAATTTTTAGGAGAACCGCTCTTGATTATCCTCCTAACTAGGGTTAAACAATAATTCAACTAGTCTCTTTCGATTACTAAGAAGAATTAATGAACTCAACCAACAAGATAATGCAACGATATCACAAGTTAAGCCTCTCTCGATTACATGAACATGTGAATATAGGTGCAACAATTAAATCATCCAAAATGATTCACTACATAAAACTAAAGTTATAATCCAGGAACAAATATCAATACACCAAATCCATCAAACCCTAAAGAGAACTACTCCATAGATATGGAGTAATTCATCACAAATAAGTTTATGTTAGAGGAAAGCATAAACGATCCAAACTCTTGTCTTGAGTGATGAATGAATGATGAAATCCTTGTGCTCTTGCTTCTCCAAATTCTCCTTAGCCTCCTTAAGTCTTAGATGTGTCAAAAGTCCTAAAAATACCGTTTTTCCATGTATATATACCAAATAGAGTCGGGCCCAAACGAACACACCTTCTCCTTCGCGAAATAGGACTCTTCCCGGAATAGGACGTGTGGGGCAGCGCACCTGGAGATGTGCTTGTGCATTTTGCGTAGCATTCTGCCTCACATGAGATTATAGCCTACCATCAACACCCCACACTTAAACCATTGCTCGTCCTGGAACAATCAAACTACACTTTATATAGACATGACCTCATTACACAATTCTCATAACACATCATAACAAGAATATTTAAAATAGCTTAAGCACAATAGTGTAGCATCTTCACCTCAAGATTTGACTCAAAAGTACTATACATTATTCATGACTTGCTCACTTACTCCAACCTAGAGGTCAACGACATTACCTTTCCTTTATGAATCAATTTCCCTCATACCACAATCGAGAGTAGTTCCACACACAATAGATATCAAGAACAATTAGTAACTCAAGATAGAAAGAATTTACTCACTCTGGAAAAAATATTCATATGCCACAAAAGATGAACCATAGGCTTGCCCGTATTGTACTACTCAACTAACCAAGCTCATTCAATAAAGAATCAAGTAGGACTTTAATTGGTTGTAATGTAAGCTGCGGGACGGGTAGGATACATTTAGATATAAGAGTGACTACACCTCCCTAAGCACTTTAATACATACATCTCATTTTCAAAACCCCATACTTATGTCAAACCAATACTCCACCTTCACATCAATTTACATTAACTCCAAACTTCTTTAAGCACAAATACATCAAGAGTTACCACCTATCAATGAATAATTTTCACAACAATACACTATGTATATTTTTTCCCTTTTTTAATTTAAGTGGCTCTTACTTTTTCAAAACAGTTCCATTTCTCCTTATTTCATTAGCTTCACTCAAAAACCAACCCAATCACCCCACACTTCAACGTTTACAAAGTTCATACAATTTCAAGTGCTCACGAGAGGTAAAATGGGTAAGGCTTGTAATGTGGTTGCCAAAAAAATAGGATTACAGGCTCAAAGGGGTTAACTAAGATACATAACAATTAGGTGGGTACAACATATAGCTGGCTCAACAAATAAATGCCTATATCACTTCCAAGCCTGAATAAAACTACTATTTCGCTTTGCAAATACACAGGGCAAGTTTTAGACATCAAATTCAATGCAATGAATAATACAAAACCTCACCCACACATGGCATATACTCACTCAGGATCGGACATATCAAGACACTCTAGTCAAAGCAGTTAAGCAAAGTCAAGAACATACAATTTAAGGTACTTTTACGAGAGTCAAAAACTGAGCCCAAACTTCACAACTAGAGCACTCACTATTCTCTAGGTATAATAGAGTCCGGATATGTTGCCTTCCCATTCAAATCAGAATTAAGGGTACCTACTCAAAAAAGAAACTAACTACACCCGGTTTAATCAAAATCCTTGGAAAAGAACTGCGGCACAAAGAAAAATCAAGGGAGAATTAATACACTACCTAACAAGAGAAAATCTTTGTCTTTGTCTTTCGACTTTAATTCCTCAAAAAACCCATCGATGATATCCATCATCAAGAAAAAACAAAATTGTAAAATTTGAAAAAAGTTTATATTTTTTTTCAATTTCTTTACTATCTCTAACTACTAAAATTAACAACAAAAAAATTAAAACTAATATACATTCATACATACAACATATCCCCGACCCCCCACTTTAAGTTGTGGTATGTCCCCATGACACACAATTAAAAAGCATAAGGTAGAGGAAACTTTCCTGAATCTCTAGTCGGGGTCTAAGTCAAAGTCAGGCTCCATTCTTCTCGCCCGAACTAGTGCACACATCTACACGGACAACTTCTTCTCAGCCTTCTTGGGGTACACCCCACACTTGTCTTTCTCAATCACTAGGACCTTCTCTTTCGAGCTTTTCACTCTCCACTCTACACTTGTAGCTGGCTTCTCCTTTCTTACCCTCATCTACATATTCATCTCGAAAGTCATTGTCTCCTCACCCACTCTAAGCATGAGCTTTCTATCATGTATGTCTAATATCTCTCTGCCTGTCACTAAGAATGGTCTTCCTAAGATAAGGGGGACCTCTTAGTTCTCCTCCTTCTTCACCACAATGAAATCTACAGGAAATACAAACTTATCTACCCGAACTAAGACATCTTCAACTATCCCCTCAGGAATCAAAGTTGTTTGGTCGGCCAGCTGGTGCGAACATTATCTCTCCATTCTCATTCTACAGCTTCCTGTAAATAGACAAAGGCATTAAATTAATTGAGGCACCAGAATCACATAAAGATATATTAAAATTAGGAGTGCCTAACAAGCAAGGTATAGTAAAACTCCCTGGATCTCCACACTTTTGTGGGAGTTTGTTTTGCAAGATTGCGCTACAATTCTCTGTGAGCTTGACCACTGAGGTCTCTTATATCTTCCTATTCTTTGTAAGGATCTCCTTCAAGAATTTGTCATAAGTTGGCATTTGTGAGAGCACTTCTGTGAATGGCAAGTTTACATTAACCTGCCTCAGCATCTCTAGAAATTTCTCAAACTGCTTGTCCAGCTTTTCTCTATATAACTTTTGGGGAAAAGGTAGAGCAGGCATATGCTCGCTTTTATTAGATTCCCCCCTCTTGAAGTTTCCTCCTTCTTCTTTTTCTCAGTTCCTTTCTTGCCTTTCTTCTTCTTATCAACTTCATTTTTCAGCTGCTCCTCAACTTCTTTTTCAGGTACACTTTTTTGTTGGATAGGGGCAGGATCTTTCAACACTTTCACACTTCTCAAGGTCACAACATTTACTGTTTCCTTAGGATTTATCTAGTGTCAGCTGGTATAGTACCTGGGATTCTCTCAGACAATACAATTGTAATTTGTCCCACTTGCTTCTCCAAGTTTCGCAAACCAGTGCCAAGTTCTTTGATAGAGGAATCATGAGCATCTAATCTCTCATCTGTCTTGACAATGAAGGACTTCATTAGATTTTCTAGCCCGGGTTGAGTGGAATGTTGAGGCTGGAACTACGGCCTCGGCTGATTCGAAAAACTAGGAGCTCCTTGTCCTTGAAATCTGGGATTATTTTGATGCCATGCGTTTGTAGTACCCCCAGGTGAAACTCCATGAAATATCGAGGTGCTTCTTACCCATTGCATTGAAGTTATAATTCCCGACAACATTAACTTCCTTGATTGAGGCTTGACACTCATGAGTAGAGTGCCCTCTTACACATATATCACACGATGCATGGGGCTCATTGTGTATCGAAGCTAAGGTCAGCTTCCTTATTTCCTTGGCCAAGCATCAAGTTGTACCTGTATAGATGTGTTAGCATCAACTTGGTAAACACCAGTTGATCTTCTTCTTTCAGCAATTTTAGAGGGCCACTGATTTGCATCCTCATATAACTCATCTAGAATTGTGACTATCTCCTATGGAGTCTTTTTCATCAATGGGCCTCCAACTGCATAGCTCAATGTTCTGTGTGAGGCTGATGTCAATCCATCCCAAAAATCCTGGAGTTGCATCCAGAGTTCAATCCTGTTATGTTGACACTTTCGCACTATCTCCTTAAACCTCTCCCAAGATTCAAACACAGATCCAGGCTCATTCTAATAGAAGTTATGGACTTCTCTTTTAAACTTGCCCATCTTAGCTGATGAGAAATATTTGTCAAGAAATTTTCTGGTCATCTCATCCAATGTTCTAATCAATCCATTAGGCAAGCTTCGAAGCCAGTGCTTTGCATCGTCTTTGAGTGTGAAGGGGAATGCCCTTAAGTAAACTGCATTTTGTGACACACTATTGTATTGAAAGGTGTTTATAATCTCCTTGAAGTCCATCAGATGATTGTTTGGATCTTTGTTCATCTTTTCTCTGAAGACACAACTGTTTTGAAGAGTTTGAAGCAACCCCTGCTTTAACTCAAAATATTTAGCTACAGCTGGAGGTGGTCTCACGCTTGATAAGCCTTGGTTGTAGATCGGTTTATCATGATCACCTAGTGGTCGCCCAGTACCGGGAGCTATATTTTTGAATTGGTCTGCACCCAAATGTAGATTCTGAGCAATTCTCCGAGCCCTCTCCTCTTCATAGACCTGTTGTGCATTTTGAAGATCTGTTTCCTCGGCATCCATTGCAGCTTTTTCTCTTTTCTGGGTTGCCTCTCTTGCAGCCAAATCAACAATATCATCATCTCTCACCATAACTTCTTTGGCTGAGGATTGCCCAACCTTCTCTGTATTCTCGGAGAGATTTCTTTCCTTCCTCAACTTTCGCAGTTATTTCTCGATTTCTGGTTTGTATGGGAGCACTTCCTTCCCAGAAGATCGAGTCATGCACTAATCTAACATGTAGCCTGCGCACAATTAAGTAACACCAAACGTAAAAAAGAGAAAAACATTAAAATAAAAAGAAAAATTCATGAAATAGCACTACAAACTATTTCAAATATTATTAATTTCCAATCCCCGGCAATGACGCCAAAATTTAACGAGCACAAAACACACACTTAAATATGCTCGCTAGTCGAATATAGTATAATATAATATCGTATCCCTATGGATTGAAGTTAAACAGTTTTTGTAGTTTATAGTGTGATTTCTATCCAAAATGATCAACAATTGAGATTTATGTGAGTAAAACTAAAATTAACTGAGAATCTAAAGCTAATTGACAAGTGACAATCGAAACAAAAGTAAGCAAGGAAGATATCAATGGGAGAAAATAGGGATTGATTGCATAGGTACAAGATAAATATCGGGGATTTAACTCTAGTTAATTCACTTCTAATATTCAAGTGAGTCTCTCTAATTCACTCAATTATTAGTTCAAACGTTTAGTAGAAACTCCTCTCTCGATCAAGTTTCAACCTTATATTATGAACCAATTTAAGCTCAGTGAAGATATGTAAGAATTCGTAGTGGATTGGTCTTTAGGAGAACCTCTCTTGATTATCCTCCTAACTATGGTTAAATAATAATTCAACTAGCCTCTTTCAATTACTAAGAAGAATTAATGAACTCAACCAACAAGATAATGCAACTATATCACAAGTTATGCCTATCTCGATTACATGAACATGTGAATATAGATGCAACAATTAAATCATCCAAAACGATTCACTACATAAAACTAGAGTTATAATCTAGAAACAAATATCAATACACCAAATCCATAAAACCCTAAAGAGAACTACTCCATAGATATGGTGTAATTTATCACAAATAAATTTATGTTAAAGGAAAGCATAAACGATCCAAACTCTTGTCTTGAGTGAGGATTGAATGATGAAATCCTTATGCTCTTGCTTCTCCAACTTTTCCTTAGCCTCCTTAGGTATTAGATGTGTCAAAAATCCTACAAATACCGTTTTTCCATATATATATATACCAAGTACCAAGTAGGGTCTGGCCCAAATGAACACACCTTCTCCTTCGCGAAACAGGACTCTTTCCGGAATAGGACGTGCGTGGCCGCGCACCTAGAGATGTGTTCGCGCACTTGGCCACACATTTTGCGTTTCCATATATATATATACCAAGTACCAAGTAGGGTCTGGCCCAAATGAACACACCTTCTCCTTCGCGAAACAGGACTCTTTCCGGAATAGGACGTGCGTGGCCGCGCACCTAGAGATGTGTTCGCGCACTTGGCCACACATTTTGCGTAGCATTCTGCCTCACATGCGCGCTGCCGCTGAGTGCGCGCTCACGCACCTTGGTGATGTCCAACTCAATTCTTCATTTCTCTCTTTGAATGCACTAGTATCCGTTGATCCCCGAACTCAATCCCAACTTAATCCTTGGGCTTTTACTCAGACTTCAAAGCTCCAAAATAGTGTGAATTCATATCATAACATCTTCATAGCTCGGAATCACTCCTACAAGGCATAAAATACACAATTAGTGCATAACACTAGCGATTAAAGCTCAAACTCAATGATAGTACAGTAAATTAGAGTGCAATAAGCGACTAAAACCTGATATTATAGCCTACCATCATTATATTATTATGTGAGGAAGAAAGTAAAAGCACGAGAGTGAAAGCACAAAGAGATATGTCATGCACTTATTTTAATATTATTATGTGAGGATGAGAGTAAAAGTACGAACGGTGATGCTATGCACTTGTTTTTATATTATCATGTGAGGATGCGAGTAAAAGTATGAAGGGTGATGCCGTGCATAATTTATTGATTTCGTTGCTTTTTTCCTTGATATTTAAAATGTGGACTTGTCTTTGTGGCTTCACTATTTATTTTAGAAAGAGGTTGACTTAGTGATACATTACTTTATGTTTTTGTTTGCTACTCCTTTCTTATGTTCGCATCCCATCGTTATATTTGAATCTTTACATGTTATTTCGTTGCTTTGGATACATAACTGCACAAGTTTATCATAGGTGTCTTGTCTTAGCCTCGTCACTACCTCTTCGAGGTTAGGCTCGACACTTACTGAGAACATTGGATCGGTTATACTCTTACTAAACTTCTGCACTTTTTTTGCAGATCCAAATATCGGTACTAGCGGAGTCCCGAAAGCTACTTTGCAGATACCAGACAAGTGATTCGAGGTAGGGCTGCATCTCATTCGCATGCCTTAGAGTCATCTTCTTATTTCTATTGTATTTTTTTATTTTATTTCTAACAGTGTTGTATTTCTTTCAGAATATTATATTTAGCATACTTTAGAAGCTCATGTACTTGTGACTCCACATCTTGGGATGGCTTACGTCACATGTTGGGTTTAGTCTTATTATGTTTATATCAGAATTTTCTTTACATTATGTTATCATTCTATTGTTAGTTATTTACATCAGTTCTTCATATTTATTTGTTGTATGTTGGCTTGCCTAGCAAGCAGTATTAGGCATCATCACGACCCCGATTGATTGAGATTTTGGGTCGTAACAATAACCTACTATCTATCCCTAGGCTCAAACCAATCAACTAGAGAACGACAATGCCTTTCATATAAGCCTCGTACGGGGCCATCTGGATACTCAACTGGTAGTTGTTGTTGTAGACGAACTCTACTAACAGTAGAAACTGATCCCACTGGCCTATGAAATCAATGACGCAAGCTTTCAGCATATCCTCTAAGATCTAAATGGTACACTTGGACTGTCCATCCGTCTGAAGATGAAATATCATACTTAACTCAACCTGTTTGTCCAGGTCACGCTGCACTGCTCTCCAAAAATGGGATATAAATTGAGTGCCTTGATCCGAATGATAGACATATGGACACCATACAGGCGAACATTCTCTCTAAGATAAATCTGAGCCAACTGCTCAGAGGTGTAGGAAGTCATAACCGGAATAAAATGTGAAGACTTGGTCAGTCTGTGCACAATGACCCACACAACATCAAATCTCCTCTAGGTCTGTGGCTACCCAACCAAAAAGTCCATTGTGATACATTCCCACTTTCACTCCGGTATATCTAACCTCTGAAGCAAACTACTCGGGCTCTGATGCTCACACTTGACCCGCTGATAGTTCAAACACCGTGTAACATGCTCAACGATATCCTTCTTCATCCTTCTCCACCAATAATGCTGCTTCAAATCATGATACATCTTCGTAGCACCTAAGTAAATAGAATACCACGAACTGTGAGCCTCCTCAAGAATCAACTCCCTCAAGCCATCCACTTTAGGAACACAGATCCAACCCTGAAGCCTCAACACCCCATCATCACCAATAGTCACCTTCTTATCACTATCTCGTTGCACTGTGTCTCTAAGGACAAGCAAGTGGGGATAATCATACTGGGGCACCTTAATGCACTCAAACAAAGACGATTGCAACACAACACAAGCAAGTACCCTGCTGGGCTACAAGATATCCAACCTCACAAACCTATTGGCCAAAGCTTTAACATCCATAGCTAAGGATCTTTCAATAGCAGAACAAATTCCAAACTCCCCATGCTCTCCGCCTTTCTACTCAAGGCGTCAGCTACTATATTGGCCTTCTCCGGATGATAAAGAATAGTGATATCATAGTTCTTCAGCAGATCCAACCATCTCCGCTACCTCAAATTCAAATCTTTCTATTTAAACAGATGTTGGAGACTCCAATGATCTGTATATACCTCATTAAGACATGCCATATAAATAATGCCTCCAAATCTTGAGCGCGCGTACAATAGCAGCTAACTCCAAATTGTGGACCGGATAGTTTTTATCATGGGGCTTCAGCTGACATGATGCGTACGCAATCACCCTACCGTCCTGCATCAATACACATCCAAGACCAGCCCTTGAAGTATCATAATAGATTGTATATGATCTCGATCCTGAAGGAAAAACCATCATTGGAGCCATAGTCAATGTCGTCTTGAGCTTCTGAAAGCTCTCCTCACACTCGTCTGACCACTCTGAATGGAGCGTCCTTCTGAGTCAACTGAGTCAATGAGGGCTGCAATAGATAAAAATCCCTCCACAAAGCTCGCGATAATACCCAGTCAGGCCTTAGAAACTCCGAATCTCAGTAGCGGTAGAAGATCTAGGAATACTCTGAAGTGCCTCAATGTTCTTCGGATCCACCTTGATCCCATCACTAAATACCATGTGACCCAAGAATACCACGAGTCTTGCCAAGACTCGCACTTGGAGAACTAGCATATAGCTTCTTTTCGAAAAAGTGAGATTTATATTCTTGAAAATTCTTAACGCAACAAGTAAACAATCATTGTGCTTGAAAACAACGGCTATAAGAGCTATTTTTTCTTGCTTGAGCTTGTCCTCGAAGATTTCTACTCAATCTTAAACTGCTCAACATCCAAAAAAAATTCAGACATTGACTATATGTAACACTTTCTATAGAATAGTTGAAGCAAAAGGTGAAATATATGGTGATTTCGCATTACCTTATAATTATTGATCTATATTTTATGCAAGTTCTAAGCCTAAGAAGGGTTAATTTCAAATAGAGAAGAACTATTTGTATCTTTAAAATCAATCAGAAACCTAGGTAATCTGATACCATGTAATAAACTATGTGTCTTGATAATATTATTAAAATTTACATGAGATATATATAAATTATACATTAGTTATGTGTAAAAAGTACTCTACCCTTACATGAGATTGGAACAAATATATTGATCACTTAAAACCTCTTTTTATGCTTAATCTACTAAAATTTGTCTCTTAACTCTATCAAATAAGTGGGGTTGCTCGCTCGCAACGGTAAATTCAGAACTCACTAATTTAAAATTGTGGATCTGACTATAGACTCATTTTCAATTAGTAATATGTTGCAATACATGTCTTATTACAATTAATTGAGCATGCATATTTAAGATCTAAAACGGTGAATAAGTATATACAAATTAAATGAAAATCTAATAAGGCTTAACATTGACTAGTGCAATAGAGAAAGACCTGGATATCAACAATAAAATTCAAATCAAGCAAGACCTTTTGGCAAGTCAACTAAACAACAGTTTGTGATCCTTATCGAACGCTGCATATGTCTCTTTCACGTGGTTCATTATTGACTTGTACTAAGAAAGACAAAACGTTAGAGAAACAAAGAAAGAATGGACTAATTTATATTTACTCTCAAAATCGGATAACAATTAAATTTGTAAACAGTTTTAAGGATATACAGATTAATTTGATACAAAGCGATAAATTAAGTTACTATTGAACAAATAAAGATAAAATAAATTTAAACCATACGAGTAGGGTAGTTCCAACATTAGTGAAATAGTCACCCTCGAGCTGGGCTCACCACAACCGTTACCAATGAAAAAGAGAAAGAGCTAGTGAAAGAGAAAATAATAATATATTACTTTGGTATGCGTGTTACAATGTCCTTCGCGAATTATCAGACCCCCTTATATAATAGGAAGTCCTACTTTAGGTACAACTCTATAAAAGGTAAAAAAAAATCTTTTGATTAACTGATTGTCGATTCCTTATCGGTCACAGATGTTTTGGTCTTCTATTGGCTATATATGCTTGATTGTCTAACAATGTTCTTCGAAGTTGTTCGAGGATAGGACTGATTCCGGAACCATGACCTCGACATTCTCGAGGGCAGGCGTCATGCCCCCAGATTCTGGTTCGGTGGGACTTTTGGCTCGATTTCGGTCCCTTGCCACCATGTCTCGAGCCAGGCTTATCTTGTCGGATGTCGGGATGCACCATGAGCTTGGTTTTTCCCGTATACAATATAAAAATAGAATTATTCTCTCATGTCAATAAGTTTACTCATCAGGCGGCGTAGGCATCTTATCTCAAGCAGTGTCACGTGCTACCGCTTTATCAAAAAAATTAAAAAATATATATTTGTATAAATAATAACAAAAATAAAAATATTAGGTATAAATATAAAAAATGACATTGGTTGTAATTATAGTATTTATTTGTTCACTTTTTTAAATACTTATATGGCTACTATTACAAAAATTCATGCTTGCGCGCCACTGCTCATCGGCATGCGCTCCTTTGTTCTCTCATGTAAATACTATTGGAAGTGAAGCTCGTGCTGCGCACCGGCCCAAGCTTAAATGGATAAATTGACATAAATCAAGCTAATCTATGATTTGACATCTGTATACGGTCAAAATCGATTTCGACCTTCGTATGATTAGTCAAGATTGGAACATAATGGACCGAAGGTTATCTTCATAATATCGAAATGAGATCTGGATCTAGGTTACCGAGCTCAAATTTCCGGGACCGATCAAATACCGAGCTCGAAGTCATTATCGAGCTCGAGTCCAAATCGAACTATGATGTGAAGCGGTGTCATCGAGCTTAAGAGCCAGAGACCGGCCAATATCGAGCCCGAGCCTCGAGTTAATATCGAGCTCTAAATCTGGAAATCGACCAATACCAAATCCGACCAAGATCGAGCCAAGAGCCAAGAGCCGTTACAGCCGCACTAAGGGAGAAAATCTCGGCGGGAATTAGGAAAAAACTAATCTGTCATGGAATCCCCACTATGTATTTTTAATTATATCTAAAGTAGGATCCCTCCACTATAAGAGGGATAGCTACTATTTCTATACAGACATCTAACAAGAAGGTATTCAAACACTCTCATATTCAGATATTATTGATATTCACAGAGAAATATAGTAGAAATTATCCATTTGTGAGCTTTATACATTGATTCATCTTGCTTATACACAAAATCGCTTTTTATTCAATTTGGTTTGCATTTCATTCTTTACAGTCAATATTCGATATATTTCTACTTACTTTTATGATTTGTGCCAAGTTATACCACGTATCTTTAGAACTACGTATAAATTCAACTCTATTTATTTTTCGGGTAAACAACTTTATTTTCCATAGATTAGGTATGATCAACAAATTTTATCTTAATTTAAGTTTTTGACCACGAGGGAACTCATATTAATATCAATGCGACGTGTTTCTTTTTAATTTTTTTATTTTTTTATTTTTTACAATAGAGTTGTGAAATTATGAAGTTAATATTTTAAGTGTAGTACCTTTTTTTTTGTTCCTCTGTATGAGTATGTTTTCATGTACTTTATTTCGTTAAAATTTGATGCTAAAGATGCAAGTTGAAGATTAAAGTTTATAGCTTTTGCACGTGAATCTGCTGAAGTGATTTATTTTAAGAAACCACAACCAAATTAGAAGGATCTACCATGTTTTCACACTTTCCCTCCAGCGTGATTCGAACCCAGGACCCAACGATCGTGGGTGGTTTAGCTATAAAAACATTTTATAGCATAGGGGTTTAACATTTTATAGCATGGGTGAAAGGGCATAAATCTTGTAGGAAAAGCTCTACACTCAACCCATTTGCAAAAATTTTATTGGAAGAAAATGCACTATTATTTTCACGTTGTCCAACATAGTTGTCACATAATTCACCTATAGAATTGCTGAAAGGCACTTCAAGAATTGCTGCAGAATACAAAAGAAAGATAGATGCAGAAAAATATATTCTCATTTTTCTCCTATTTGAATAAGCTTTTCTGCACATATCTTAGAAAAAAATAAACAATAAGTGTTTGGGTATTTTTTTAAAGGAACAACGCCTAAATTAGTCTTTGCTTTCTTAAATAGCATAACGATCTTTGAAGTTTATGGAGTAATAATTTTAATTTGTGTGTCTCTCGAATAACAAAATAGTTTTTTATATGATATATCAATATTTCGCTTGAGTTTCAACAAAATATTGAATTAGTAGAAATTAAAAGCTACTACGTACAACATTTCATGTCTCGCAAATCAAAACCTGCATGAAAAATAGTAATTAATATTTCTATAATCGTCTCAAAATTAGCTAAGCAGGAAAAAAAGTATTATATGATTGAGAAATGAAAAGGATAAAATTTATGAGTATAGATCGTTTGATGTACTTAAAGAGTAATGATCATAATATTAAACAAGTTTTTCATTACTTATTTTATTATTTAGCCTAATATGTATTAGATTTTGACGAGCCAAACAGAAGTACTATAACATTCTGTATTAGATTTTGATGAACCAAAAAGAAGCACTATAACTTTACCTATGATTTATCAAAAGAATGCTTTTGTCTTAATTAGTTGTAGTAAAACTTAATGCATTTGTTAGTAAATAAAATAGCATGTCTAGCAAACACATGCACCACGTCAGGAAGGTGTAAAAGCATTGAGGTCAGCAAGTATAAAGTTGGAAAGGCCCCACAATGTTCTAATATCTCAGGAACACAATTAAATAAATGGGTCCACTGTTTCATCTACCTCTTCACACGTGTCCTTGGGGCAGTAATGAGAAATGATGGACGGACTTTGAAAATGCCTCAAGAGTTCCCTTTATTTACCACATTCTTCGGTGGCAATAAACGTAATAATACTAAAATGCAAGGGCAAAGCTATAAAAGTTTAAGCGGGAAGTCCTGTCAGCTTCACCTGTTCCTTAGGCACTTCTTATAGGAAAAACAAAATAGGATAGGATATAGGAGAAAGTTTATTTACTCATCAGTCTACACACCTTTTATTCTCTCACATCTGTTCACTTAAGCTTATGACAACCATCTCTAATTAGCTATTTGAAGGCTAAAGAAATTTCATGTGTAAGGTGCTCTACATTAGAAGAGATTAAGGTGTGTAGCTCTTTGTTCGTCATTCTTTTCATCTAATTTAATTTGTTTCCTTTTGCTCTGATTTATCTAACATGCTTCTACTTTCTTTTTCTCCTTTCTTTTCATTTACCTTATTTTATTTTAAATTTTTCCCCACCTTTTCACTTTCTCATTCGCCGCCGGTATCCCATTATACAAATTCCATTCCTTCTTTATCTCTTCTCTCAGCCTCACTGATCTCCCCAAAAATTTGTCTCTTGCAGCTTCTCTCGTTCCCTTTCCTTTTTCTGTTTGCGTTTTGCCTTTTTCTTTGGGTCAAAAGATTGAATTTTGGTAAACTCTTTGTTGATATGAAGAATAGGTTGAAAATTCTACATTTTCGGTATTGAATGCTGTAGATTTTGTTATTGAAGTTCAAAATGAATATTATCCGGCCAAGTTCCCGATGAGTTTTTGCCGGAGGGCTAATACTTGTTGTCGGGATAAGTTTTTGTCTAGACTTTAATCACAAAGGGGTCTTTGACTGCATCAGTGAAAAATTAAATGAGAACTTCCATATAAACATTCTACACATTTTTACGAAATGTGGTTATTTATCATTAGCTTTGGATTAAGGATAAGTGAAGGGCTAATGATCTTTGGGTCGGCTAAATAGGTTACGAATTAATGGTTCGGTTTGGCAAAATGAATTGGGTAACAAATATGTTTATAGCCCTCCACGTGTTCATTTAATTGGTGGATCTGTGTGTTTTAACGGTAGAGGGGTATTCTTGCTCAAAAGTGTGACTAGGGTATATAGATTCGAACAGTAAAAAGGATGGCAGATATAAACAATATTTGAAAGTAGAGGGACAAATATAATTCTTTGCCGTTCTAAATATAGACCCAAAAGAAAGCATGTCATGGAAATTGTGACAGA